>NC_134359.1:136701635-137001635 GCF_048569485.1 Anomaloglossus baeobatrachus
GTGGAGCTGTTGGCTTGGAGCGCTTCAGAAGGATCCGAAGATGATGGAAGCCCAGCCGGGGAGCCGTCCAGCGCAGACATCGCCGGAAGAGGATCGGTTTCGAGGCCGGATCGTGCTGGTGAGAACATTAATGTGCTTAATTGTACTATGGAATCTGTGAAGGATGTTGTCTTTCAGACAATGTCTGAATTTTTTATGCAAAGTGGTCAGCTGCCTGGGGGTCCTGCTCCTGAGGGGTCTCGGGAGGGGGACTCTGGGTCTTGCTGAGTCACATTTAAAGGAGGCACTAGTGTGTGAGATCTCGCCTTTGGGTTTTCACCTTAGTGTCTCCGTTAAAGAGAAAATATGGAATTTAGAGTATATAGATTTGTTTACTCTTCTCCCAGCAGTGAGAGAGCCTCAACATAGGGCTGATAGGGCTGACAGTAAGCTGGAGGCTGAGAGTGAAAGGAAGAAGAATTTCAGGTCTTTTCACTCTTGGCTCCAGGCTTTCAGCATTTATGCTGCTGTCCTGAGTGAGAAATTCCCACATATGGGTTGTGGGCTTTTTCATCACCAGGATACGATCCTGGAGGCCTATCGTAATTTTGGCGGGCTCGCCTGGCTTAATTATGATGAGGCTTTCAGGCAAAAGTTATCTGTGCATTCATCTCTCAAGTGGGGCATTAAGGATGTGGGCCTTTGGCTTAACTTAATGCTGCCACAAAGGAACACATTCTCTAGACAGCCGACTAATCAAGTTGTTAAGCGGGGGGTGTGCTTCGCTTTTAATGAGTCGTCGTGCAAATGGCAGGGTAACTGCCGTTTTCGACACGAATGCTCGTTTTGTGGCGGGGTGCACCCCTTGTTTAAGTGCTTCAAGAAGCATGGTCAGCCCAATGTACAAGTGTCTGGAGGCAAGGAGCATTTTTTTCAAAGGCCCCGACGCCGGTGAGCCTGGAAAAAATGCTTCCATGGTTAGGACGCTTCCCCGACCAGGAGAAAGCGGATCTCATCCGTGATGGTTTTAGGGATGGTTTTTATGTGCCTTCATTTTCAGGTGTCGGGTGTCATGTTACGAAGAATTTGAAATCTGTCAATGTGCAGCTTGATGCTGTTAGGTTGCACATTGATAAAGAAAAAGGATTAGGTAGGGTAGCAGGTCCTTTTCAATCGCCCCCTTTTGTTAACTTTAGGATTTCTCCGTTAGGAATTGTTCCTAAAAAAGAACCCAATTCATTTAGAGTAATTCACCATTTATCATACCCTAGAGGTAGTTCATTGAATGACGAAATTGACCATAGTGCAGCCTCAGTCAGCTATGCATCGTTTGATTTAGCTGTTGATTTATTAAGGAAGTTCGGTAATGGTGCATTGCTGGCTAAAGCTGACATTAAGTCTGCCTTTCGGCTATTACCTGTTTGTCCTTCCGGTTTTAATTCATTGGGTTTTTATTTTGATGAAGGGTTTTATTTTGACAAATGTTTGCCCATGGGTTTCGCACTTTCATGTTTTTATTTTGAATCTTTTTGTACATTTTTACACTGGGTAGTTCAGGAATCAGTGGGAGAAGGGGGGGTTTTACATTACCTTGATGATTTTTTGTTTGTTGGGAATCGGTTGTCAGGGATTTGTTTAGAATTGTTAGGTAATTTTATTCGCATTATGTCCAGTTTTGGGGTACCTTTGGCAAGTGATAAGACGGTTTTTCCCTGTACTAGGTTGGAGTTTTTGGGCATTGTGTTGGATTCTGAAAGAATGGAATTGAGTCTCCCTCAGGAAAAGATTTGGAAGTTAAAGGGTATAATTGTTGGTTTGTTGAGTAGGGATAAGGCTACGCTACGGGAGTTTCAATCTCTGTTAGGAAGCCTTAATTTTGCATTGAGGATTATACCTATGGGTAGGGTGTTTTCTCGGAGATTGTACGATGCTACCAAAGGGGTGAAGTCAGCGAATTCTCATATTAGGGTTTCGAGGGAGATTAAGGCTGATCTACAGGTATGGTTAGAATTTTTAGAATCATTTAACGGTTTTTGTTGTGTGCAGAGTGATTTTGTCTCATCAATGGACCTAGCATTGTTTTTTAGTGTGGCCAGTGGTTTTGGTTTTGGTATTGTGTTTGGTTCTCATTGGTGTGGAGGGATTTGGCCTAGTGATTGGCAGACGAGAGGTTTATTGAGTAAAAGAGTGGTTTTGGAGTTATTTCTGTTGTTTGTGGTTATTTCACTATGGGGTGAAATGTTGTCCAACAAACGTATTCTGTTATATTCGGACAACCAAGGATTGGTTTTTTCGGTTAACTGTCTTTCTTCCAAGTGCCCAATTTTGTGTTGCTTGCTTAGGAAGTTGGTGGTTTTGTGTCTTAAGTATAACATTTTGCTTAAGGCACGTCTTGGGTTATTAAAGGCTAACCCTGCTGTTGATCATTTATCGTTTCAGAGGTTGGAGGAATTTCGGGCGTGTTTGCCAGGGGCAGACTTGGAGGCGACTCTTTGCCCGTCCCATTTATGGGGGGTAATTTCGAGTTAATCCCGTTTTATATAAGAAATTCTGTGTCGCCTGCTACTTGGAAGTCGTATTCAGATGCATGGTTGAAGTGGGTACAATTTTGTGAGGAGAATGGCTTTGAAATTTTTTCATCGGATGTTCAGGTGTTTTTGCAGTTTATTAGTTTACAGGTGGTAGGTGGTTATAGTTATTCTACTATTCATAAAAGTTTATCTGGAGTTTCCTTCTTTTTTAAGCTAAATGGAAAAGATTCTTTGTTTAAATATTTTTTAGTATGCCAGTGTTTGAAGGGGTTGAAGAGGGTGTCGTTTACACCAGATGCTAGGCGTCCGATCTCTTTTGAGTTGTTAAAGGGATTATGGGGTATCCTTAGTGAGGTTTGTTTTGATCACTTCGAGCTTACTTTGTTTAGAGCCATTTTTGTGGTTTCTTTCTTTGCTGCATTACGTATAGGGGAAGTAGTGTCCGCTAATAGAAATAGTTCAACAGGTTTATTGCGGAATGATTTAGTTATAAAAGAGCATTTTGTTTTTATTTTTATTAGGAAATCTAAAACAGACCAACTTGGGAAGGGTGTTTCTTTAAAGTTAAAGGCCATACCGGGTTGTCTGGTTTGTCCAGTTGCTAATTTATCCAATTGGGCTCTTATTCGCCCTGATTTAGGGGCTGTTTTATTTTTGCATAGGGATGGTTCTTCTGTTTCCCGGTTCCAGTTTTCTGCAATCTTGAAAAAATGCTTGGGAAAACTGGGGCTGGATGGTAGAGGTTATTCATCCCATTCATTTAGAATTGGAGCTGCAACAGAAGCTGCTAGTGCGGGTCTAGGTGTTAAGAAGATTCGCAATATTGGAAGATGGTCTTCTAATAGGTACAAAATTTATGTTCGTCCTAATCTATTGTGATTTATTTATGTTTTTTTTTTTTTTTTTTTTTTTTCTTCAATTATTATAGGCCCACTAGTCATCTGGCTGTTCGGGCACTCGTTTATCCACTGGGCTCAGATCAGAGCTTCAAGTAGAATTTATTCTGAAAATCTTTCGTTTAATTTGGACTCTGTTAATGAATTTTGGTTTGGTATTAGGGGTTTGAGAATTGAAAATTTAGTGGGTAGTGTTAAAAAGTTTATCGGTCGTTACCCTACTCCCGATTTATTGATTTTTCACATAGGGGGTAATGATCTGGGAAGAATAAAAACATTGGATTTAATGGGTCAGTTAATGAGGGATTTTTCTTTAATTCAGAATTTGTTTCCAAATGCTTGCTTAATTTTTTCTGAAATTATTCCGCGGTTGATTTGGAGTAGTGGTGAATTAGTTTTTATGGAAAAAATCCGTAAAAGAGTGAATAGGGCAATGAGTAAGTATTTGCAAAATATCGGTGGTTTTTCTTACAGGCATATTGATTTAGAGGGTTATATTCAGGGGTTGTATAGAGGGGATGGGGTCCATTTATCGGCAGTGGGTCTTGATATTTTCAATTTAGGGATGCAATACGCAATTGAGCAATGGCTGTGTTGTGTGGGGGGGCCTGCGTATCTGTGATACTTAGGCCGTGTGGAAAAAATCACCCAACTTTCGTTGGGTGGATTTATGGTTTTTATATGTTTTATGGATATGTAAAATTTTTGGTAATGTTTGGAACTATTTAGTTATGGAAAAGTATTTAAAGTTATACATTTTAACGTAACCATTAATAAAGCAACACGGCCATTTTTTGCCATTGCATCTCTGAGTCATGTGTATTTATTTATTTTAATTGGGTTAATGTATATATATGTGAGCTCTATGCTACCATGGAAAATCCCCAGAGACAATAAGCCTGGGGATTACATGGTAGCATGAGCCTCCCCTTTTTATCTTCTACTTTCTCATCTTTTATCTGTTTTTCTATATATTGCATTATTTTATTATTCCAATGCCTTTTATATGGTATTTGGGTTGTGTTAATTTTGTGCTGACTGTGAAGGGTTAATTTCTGAATAGCAGCTGGTAACGCGAACAGGCTGGAGCTGGTTTTTTCTTCAGCCTGTTGCGCGCTCAATTTTGAAGATTTTGATTGGTCAGTGGTAGTTTTGAGCGGGAAGAAATTTGGATAAATTACAGCTGTTCTAGTCAGCTGTGTCAGTGTCACCTGTCAAGCCAGAAGAATCACCACATGGAGTCACTGTTCCTGCAGCTGCTTCGGAGGGCCGGCGAGGAAGGCGGAGAAGATTGGCTTCGGTCCTGCTTGAGCTCCGGGTCGGCGTCGGCAGCAGCGGAGGTTCCAGCTTCAGTGTCGGTGGCAGCAGCGGCGACGGCGGCGACAGCGGCGATGGCATCTGATGAAGTTTTTCAAGTGGAGAACGTCGGCGAGAATCGGCTGGTCCTGAAAAAGAAGAGAAGATTGGATCCTGCGGACTTACCGGTGGTCGCTTCCAGGAGGTCGGGCGGAAGAGCAAGGAGAACATCTGCATCGCAGGAAGGCCGAATGCGGAACAGGAAGGCGGCAGAAGTATCGCGGGAAGGCGGAGTCTCGGCGAGCGGTCTTTCAGTGCCATCGCGTGAGCTGAGGCAGAGCCGGCGAGATCAAGTGACAGCATCATCACGCAACTCCCAGCAATCTCGGCAGTCCGCGTCATCAGGCGGCGCGGCGGCGGCGGCGATTGCTTCCAATCCGCCGGCGGAAGCGATGCCAGGTCAGCGCTCCTTACCGCGCCCCTTGCAAAAGAGCTCAGCTGGGGCTGCGGTGGAGCTGTTGGCTTGGAGCGCTTCAGAAGGATCCGAAGATGATGGAAGCCCAGCCGGGGAGCCGTCCAGCGCAGACATCGCCGGAAGAGGATCGGTTTCGAGGCCGGATCGTGCTGGTGAGAACATTAATGTGCTTAATTGTACTATGGAATCTGTGAAGGATGTTGTCTTTCAGACAATGTCTGAATTTTTTATGCAAAGTGGTCAGCTGCCTGGGGGTCCTGCTCCTGAGGGGTCTCGGGAGGGGACTCTGGGTCTTGCTGAGTCACATTTAAAGGAGGCACTAGTGTGTGAGATCTCGCCTTTGGGTTTTCACCTTAGTGTCTCCGTTAAAGAGAAAATATGGAATTTAGAGTATATAGATTTGTTTACTCTTCTCCCAGCAGTGAGAGAGCCTCAACATAGGGCTGATAGGGCTGACAGTAAGCTGGAGGCTGAGAGTGAAAGGAAGAAGAATTTCAGGTCTTTTCACTCTTGGCTCCAGGCTTTCAGCATTTATGCTGCTGTCCTGAGTGAGAAATTCCCACATATGGGTTGTGGGCTTTTTCATCACCAGGATACGATCCTGGAGGCCTATCGTAATTTTGGCGGGCTCGCCTGGCTTAATTATGATGAGGCTTTCAGGCAAAAGTTATCTGTGCATTCATCTCTCAAGTGGGGCATTAAGGATGTGGGCCTTTGGCTTAACTTAATGCTGCCACAAAGGAACACATTCTCTAGACAGCCGACTAATCAAGTTGTTAAGCGGGGGGTGTGCTTCGCTTTTAATGAGTCGTCGTGCAAATGGCAGGGTAACTGCCGTTTTCGACACGAATGCTCGTTTTGTGGCGGGGTGCACCCCTTGTTTAAGTGCTTCAAGAAGCATGGTCAGCCCAATGTACAAGTGTCTGGAGGCAAGGAGCATTTTTTCAAAGGCCCCGACGCCGGTGAGCCTGGAAAAAATGCTTCCATGGTTAGGACGCTTCCCCGACCAGGAGAAAGCGGATCTCATCCGTGATGGTTTTAGGGATGGTTTTTATGTGCCTTCATTTTCAGGTGTCGGGTGTCATGTTACGAAGAATTTGAAATCTGTCAATGTGCAGCTTGATGCTGTTAGGTTGCACATTGATAAAGAAAAAGGATTAGGTAGGGTAGCAGGTCCTTTTCAATCGCCCCCTTTTGTTAACTTTAGGATTTCTCCGTTAGGAATTGTTCCTAAAAAAGAACCCAATTCATTTAGAGTAATTCACCATTTATCATACCCTAGAGGTAGTTCATTGAATGACGAAATTGACCATAGTGCAGCCTCAGTCAGCTATGCATCGTTTGATTTAGCTGTTGATTTATTAAGGAAGTTCGGTAATGGTGCATTGCTGGCTAAAGCTGACATTAAGTCTGCCTTTCGGCTATTACCTGTTTGTCCTTCCGGTTTTAATTCATTGGGTTTTTATTTTGATGAAGGGTTTTATTTTGACAAATGTTTGCCCATGGGTTTCGCACTTTCATGTTTTTATTTTGAATCTTTTTCTACATTTTTACACTGGGTAGTTCAGGAATCAGTGGGAGAAGGGGGGGTTTTACATTACCTTGATGATTTTTTGTTTGTTGGGAATCGGTTGTCAGGGATTTGTTTAGAATTGTTAGGTAATTTTATTCGCATTATGTCCAGTTTTGGGGTACCTTTGGCAAGTGATAAGACGGTTTTTCCCTGTACTAGGTTGGAGTTTTTGGGCATTGTGTTGGATTCTGAAAGAATGGAATTGAGTCTCCCTCAGGAAAAGATTTGGAAGTTAAAGGGTATAATTGTTGGTTTGTTGAGTAGGGATAAGGCTACGCTACGGGAGTTTCAATCTCTGTTAGGAAGCCTTAATTTTGCATTGAGGATTATACCTATGGGTAGGGTGTTTTCTCGGAGATTGTACGATGCTACCAAAGGGGTGAAGTCAGCGAATTCTCATATTAGGGTTTCGAGGGAGATTAAGGCTGATCTACAGGTATGGTTAGAATTTTTAGAATCATTTAACGGTTTTTGTTGTGTGCAGAGTGATTTTGTCTCATCAATGGACCTAGCATTGTTTTTTAGTGTGGCCAGTGGTTTTGGTTTTGGTATTGTGTTTGGTTCTCATTGGTGTGGAGGGATTTGGCCTAGTGATTGGCAGACGAGAGGTTTATTGAGTAAAAGAGTGGTTTTGGAGTTATTTCTGTTGTTTGTGGTTATTTCACTATGGGGTGAAATGTTGTCCAACAAACGTATTCTGTTATATTCGGACAACCAAGGATTGGTTTTTTCGGTTAACTGTCTTTCTTCCAAGTGCCCAATTTTGTGTTGCTTGCTTAGGAAGTTGGTGGTTTTGTGTCTTAAGTATAACATTTTGCTTAAGGCACGTCTTGGGTTATTAAAGGCTAACCCTGCTGTTGATCATTTATCGTTTCAGAGGTTGGAGGAATTTCGGGCGTGTTTGCCAGGGGCAGACTTGGAGGCGACTCTTTGCCCGTCCCATTTATGGGGGGTAATTTCGAGTTAATCCCGTTTTATATAAGAAATTCTGTGTCGCCTGCTACTTGGAAGTCGTATTCAGATGCATGGTTGAAGTGGGTACAATTTTGTGAGGAGAATGGCTTTGAAATTTTTTCATCGGATGTTCAGGTGTTTTTGCAGTTTATTAGTTTACAGGTGGTAGGTGGTTATAGTTATTCTACTATTCATAAAAGTTTATCTGGAGTTTCCTTCTTTTTTAAGCTAAATGGAAAAGATTCTTTGTTTAAATATTTTTTAGTATGCCAGTGTTTGAAGGGGTTGAAGAGGGTGTCGTTTACACCAGATGCTAGGCGTCCGATCTCTTTTGAGTTGTTAAAGGGATTATGGGGTATCCTTAGTGAGGTTTGTTTTGATCACTTCGAGCTTACTTTGTTTAGAGCCATTTTTGTGGTTTCTTTCTTTGCTGCATTACGTATAGGGGAAGTAGTGTCCGCTAATAGAAATAGTTCAACAGGTTTATTGCGGAATGATTTAGTTATAAAAGAGCATTTTGTTTTTATTTTTATTAGGAAATCTAAAACAGACCAACTTGGGAAGGGTGTTTCTTTAAAGTTAAAGGCCATACCGGGTTGTCTGGTTTGTCCAGTTGCTAATTTATCCAATTGGGCTCTTATTCGCCCTGATTTAGGGGCTGTTTTATTTTTGCATAGGGATGGTTCTTCTGTTTCCCGGTTCCAGTTTTCTGCAATCTTGAAAAAATGCTTGGGAAAACTGGGGCTGGATGGTAGAGGTTATTCATCCCATTCATTTAGAATTGGAGCTGCAACAGAAGCTGCTAGTGCGGGTCTAGGTGTTAAGAAGATTCGCAATATTGGAAGATGGTCTTCTAATAGGTACAAAATTTATGTTCGTCCTAATCTATTGTGATTTATTTATGTTTTTTTTTTTTTTTTTTTTTTTTCTTCAATTATTATAGGCCCACTAGTCATCTGGCTGTTCGGGCACTCGTTTATCCACTGGGCTCAGATCAGAGCTTCAAGTAGAATTTATTCTGAAAATCTTTCGTTTAATTTGGACTCTGTTAATGAATTTTGGTTTGGTATTAGGGGTTTGAGAATTGAAAATTTAGTGGGTAGTGTTAAAAAGTTTATCGGTCGTTACCCTACTCCCGATTTATTGATTTTTCACATAGGGGGTAATGATCTGGGAAGAATAAAAACATTGGATTTAATGGGTCAGTTAATGAGGGATTTTTCTTTAATTCAGAATTTGTTTCCAAATGCTTGCTTAATTTTTTCTGAAATTATTCCGCGGTTGATTTGGAGTAGTGGTGAATTAGTTTTTATGGAAAAAATCCGTAAAAGAGTGAATAGGGCAATGAGTAAGTATTTGCAAAATATCGGTGGTTTTTCTTACAGGCATATTGATTTAGAGGGTTATATTCAGGGGTTGTATAGAGGGGATGGGGTCCATTTATCGGCAGTGGGTCTTGATATTTTCAATTTAGGGATGCAATACGCAATTGAGCAATGGCTGTGTTGTGTGGGGGGGCCTGCGTATCTGTGATACTTAGGCCGTGTGGAAAAAATCACCCAACTTTCGTTGGGTGGATTTATGGTTTTTATATGTTTTATGGATATGTAAAATTTTTGGTAATGTTTGGAACTATTTAGTTATGGAAAAGTATTTAAAGTTATACATTTTAACGTAACCATTAATAAAGCAACACGGCCATTTTTTGCCATTGCATCTCTGAGTCATGTGTATTTATTTATTTTAATTGGGTTAATGTATATATATGTGAGCTCTATGCTACCATGGAAAATCCCCAGAGACAATAAGCCTGGGGATTACATGGTAGCATGAGCCTCCCCTTTTTATCTTCTACTTTCTCATCTTTTATCTGTTTTTCTATATATTGCATTATTTTATTATTCCAATGCCTTTTATATGGTATTTGGGTTGTGTTAATTTTGTGCTGACTGTGAAGGGTTAATTTCTGAATAGCAGCTGGTAACGCGAACAGGCTGGAGCTGGTTTTTTCTTCAGCCTGTTGCGCGCTCAATTTTGAAGATTTTGATTGGTCAGTGGTAGTTTTGAGCGGGAAGAAATTTGGATAAATTACAGCTGTTCTAGTCAGCTGTGTCAGTGTCACCTGTCAAGCCAGAAGAATCACCACATGGAGTCACTGTTCCTGCAGCTGCTTCGGAGGGCCGGCGAGGAAGGCGGAGAAGATTGGCTTCGGTCCTGCTTGAGCTCCGGGTCGGCGTCGGCAGCAGCGGAGGTTCCAGCTTCAGTGTCGGTGGCAGCAGCGGCGACGGCGGCGACAGCGGCGATGGCATCTGATGAAGTTTTTCAAGTGGAGAACGTCGGCGAGAATCGGCTGGTCCTGAAAAAGAAGAGAAGATTGGATCCTGCGGACTTACCGGTGGTCGCTTCCAGGAGGTCGGGCGGAAGAGCAAGGAGAACATCTGCATCGCAGGAAGGCCGAATGCGGAACAGGAAGGCGGCAGAAGTATCGCGGGAAGGCGGAGTCTCGGCGAGCGGTCTTTCAGTGCCATCGCGTGAGCTGAGGCAGAGCCGGCGAGATCAAGTGACAGCATCATCACGCAACTCCCAGCAATCTCGGCAGTCCGCGTCATCAGGCGGCGCGGCGGCGGCGGCGATTGCTTCCAATCCGCCGGCGGAAGCGATGCCAGGTCAGCGCTCCTTACCGCGCCCCTTGCAAAAGAGCTCAGCTGGGGCTGCGGTGGAGCTGTTGGCTTGGAGCGCTTCAGAAGGATCCGAAGATGATGGAAGCCCAGCCGGGGAGCCGTCCAGCGCAGACATCGCCGGAAGAGGATCGGTTTCGAGGCCGGATCGTGCTGGTGAGAACATTAATGTGCTTAATTGTACTATGGAATCTGTGAAGGATGTTGTCTTTCAGACAATGTCTGAATTTTTTATGCAAAGTGGTCAGCTGCCTGGGGGTCCTGCTCCTGAGGGGTCTCGGGAGGGGACTCTGGGTCTTGCTGAGTCACATTTAAAGGAGGCACTAGTGTGTGAGATCTCGCCTTTGGGTTTTCACCTTAGTGTCTCCGTTAAAGAGAAAATATGGAATTTAGAGTATATAGATTTGTTTACTCTTCTCCCAGCAGTGAGAGAGCCTCAACATAGGGCTGATAGGGCTGACAGTAAGCTGGAGGCTGAGAGTGAAAGGAAGAAGAATTTCAGGTCTTTTCACTCTTGGCTCCAGGCTTTCAGCATTTATGCTGCTGTCCTGAGTGAGAAATTCCCACATATGGGTTGTGGGCTTTTTCATCACCAGGATACGATCCTGGAGGCCTATCGTAATTTTGGCGGGCTCGCCTGGCTTAATTATGATGAGGCTTTCAGGCAAAAGTTATCTGTGCATTCATCTCTCAAGTGGGGCATTAAGGATGTGGGCCTTTGGCTTAACTTAATGCTGCCACAAAGGAACACATTCTCTAGACAGCCGACTAATCAAGTTGTTAAGCGGGGGGTGTGCTTCGCTTTTAATGAGTCGTCGTGCAAATGGCAGGGTAACTGCCGTTTTCGACACGAATGCTCGTTTTGTGGCGGGGTGCACCCCTTGTTTAAGTGCTTCAAGAAGCATGGTCAGCCCAATGTACAAGTGTCTGGAGGCAAGGAGCATTTTTTCAAAGGCCCCGACGCCGGTGAGCCTGGAAAAAATGCTTCCATGGTTAGGACGCTTCCCCGACCAGGAGAAAGCGGATCTCATCCGTGATGGTTTTAGGGATGGTTTTTATGTGCCTTCATTTTCAGGTGTCGGGTGTCATGTTACGAAGAATTTGAAATCTGTCAATGTGCAGCTTGATGCTGTTAGGTTGCACATTGATAAAGAAAAAGGATTAGGTAGGGTAGCAGGTCCTTTTCAATCGCCCCCTTTTGTTAACTTTAGGATTTCTCCGTTAGGAATTGTTCCTAAAAAAGAACCCAATTCATTTAGAGTAATTCACCATTTATCATACCCTAGAGGTAGTTCATTGAATGACGAAATTGACCATAGTGCAGCCTCAGTCAGCTATGCATCGTTTGATTTAGCTGTTGATTTATTAAGGAAGTTCGGTAATGGTGCATTGCTGGCTAAAGCTGACATTAAGTCTGCCTTTCGGCTATTACCTGTTTGTCCTTCCGGTTTTAATTCATTGGGTTTTTATTTTGATGAAGGGTTTTATTTTGACAAATGTTTGCCCATGGGTTTCGCACTTTCATGTTTTTATTTTGAATCTTTTTCTACATTTTTACACTGGGTAGTTCAGGAATCAGTGGGAGAAGGGGGGGGTTTACATTACCTTGATGATTTTTTGTTTGTTGGGAATCGGTTGTCAGGGATTTGTTTAGAATTGTTAGGTAATTTTATTCGCATTATGTCCAGTTTTGGGGTACCTTTGGCAAGTGATAAGACGGTTTTTCCCTGTACTAGGTTGGAGTTTTTGGGCATTGTGTTGGATTCTGAAAGAATGGAATTGAGTCTCCCTCAGGAAAAGATTTGGAAGTTAAAGGGTATAATTGTTGGTTTGTTGAGTAGGGATAAGGCTACGCTACGGGAGTTTCAATCTCTGTTAGGAAGCCTTAATTTTGCATTGAGGATTATACCTATGGGTAGGGTGTTTTCTCGGAGATTGTACGATGCTACCAAAGGGGTGAAGTCAGCGAATTCTCATATTAGGGTTTCGAGGGAGATTAAGGCTGATCTACAGGTATGGTTAGAATTTTTAGAATCATTTAACGGTTTTTGTTGTGTGCAGAGTGATTTTGTCTCATCAATGGACCTAGCATTGTTTTTTAGTGTGGCCAGTGGTTTTGGTTTTGGTATTGTGTTTGGTTCTCATTGGTGTGGAGGGATTTGGCCTAGTGATTGGCAGACGAGAGGTTTATTGAGTAAAAGAGTGGTTTTGGAGTTATTTCTGTTGTTTGTGGTTATTTCACTATGGGGTGAAATGTTGTCCAACAAACGTATTCTGTTATATTCGGACAACCAAGGATTGGTTTTTTCGGTTAACTGTCTTTCTTCCA
Source organism: Anomaloglossus baeobatrachus (assembly GCF_048569485.1). NCBI lineage: Eukaryota > Metazoa > Chordata > Amphibia > Anura > Aromobatidae > Anomaloglossus > Anomaloglossus baeobatrachus. The sequence goes on from NC_134359.1 coordinate 136,714,347, forward strand.
AGTGCCCAATTTTGTGTTGCTTGCTTAGGAAGTTGGTGGTTTTGTGTCTTAAGTATAACATTTTGCTTAAGGCACGTCTTGGGTTATTAAAGGCTAACCCTGCTGTTGATCATTTATCGTTTCAGAGGTTGGAGGAATTTCGGGCGTGTTTGCCAGGGGCAGACTTGGAGGCGACTCTTTGCCCGTCCCATTTATGGGGGGTAATTTCGAGTTAATCCCGTTTTATATAAGAAATTCTGTGTCGCCTGCTACTTGGAAGTCGTATTCAGATGCATGGTTGAAGTGGGTACAATTTTGTGAGGAGAATGGCTTTGAAATTTTTTCATCGGATGTTCAGGTGTTTTTGCAGTTTATTAGTTTACAGGTGGTAGGTGGTTATAGTTATTCTACTATTCATAAAAGTTTATCTGGAGTTTCCTTCTTTTTTAAGCTAAATGGAAAAGATTCTTTGTTTAAATATTTTTTAGTATGCCAGTGTTTGAAGGGGTTGAAGAGGGTGTCGTTTACACCAGATGCTAGGCGTCCGATCTCTTTTGAGTTGTTAAAGGGATTATGGGGTATCCTTAGTGAGGTTTGTTTTGATCACTTCGAGCTTACTTTGTTTAGAGCCATTTTTGTGGTTTCTTTCTTTGCTGCATTACGTATAGGGGAAGTAGTGTCCGCTAATAGAAATAGTTCAACAGGTTTATTGCGGAATGATTTAGTTATAAAAGAGCATTTTGTTTTTATTTTTATTAGGAAATCTAAAACAGACCAACTTGGGAAGGGTGTTTCTTTAAAGTTAAAGGCCATACCGGGTTGTCTGGTTTGTCCAGTTGCTAATTTATCCAATTGGGCTCTTATTCGCCCTGATTTAGGGGCTGTTTTATTTTTGCATAGGGATGGTTCTTCTGTTTCCCGGTTCCAGTTTTCTGCAATCTTGAAAAAATGCTTGGGAAAACTGGGGCTGGATGGTAGAGGTTATTCATCCCATTCATTTAGAATTGGAGCTGCAACAGAAGCTGCTAGTGCGGGTCTAGGTGTTAAGAAGATTCGCAATATTGGAAGATGGTCTTCTAATAGGTACAAAATTTATGTTCGTCCTAATCTATTGTGATTTATTTATGTTTTTTTTTTTTTTTTTTTTTTTCTTCAATTATTATAGGCCCACTAGTCATCTGGCTGTTCGGGCACTCGTTTATCCACTGGGCTCAGATCAGAGCTTCAAGTAGAATTTATTCTGAAAATCTTTCGTTTAATTTGGACTCTGTTAATGAATTTTGGTTTGGTATTAGGGGTTTGAGAATTGAAAATTTAGTGGGTAGTGTTAAAAAGTTTATCGGTCGTTACCCTACTCCCGATTTATTGATTTTTCACATAGGGGGTAATGATCTGGGAAGAATAAAAACATTGGATTTAATGGGTCAGTTAATGAGGGATTTTTCTTTAATTCAGAATTTGTTTCCAAATGCTTGCTTAATTTTTTCTGAAATTATTCCGCGGTTGATTTGGAGTAGTGGTGAATTAGTTTTTATGGAAAAAATCCGTAAAAGAGTGAATAGGGCAATGAGTAAGTATTTGCAAAATATCGGTGGTTTTTCTTACAGGCATATTGATTTAGAGGGTTATATTCAGGGGTTGTATAGAGGGGATGGGGTCCATTTATCGGCAGTGGGTCTTGATATTTTCAATTTAGGGATGCAATACGCAATTGAGCAATGGCTGTGTTGTGTGGGGGGGCCTGCGTATCTGTGATACTTAGGCCGTGTGGAAAAAATCACCCAACTTTCGTTGGGTGGATTTATGGTTTTTATATGTTTTATGGATATGTAAAATTTTTGGTAATGTTTGGAACTATTTAGTTATGGAAAAGTATTTAAAGTTATACATTTTAACGTAACCATTAATAAAGCAACACGGCCATTTTTTGCCATTGCATCTCTGAGTCATGTGTATTTATTTATTTTAATTGGGTTAATGTATATATATGTGAGCTCTATGCTACCATGGAAAATCCCCAGAGACAATAAGCCTGGGGATTACATGGTAGCATGAGCCTCCCCTTTTTATCTTCTACTTTCTCATCTTTTATCTGTTTTTCTATATATTGCATTATTTTATTATTCCAATGCCTTTTATATGGTATTTGGGTTGTGTTAATTTTGTGCTGACTGTGAAGGGTTAATTTCTGAATAGCAGCTGGTAACGCGAACAGGCTGGAGCTGGTTTTTTCTTCAGCCTGTTGCGCGCTCAATTTTGAAGATTTTGATTGGTCAGTGGTAGTTTTGAGCGGGAAGAAATTTGGATAAATTACAGCTGTTCTAGTCAGCTGTGTCAGTGTCACCTGTCAAGCCAGAAGAATCACCCACCCGCCCTCCCCCTTTTATATTTATATGATGTCGTGTTTGTTTCATTAGATGGGAAAAAATCACCCAACTTTCGTTGGGTGGATTTATGGTTTTTATATGTTTTATGGATATGTAAAATTTTTGGTAATGTTTGGAACTATTTAGTTATGGAAAAGTATTTAAAGTTATACATTTTAACGTAACCATTAATAAAGCAACACGGCCATTTTTTGCCATTGCATCTCTGAGTCATGTGTATTTATTTATTTTAATTGGGTTAATGTATATATATGTGAGCTCTATGCTACCATGCTACAAAGGTTACTGCTGGTCACAGCATTTTTGTATTTTTTTACAAAAAGAAAAAACAACACATGGAAGAATTGCTACATAAAACTCTCCAACAATAAAACGTCTCCATATGTTGTTAAATGAGTTATCATATTGAACTATGACGTATATGCTTCAGACACAGTATAAGGCCTCTTTTACACGTCTGTGAAAATCACGCACGTTTTTCACGGACAAGTCAAAGGTGTGTATTACCCTCGGTGTGCTGTGTGTATGGCACACGTGTGTTCTCTGTGTGTTATCCGTGATAACACACAGAGAACGGGAACTTTCTGCTCTCCTGTCCCTGGCGTCGCTGTCCGTGGTGCTGATCTTCGGTCTCCGGTCCTTCCGACTCCCCGCTGCTGCTGCTTCCGGCCGCAGTGAAGTGAATATTCAATGATCATAATGAGCGGCGGTCGGCAGCAAGTGACAGCAGTGGCAGAGACTGCAGGGCTGGAGAAGGTGAGTAAAGTTTTGTTTTTTTTCTCACAGACACGTCTTCTCTCCGGTGCGTGTCACAGGGAACACATCCGTGTGGTCCATTTGCATTACGTGTGACACATTTGCGTTCTGTATGACACCCGTGATGCCGGAGAGAAAACGGACATGTCGCCGTGAGAAACACACGGACACACGTAAGTACGGAACGGACACACGGGGGTGAAATATATTATATTGGGAATTATGGGGAGTGTATTATAATACATGGAGGACTATGGGGTTCATTTTTCTATATGGAGGACTATAAGGGTTCATTAAACTATTAAACTATATTGATGACTATGGGGTGCATTATATTATATGGAGGACTATGAATAGTGCATTATACTACTGTACATGGAGGACAATGGAGAGCATTATAATATATGGAGGACTATGTGGTGCATTATACTATATGGGAGACTATGCAGTCCATTATACTATAAGGAGGACTGTGTGCATTGCATTATACTATATGGGGAACTATCGGTTGTACTGTACTATGTGGAGGATCATGGGTGCATTATGCTATATGGAGGACGATAGGGGTGTATAATACTATCAGGAAAGCTATGTGGGTCCAATTATACTGTAAGGAAGGAAGGAAGGCTATGTGGAGGCATTATAGTATATGGAGGGCAACATGGGATCCATTACACTATATGGAAGACAATCTGAGGCCCATTATAATAATTGGAGGGCTATGTGGGGGCAAAAATACTTTATGGAAGGCAATGTGGGGCCCATTATACTATTTGGAGTGCTATGTGGAGATCTTTATAATATTTGGAGAGCTATGTGGGGGCCATTTCTTCTATTTGAAGATCTATGTGGAAGCCATTATACTATTTAGAGGTCTATGTAGGGACCATTATAATATTTGGAGGGCTATCTGGGAGCCTTTATAATATGTCCCGTGATTAATTTCTATTCTTGGCACATATATATGTATTAATTAATTAGACATCCCTCTTGGTTGGGTCATAGAGGGGAAGAAAACAGCCCCCCTTTTTTTTTAGTTTGTTTTGGCCCCGATACGTGGTGTGTACGTGTCGGACGGCTGGAACAATCTCGGTTTTAAGAGGTGAAGGATAACTTTATGTTTTAAGCGGGCTTTACACACAGCGACATCGCTAGCGATGTCGCTGGTGAAAGCACCCACCCCCGTCGGTTGTATGTCACGGGCAAATAGCTGCCCGTGGTGCACAACATTGCTTACACCCATCACACGTAGTTTCCTGCTTAGTGACGTCGCTGTGGCCGGCGAACTGCCTCCTTTCTAAGGGGGTGGTTCGTGCGGCATCACAGCGGCGTCACTAAGTGGCCGCCCAATAGAAGCGGAGGGGCGGAGATGAGCAGGACGAACATCCTGCTCACCTCCTTCTTTCCTCATTGCGGGCGGCTGCAGGTAAGGTGGTGTTCCTCGTTCCTGCGGTGTCACACGTAGCGATGTGTGCTGCCGCAGGAACGACGAACAACCTGCTTCCTGCAACAGCAATGATAATCGGGAAAGAAACGACGCGTCAACAATCAGGTAAGTAATTTTGATCGTTAACGGTCGTGCGTTTCATACTCAACGACGTCGCTAACGAGTCCGGATGTACGTCACGAATTCCGTGACCCCAACGACATTTCGTTAGCGATGTCGTTGCGTGTAAAGCGGCCTTAAGTCTGTCTATTTTTAGGTTAATCATAATAAAAGTTATGTTTTAATAACACATGATGCTATATTGATGATAGCGAACATACTTACAGCTCTGACAAAAATTAAGAGACCACTGTAAAATGTTCAGTTTTTCTGAATTTTCTCTTTATAGGTATATTTTTGAGTAAAATGTAAATTGTTCTTTTTTTCTATAAGCTACTGACAACATGTCTCCAAATTTCCAAGCAATAAATTTTGTATTTATTTTCTGAAAATGAGAAATGGTCAAAATAACAAAAAAATGCATTGCATTCAGACCTCAAATAATGCAAAGAACACAAGTTCATAATCATTTAGAAAACAACAATACTAATGTTTTAATTCAGGAAGAGTTCAGAAATCAATATTTTGTGGAATAACCATGATTTTTAATTACAGCTTTTATGCGTCTTGGCTGCTTTCCACTAGTTTCCACACTGCTTTTGTGTGACCTTATGCCACTCCTGGCGCAAAAATGTAAGCAGTTCTTCTTTGTTTGATGGCTTTGGACTAGCCATCTTTCTCTTGATTACATTCCAGAGGCTTTCAATGGGGTTCAGGTCTGGAGAGCATTGCCTGAGCAGAAGGAAGCAACTGTTTTTCCAGGATAACCTTGTATGCAGCATGATTCATATGTCCTTCCATGTAATTATATGTTGACCTTTGAATATTAGTGCCGATCTTTTGTCTATTAATACACATGTGTGTATATATATACAGTGCTGGCCAAAAGTATTGGCACCCCTGCAATTCTGTCAGATAATACTCAGTTTCTTCTTGAAAATGATTGCAATCACAAATTCTTTGGTATTATTATCTTCATTTAATTTGTCTTCAATGAAAAAAAGAAATTGTCATAAAGCCAAATTGGATATAATTCCACACCAAACATAAAAAAGGGGGTGGACAAAAGTATTGGCACTGTTTAAAAAATCATGTGATGCTTCTCTAATTTATGTAATTAACAGCACCTGTAACTAACCTATGGCACCTAACAGGTGTTGGCAATAACTAAATCACACTTGCAGCCAGTTGGCAAGGATTAAAGTTGACTCAATCTCTGTCCTGTGTCTTTGTGTGTACCACATTGAGCATGGAGAAAAGAAAGAAGACCAAAGAAATGTCTGAGGACTTGAGAATCCAAATTGTGAGGAAGCATGAGCAATCTCAAGGCTACAAGTCTATCTCCAAAGACCTGAAAGTTCCTGTGTCTACGGTGCGCAGTGTCATCAAGAAGTTTAAAACCCATGGCACTGTGGCTAACCTCCCTAGATGTGGAAGGAAAAGAAAAATTGACGAGAGATTTCAACACAAGATTGTGCGGATGGTGGATAAAGAACCTCGACTAACATCCAAACAAGTTCAAGCTGCCCTGCAGTCTGAGGGTACAACAGTGTCAACCCGTACTATCCGTCGGCGTCTGAATGAAAAGGGACTGTATGGTAGGATACTCAGGAATACCCCACTTCTTATCCCGAGACATAAAAAAGCCAGGCTGGAGTTTGCCAAAACTTACCTGAGAAAGCCTAAAATATTTTGGAAGAATGTTCTCTGGTCAGATGAGACAAAAGTGAAGCTTTTTGGGAAAAGCCATCAACATAGAGTTTACAGGAAAAAAAGAGGCATTCAAAGAAAAGAACACGGTCCCTACAGTCAAATATGGCGGAGGTTCCCTGATGTTTTGGGGTTGCTTTGCTGCCTCTGGCACTGGACTGCTTGACCGTGTGCATGGCATTATGAAGTCTGAAGACTACCAACAAATTTTGCAGCATAATGTAGGGCCCAGTGTGAGAAAGCTGGGTCTTCCTCAGAAGTCATGGGTCTTCCAGCAGGAAAATGACCCAAAACACACTTCAAAAAGCACTAGAAAATGGTTTGATAGAAAGCACTGGAGACTACTGAAGTTTCCAGCAATGAGTCCAGACCTGAATCCCATAGAACACATGTGGAGAGATCTCAAAATGGCAGTTTGGAGAAGGCCCCCTTCAAATCTCAGGGACCTGGAGCAGTTTGCCAAAGAAGAATGGTCTAAAATTCCAGAAGAGCATTGTAAGAAACTCATTGATGGTTACCGGAAGCAGTTGTTAGCAGTTATTTTGGCTAAAGGTTGTGCAACCAAGTATTAGGCTAAAAGTGCCAATACTTTTGTCTGGCCCATTTTTGGAGTTTTGTGTGAAATGATCAATGATTTGATTTTTGTTTCATTCTCTTTTGTGTTTTTTCATTGCAACCAAAATAAATGAAGATAATAATACCAAAGAGTTTGTGATTGCAATCAATTTCAAGAAGAAACTGAGTATTATCTGACAGAATTTCAGGAGTGCCAATAATTTTGGCCAGCACTGTATATATATATATATATATATATATATATATATATGTATACTGTATTTTTCAATTTATAAGACGCACTTTTCCTCCCAAAAATTTGGGAGGAAAATGGGGGGTGCGTCTTTTAAAGCGGTACCTGGGGGGGGGTCCTGTCTGAGGCGATCGGGCGGCCGGGTGCCTGTGGCTGCATGCAAGCGGCCGGGTACCTGTGCTTGCGTGCGGTGGCAGCCGGGTACCCGTGGCTGTGTGCGGGCGGCAGCCGGGTGCTGTGTGGGGTCAGCAGCTAGGTACCCATGGCTGTGTGCGGGCGGCAGCCGGGTGCTGTGTGCGAGCGGCAGTCGGGTGCCCGTGCAGGCAGCCAGCTGCCGCCCTCATACAGGCACCCGGGTGCCGCCCGCACACAGCACCTGGCTACCGCCCGCACACAGCCATGGGTACCCGGCTGCCACCGCACGCAAGCACAGGTACCCGGCGGCTTGTACGCAGGGTGGGCGGGCAGCCTGCTGGCTGCCACTCTGTGCATGCGGGGCGGGCGGCTGTGCAGCATGTTACCAGTTGTAGGCGGTCCCACTTTCAAATGATGGCGCCGGTGGAGCTCTTGGATGAGAGCTCCATCTGCGCACGCGCTGCTCCGGTAGTAAGCGCGTGCGCAGATGGAGCCCTTGCATGAGAGCTCCATCTGCGCATGCGTCACTCCGGGCGCCATTACTTGAATCGGGACCGCGGACACACTGGGAAAACACCGCATCTGTCTGCTCCACCACTGAGCAGTCCCTGTCGCTGCCACCACTGAGCAGTCCCCGCCGCTGCCACCACTGAGCAGTCCCCGCCGCTGCCACCACTGAGCAGTCCCCGCCGCTGCCACCACTGAGCAGTCACCGCCACCGCTGCCACCACTGAGCAGTCGCCGCCGCTCCCACCACTGAGCCGTCGCCGCTGCCGCTGCCACCACTGAACCGGGACCGCGGACACTCACTGCACTGGCCTGCTGCACGGCTCACGCGCCACGGCTGCTGCCGCCACCACAGACCCCACGGCTCCTGCCACTGCGGATGCCACCGCGCCTGCAACCACGGACGCCACGGCACCTGCAACCATGGACCCCGCTGCCACTGACCCACCGCGCCTGCCAGCACAACCTGTGCCTCCTGTGACCCCGCTTCACCACCACTGCTGCCCCCCTCCGGTAAGAGAACACCGGAGTATAAGACGGACCCCATTTTTCTTTTTTTTACCTTTTTTTATGTCTAAGTTTGGGGTGCGTCTTATATTCCGGTGCGTCTTATAAAGCGAAAAATACTGTATATATATATATATATATATATATATATTATAATGTTCTGCATTGAGGAGTCTAACAATGGATATATTATTTTCATATTGATTAATATTGTATAATTGGATCACCATCATATATGAGGGATATACTGTAATCCTATGGCGGTCGTGGTTTGTGACAATTTTGGTTTTTAAATGGTTTTCTGGTGTGTTTGTCTATGGATTTAATAAAGATTTGCACATTTCTTATTTGTATCTACTAGTGTGCGCATCTAAATTGTATGAAGTTTACAAAAATACAACACATTAGTACAAGGCAGTTACACAAATACACTGCAGTTCCATCAATCACCAACAGGGAAGTGGGGGCGGTAGGGCACTGGTCCCTATATTACATTGTTACAGTGTAGGCAAGTGTGTCTAGTTATTATGGAACTGCCCTACACTTTGTGAATAGTACATTTACAAACACCTACTACTTGAATAACATCATTCATCAAACAGTTGTGCCTCTGCATGAACAACACAGGCAGGCCTAATTTCATCTTCATGAATGACAATGCTCCAGCTCATTGAGGTTGCATCATTAAGGTTTGGTTGCTGGAGATTAGGATACCTCAAATGGAGTGGACTGCACTTTTTCCAGACCTGAATCCCATATTAAACCTATGGGCTCAGCTAAGTCCCTGTGTAGAGGCTCGTAACTCTGTACCCATAAACTCAAGACCTGAGGGCCGACATTGAAGAAGACTTGGATGTCGTGTCTCAACAGACAATAACTCGACTTGTGAACAACATGAGACATCATTGTCAAGCTGTAATTGATGATCAAAGCCACACGACAAGTTATTGAGACATTGACATTTTTTTGTGGGGAGGAGTATACCAACCAACATTGTTGGCTTTTGTTTCAATAAGTTGTTTGAAATGAGGAAATCACCATTGCATACTTCTACTTAAATGGCCTACTTTCATGCTACAATATCACTGTAGCGTGAACATTTTTCAATGCTACAAAGCGGGTGAAAAGTTTTAAATATCTCACCAATTTTTTTTTAACTGAATATAATTCTATAGGTGCTAGTGACATTAATTTTTTACTATGTGTTCGTAACTACCCATTCAATTCACACAGGCAAAGCAATCAAACTATAGATGTCCATAAATTTCATGATGTGTAATAATGAGAAATGACTGAAATATATCAGTAATTAAAAAGCAAGCATGCACACTTAGTGAAATATAGAAGTAGCTGATTCAACTGATGGTCTATAAAAAAGGTTTCTCATTACCATGGTGCCACACAAGCAACATCTCATGATGGGTAAAACCAGTGAGCTGTCTCAAGAGCTTTGCAACTTTATTGTTGCAAAATATACTGATGGCATTGGTTACAGAAGAATTTTTGAACTACCGAAGGTTCCAGTGAGTAATGTTGGGGCCATAATACAAAAAGGGAAAAAACATAATTTCAATATAAACCAGCCATGACCAGGTGTTCTCTGCAAGATTTCAGACAGATGAGTGAAAAGAATTATCAGAAGAGTTGTCCAAGAGCCAAGAACAACCTGTGGAGAGCTACAGAAAGACTTGGAATGAGCAAAAGAATTGTTTCAAATGGAACAACAAGTAATGAACTCAACCTTCATTGCCTGTATACACAATAAATACACAAGACTCCATTGCTTAACAAAAAGCATGTTCAAGAGCATTTAAAGTTTGCTTAACAACATTAAGACAAGCCTGTCAAATACTGGGAGAATATAGTCAGATTAGATGCGACCAAAATTGAACACTTTGGATGCCATAATACACACCATGTTTGGCTATCTAAAGGCACTGCATATTACCCCCAAAACACCATACCTAAAGTGAAGTTTCGAGATGGGAAAATAATAGTGTGGGGTTGTTATTCAGCATACAGCACTGGCAAACTTAATGTAGTTGAAGAAAGGAAAAATGGACAAATATACCGAGACATTCTTGATAAAAATCTGCTGCCATCTACCAGGATGATGAATATAAAGCTAGGTTGGGCCTTTGGGCAAGACAGTAATCCCAAACATAAAGCCAAAGAAACTCTAAATTGGTTTCAGAGAAAGAAAATAAAGCTGCTAGAATGGCTCAGCCAATCACCTGACCTGATTCTATTAAAAAATTTCTGGAAGGAACTAAGGCTCAGAGTTCATTGAAGGAGTCCATGGAACCTGCAGGATTGGAAGAGAGTTTGTGTAGAAGAATGGACCCAAAATCCCATCTGAGCAATGCATGTGACTAGTTTCTCCATACAGTAGGTACTTTGAAGCTATCATTACCAACAAAGGATTTGTATGAAATACACACCATGTTTGGCTATCAAAAAGCTCTGCATATCACTCCCAAAACACTATACATACAGTGAAGTTTGGAGATAGGAACATCATAGTGTGGGGCTGTTTATCAGCATTCGGCACTGGCAAACTTTATGTAATTGAAGTAAAGATGAATGGACAAATGTAACGAGACATTCTTGATAAAAATCTGATGCTATCTTCCGAGATGATGAAGTCATATGAATGTTTGTTTAGAAGAATGGGCTAAAGTTGCACCTAACAATGCATGCAACTGGTTTCTCCATACAGGAGGTGTCTTGAATAGAGATGAGCGAACCGGTCGCGGTTCGGCTCGAGGTCGGTTCGCCGAACGGGGGTCCCGTTCGAGTTTGGTTCGTCGAACGTTCGACGAACCGAACTCGAACCAATAGGCTATAATGGGAGGCAATCACAAACACATAAAAATGCATTATAAATGTACACAAACAGTTAATAAACATTGCCATAACACTTACCGGTCCTCGCGATCCCTTCTGCACACTGTCTCCTGCCGCTATTCCATCCGATGATCGCTGAATCCTCCCGGTGACGGCACTGCCAGCAGAGATGCAGGACCTATCGTGACGTCAAAATAGCCATGTGACCAGTCACTTGGCTATTATCTCATTGGCTACAGACTGGTCACATGACTATGACGCGTCATGTAGGACCTGCGAGTGCATCTCTCCGGTACACGGTGCACATATGTGTATCGCCGTGTACCGGCGACATGCTCTAGCACACGGTCGACTCCCCGTTCCGTTTGGGACCGGCTGACACAGCCGTTCATTAACGGAGATCACCGTTGCCATAGCAACGCAGTTAGCGGTGACGTCACCGCTAACCGCGGCTCCGAGAGCACCGTTACTATGGTAACGCGTCTGTCAGCGTTACCGCTGTTACCGCTGACAGCCAGCACTGATCACTCACGGAGTGAAGGCTGCACGCTGCTTCCCGATTGTAGTGAGGATTGTAGTGAGGATGAGGTTCCCCAGCCCCAAGTGATGAGCTGGTGAACCTCATCCTCACTACAATCGTCACTACTACTACACTAGTGAGGATTGTAGTGAGGATGAGGTTCCCCAGCCCCAAGTGATGAGCTGGGGAACCTCATCCTCACTACAATCGTCACTACTACTACACTAGAAAGAAAGAAGACAGAAGAGCAGGATCGTGGAGGGCTGACAGGGGGTAATAAAGATGGAGTCTCTAATGTGTCTGTGTATTTATTTCTATTAAAGTATTTTTTCTCTGTGTGGTGTTTTTTTTTAACCCTTTATTGGAGATTCTTAATGGCCGGGTCAAACGTGCCTGACATTAAGAATCTCTGGCTTAATACTGGCTAGTAAAACAAAGCCAGTATTAACTCATGATTACCCAACAAGCCACCCGGCTCCAGGGCTGTTGGAAGAGTTGGATACAGCGCCAGATGATGGCGCTTCTATGAGAGCGCCATTTTCTGGGACGACTGCGGACTGAAATCTGCAGCAGAGGCGCCCAGAAACCTCGGGCTAACCTGTGCTGCGGATTCCAATCCCCAGCTGCCTAGTTGTACCCGGCTGGACAGAAAAAATGGGGCGAAGCCCACGTCATTTGTTTTTTAATTATTTCATGAAATAAGTGAAATAATTAAAAAAAACGGGCTTCCCTATATTTTTGGTTCCCAGCCGGGTACAAATAGGCAACTAGGGGTTGGAGGCAGCCCGTGGCTGCCTGCTGTACCTGGCTAGCATACAAAAATATGGCGAAGCCCACGTCATTTTTTTGGTGGGCAAAAAAATTCTGCATACAGTCCTGGATGGAGTATGCTGAGCCTTCCCTGGATTTTCCATTGCCAGTGAAGGTAACACCAAGCAGTGGGGGTTAGCAGCCAGTAGCTGCTTGGATTACCCTTAGCTAGCAATACAAAAAATGCAGCGGGAGCCCATATATATTTTTTTTAATTATTTATTTAAATAACTAAAAATAAAATGGGCTTCCCTGTATTTTGATTGCTGGACATCACAGTGCTGTAAAAATAAATCTTTAAAAAAATGACGTAGCGCTCCGCGGTATTTTTGATTCTCAGCACATATAATGCAGACAGCTATGGGTTGCCACCCCCATCTGCCTGCCGTTACCTTGGTTGGCAATCAAAATACAGGGAAGCCCATTAATTTTTTCTATTTAAAAAATAGTTAAAAAAAAAAATGACGTTGGGTCCCCCCATTTTTGATAGCCAGCTAGGGTAAAGCAGACGGCTGTAGCCTGAAAACCACAGCTGGCAGCTTTACCGTGGTTGGGGATCCAATGTGGAGGTCACCCCAGGCTCTTTTTTATAATTATTTTATAAATATTAATAATTACACAATAAAAGTAGGGTCCCCCCCAAATTGGATCACCAGCCAAGGTAAAGCGGACAGCTGTGGTCTGGTATTCTCAGGGTGGGAAGGTCCATAGATATTGGGCCTTCACAGCCTAAAAATAGCAGGCCGCAGGCACCCCAGACGTGGCGCTTCACCCCAGCTCATCCTGTGCCCTGGTGCAGTGGCAAACGGGGTAATAAATCGGGTTGATACTAGCTGTAAAGTAACCTGAGATCAAGCCCAGCAGTTTGTGATGTCATGGCGTCTATTAGATACCCAACATCATAAACTGTCAGTACTAACAAAAAAAAAAAATCGACAAAAGAAATTTATTTGAAAAAACAGTCCCCAAAACATTTCCTCTTTCACCAATTTATTGTAAGAAAAAAAATAAAGGGGTCCCACGACGACTCTGGACCGTCTAGAATATGGGGGGGAGACACTCAGGGAACGTATCCCCCATTTTCTAGGAGTGCTGACCCTTCATGTGAGGAGTGTGGGTGCAATGAATCTGCACTCACTCTTCTCGGGTCCACAGCAGCAGAGTCCATGTCGTAATGGTTGCTACCAAAGCTGCAATGCCCTGATCATGAGGTAAGGGCATGCCTAATCAGGAGAACTACTGTAGAGGAAGCTCTGCTCATTGGTATATAGGTGTTCAGAGGTAATAATAGATAAAATTAGTGAGTAACCTCGGCACTCTAAATCTCCCAGACTAAGTCAGTAAGTCACAACGGATAGTAATGCAAAATCACTCTTTATTGGTCCGTATTAAGAAAAAAATTTTTTTCATAAGCATATATGTTTTTGTCCAAAACAAGTTACAAATGACGTTTCGGCCTGAGCCTTTGTCAGATTGGACTTATCTGCATGTAATCTTGAAAAATGACAATAATCAGTATCACATAAGAGTGAGAGAACAATAACATAAACTCGAACAATGTAGAGGTACAATTGGGATGCAGCAAAAAAATTGCAACACAGCAAGAAATGAAACACATGATACAAATGTCATAATACAGTACAAGGACAATATAGTAATGACAAATATGGGGTCAGAGTAGGCCTAGACAGCTCTGGTACGAAAGAGATGTCAATCATAAAGTAACATGTGCAGTAGGTGTAGAGCTACAGTATGCATGGCAGAGCTAATGGGTAGACCGACCATAGAAAAAGAATGGAGAAAAAGTGGAGAAAAAGTGGAGAAAAAAATGGAGAAAACGTGGAGAAAAAGTGGAGAAAAAGTGGAGAAAAAATGGAGAAAAAAATGGAGAAAAAGTGGAGAAAAAGTGGAGAAAAAGTGGAGAAAAAGTGGAGAAAAAATGGAGAAAAAAATGGAAAAAAAGTGGAGAAAAAGTGGAGAAAAAGTGGAGAAAAAGTGGAGAAAAAGTGGAGAAAAAGTGGAGAATAAGTGGAGAAAAAGTGGAGAAAAAGTGGAGAAAAAAATGGAGAAAAAATGGAGAAAAAGTGGAGAAAAAGTGGAGAAAAAGTGGAGAAAAAATGGAGAAAAAGTGGAGAAAAAGTGGAGAAAAAGTGGAGAAAAAGTGGAGAAAAAAATGTAGAAAAAGTGGAGAAAAAATGTAGAAAAAGTGGAGAAAAAATGGAGAAAAAGTGGAGAAAAAGTGGAGCACCCTTTGGTGCCTTTCATGTGGCACTAAGGGGTGCTTAGCTTTGTATTTAGCCAAAAAAATGAAAAAAAAAATGACGTACGGTTCCCTCTAGTTTTGTAGCCAGCTAGGGTAAAGCAGACGGCTGCAGCCTGCAGACCACAGCTGGCAACCTCACCTTGGCTGGTAATCCAAAACTGAGGGCACCCCACGCTGTTATTTTAAATTAAATAAATAATTAAAAAAAACACGTAGGGGTCCCCCAAAATTGGATCACCAACCAAGGTAAAGCAGACAGCTGGGGCCTGATATTCTCAGACTAGGGAGGTCCATGGTTATTGGACTCTCCACAGCCTAAAAATAGCAGGCCGCAGCCGCCCCAGAAGTGGCGCATCCATTAGATGCGCCAATCCTGGTGCTTCGCCCCAGCTCATCCCGCGCCCTGGTGCGGTGGCAAACGGGGTAATATATGGGGTTAATACCAGATGTGTAATGTCACCTGGCATCAAGCCCTGGGGTTGGTGAGGTCAGGCGTCTATCAGATACCCGACATCACCAACCCAGTCAGTAATAAAAAAAAAATAGACGACAAACACATTTTTATTTGAAAAAACACTCCCCAAAACATTCACTCTTTAACCAATTTATTAGAATGAAAAACAAATCCAGGTCTGGTGTAATCCAAGGGGTTGCCATGACGATCCACACTGTCCCAGTCAATGAAGAGCAGGATGTTCCCCATTGGCTGGGAGAGCAGTGCAGTGACCTGAGCTAACATTAATGGGTCAGCCCAGGTCACTGCAGGGGATGACAAGTGCTGCTGTCAGCGAGGTACATTACCTGCGCTGATCTCCAGCACACTGACAGCACCTGTCACTGAGTTCAATGACCGGCGCCTTCACACCAAGTATCGTGAGAGGCCCGTGACGTCACCGCTAGTCAATCTCGGGTCGGAAGCGAGAGAAGGTGATGTGACAAGCGGCGGCCATGGAGGACAGTGACAGCGCTGAGGTCGGGAAGGCGGGACTTCATCACCGCAGGTAAGCCGAGCGGGACCATGTGTGTGTGTGTATGTGTGTGTGTGTGTGTGTGTATGTATGTGTACATGCCGCGGGCAGGAGGGGGGCGGAGCGAGCTGAGCGGGGAAGTGTGGGCTTCCTGCACGTAACTAGGATAAACATCGGGTTACTAACCAAAGCGCTTTGCTTGGATACCCGATGTTTATCTTGGTTACCAGCTTCTGGCAGGCTGCCAGCGATGGCTCCTGCACACTGTAGCTGTAAAAAGCCCTGCTTTTTGCTGCTAGAACCGTTCTCGAACGTATCTAGAACTATCGAGCTTTTGCAAAAAGCTCGAGTTCTAGTTCGATCTCGAACAGCCCCCAAAATCACTCGAGCCTAGAACTGGAGAACCTCGAACCTAGAACCTCGCTCAACTCTAGTCTTGAAGCTATTATTACCGAGAAAAGATTTTGTGCAAAGCATTAATTAAATATTAGTAAATAAGTTCAATACTTTTCCCTGTGTCATTTCTCATTATTACACATCACTAAATTTACAGACATCTATGGTTTGATTTCTTTGCCTGCTTGGATTTGAGGGGTTGTCACCGACATCTTGTGAGAAATTAATTTCAATAGCACCTTTAGAAATCTATTTGCTTAGAAAATTGATGATGTGTTCAATACTTATTTCACCCACAGTGTATTTATATACAGTCATATATATATATATATATATATATATATATATATATATTTACTGTGCATATATAAATAGATAGATTCATAGATATATATTCACAAGGAAGAAGGATCTATGAGAGAAAGAGAAATCAACAAACAAATTTAGTCTCAATTGAAAGCTATCTTAGGCTAGGTTCACACACTGCGTTTTTTTGACGCTGCATTTTTGTGCGTTTTTTGCGGCAAAAAACGCACAAAAACGCACCCGGGTCAAATAAACGCGACAATAAACGCGTGCGTTTTTGCCGCGATTTGGTGCGTTTTTTGCTGCGTTTTGCTGCGTTTTTGCTCACTGCGTCTTTATGCGTTTTTTATCAGTGAACAAAAAAAAGGTCTGTCATTTCCTTCTTCAATATGTTCTGCATTCTTCACTAGTGTAGGCAGGAGAGCAGACAGCTGCAGAACTACAAGGCTCAGCATACTCCATCCAATAGTGTATGCAGGAGAGCAGTCAGCAGCTGCAGAACTACAAGGCTCAGCATGCTCCATCTAGGACTGTATGCTGGAGGGAGAGTCAAGGGGAGCAGACCTACAAGGCTCAGCATCCTCCATCCAATAGTGTATGCAGGAGAGCAGACAGCAGCTGTCGAACTACAAGGCTCAGCATCCTCCATCCAATAGTGTATGCAGGAGAGCAGACAGCAGCTGTCGAACTACAAGGCTCAGCATCCTCCTTCCAGGGCTGTATGCAGGATTTCTTTGCCCCCCCCCAAACAAGAAAAATGACGTGGGCTTCGCCATATTTTTGTATGCTAGCTGGGTACAGCAGGCAGGTACGGGCTGCCCCCAACCCCCAGCTGCCTATTTGTACCCGGCTGGGAAATATAGAGAAGCCCTTTTTTTAATTATTTCATGAATTTCATGAAATAATTAAAAAAAAAAAATGATGTGAGCTTCACCTAATTTTTGTGTCCAGCCGGGTACAACTAGGCAGCTGGGGATTGGAATCCACAGTGCAGGGTGCCCATGCTTTCTGGGCACCCCCGCTGCGAATTGCAGTCCGCAGTCACCCCAGAAAATGGCGCTTTCATAGAAGAGCCATCTTCTTGCGCTGTATCCAACTCTTCCAGCTCCCCTGATGCCATGTGGCTCACTGGGTAATAATGGGGTTAGGGCTAGCTGTATATTATCAGCTGGCCCTAAGCCCGAAATTCATGGTGTCACGCCACCATGAGTTTCTAGTAAAGATAAAAAAACCACAACACACAGAAAAATATTTTTATTAGAAATAAAACACAACACAATTAGTGACTCCATCTTTATTGAAATAAAGAACCCCCCTCCGCAGTAATCCTGGGTCAAGGGTCCTGCGCCGTCCAATCCGGATCCAATATCATCTGATCGGTTTGCTGGAAGGCAAAGCGATCAGATGATGTGTCAGGTTCTAGGGGCTGAATCACATCACACATCAGCTGATTGCATAAAAGCCGTTTATACAATCAGCAGATGCATCGGTGCAAAAAAAAAAAAAATACTCATGTGCTGATTACTGGCAGCTCATGGAGCAGAGTCTGATCCCGTCTGATCGCTGCAGCAGCTGCCGGTAATCAGGGATGAAGTCTCCTGATGCATCCGCTAATAGGTTAAACCGGCCGGCCGCTGGCGTCACCCCGAGACTTACGATCAGCTGAGGCGTCAGGTGACTGCATCATGTGATCCTTTGCCAGGTCCTGCATCCTGCAGGCATACGTACCCGGGGAGACTGCACACACCCGGAGCGGCGATACCGTACGAGGAGCTGGGAGCGGACATGGCACCGGGACCCTGCAGACAGGAGAGTATGGCTTTTTTTTTTTCTACTGTTCACTTTTGATTTCGCAGCCGCTTCCACCTCCTGGCCGTACATGACGCCACACGGCAGCATACATGCAGAGGATTGGAGGTGGAAGCGGCGGTGACGGTACCGGGAGGATTCACACTTCTATGTTTACTGACAGAAGGAATCCTCTTCCTGTACATGTCCCTTTACTACCCACCTCCTGCGTTTATAGCTGCGTTTTTGGTCTTAGAAACGCACTAAAACGCACCAAAATGCACCTATTTGCATTTCTCATTACGTCTTTCAAGATCCCATTGCACTCAATGGATGAAAAGCACAGTGAAAAACGCGGGAATAATTGACATGCTGCGTTTTTGTGGCACCACAAAAACGCAGCTGAACAAAAACGCTGTGTGCAGACAGCAAAAATGAAAACTCATAGACTTTGCTGAGGAAGCAAAGTCATGCAGTCTTCTGAGCAAAAACGCACCCGAAAACTGCGCAAAAACGCCGCGAAAAACGCACTGTGTGAACTCACCTTTAGACATATTCTAGTTGCTATTTCATTTAACCGTAGACCATGCCTATGATAGTTTTCAATTGCAATGAAAAAGGTTTGTCCCATTCTCTTTCTATTGTCTATGAGACTTTGTCCTCAGGAAGGAATCTGTGAAATTCAGAAACTTGCTGATAATAAACTGCAACTTTATTTTCCTAATTAGATTGGAATTGTTCATTTATTCAGCTCTGCAGCTAACACATCCATGGTTTCCTTCTGTCTGTATGCCAAAACTCTAAGGGGGGCTCTGCACACTATGACATCGCAGGTGCGATGTCGGTGGGGTCAAATCGAAAGTGACGCACATCCGGCGTCGCAGTCGATATCGTAGTGTGCAAATCCTTTTTGATACGATTAACGAGTGCAAAAGTGTCGTTATCGTATCATCGGTGTAGGGTCCGACATTTCCATAATGCCGGTGCAGCGATAGGTACGATGTTGTTTCTCGTTCCTTCGGCCGCACACATCGCTGTGTGTAAAGCCGCAGGAGCGAGGAACATCTCCTACCTGCATCCCGGCTGCAATGAGGAAGGACGGAGGTGGGCAGGATGTTTACATCCTGCTCATCTCCACCCCTCCACTTCTATTGGTCGCCTGCTGTGTGACGTCGCTGTGACGCCGCACGACCCGCCTCCTTAGGAAGGAGGCGGATCGCCGGCCAGAGCGACGTCGCAAGGCAGGTGAGTGCATGTGAAGCTGCCGTAGCAATAATGTTTGCTACGGCAGCAATCACAAGATATCGTAGCTGCAACGGGGGCGGGGACTATCGCGCTTGACATCGCAGCATCGGCTTGCGATGTCGCAGCGTGCAAAGTACCCCTAACATAAACACAACTTGAATAGATTACAGCCTGATTTACAATATTCTGTTGTGCATTGAATCTAATAATAACACAGCATGCAGAAAACTCCAAAGCTCCATTCCTAGTGGTGGCAGGCAACAAGATTGTTATCTGCCAAAGGGTTATTTTGACCAAAAACACAAGTTATCCACTTCTATAGGCTAAAAAGTAGCTTGATGATTGCTGGGGGTCCGACAACTTGGAGCAGAGGCTGAGCATGTGCACCTACAATCTCTTTAGAATAGTGCTGCCGAGCCATTCTCAGAGAACTGACCTATTAGGGCATAATGTTTTTTCTGAGATTAAGCCTTTAACCCCAGATTAAAAAAAATCTTCTCCTTAAGATTAATGTGTACCAAAACCCCAAATCTAAAACACCTAAAGAATGAAGTACTTATTTTTAACTATACTATAAGTTATGGTCAAAGATTCAGTTTCTCGTCAAACTGCAGTAAAGGTTTTTATCATTGAAATGTCATTTGGCTACTTAACATTAAGTTTAATGTTACCAGAAACATCCAGCAGAATGCTTGTCACTCCGACTTGGGCACCTTATTTATTTTTATGTATATTAGTAATTGAAATATGGTTGACACAAGCAACGATTACATGCACCTCAGTAGACAGAACAGGCTATTTTTAAGTTCCATTCACATAAGAAATGTTTTAAATTGAAGTATGTATGATATGAAAGCACCAGTTAATTAAAGATAGTAGTGGAACCCACTAGGTTACCAAAAACAGAAAACTCACTATCCACACTCAATTAAATGAATACATCTAAAAAAATAAAAATACTATATTTACATCAAATTGACAATTTAAATGCATTAAAAAGAACATAAACCGAAGGGGGGGAAATAAAAATAGTATATAAACAGCAGGACAAGAATTGTATGACACAGTCCCTGAATATAGTTAATGGTTCTATACAAGTAGATAACTGTTGAAATTAATTTATGTTAAAAAGTAGAGGTATAACTGTTGATTTGCTTTAGATTTTTAATTTGTTCATTCACTTTACATTTTCATAATTGACAAAAATAACATTTAGTGTGACCACTAATAATGGGCGAGCACTACCATGTTTGGGTACTCGGTACTCGAAATTAGCAGGTCAGACACTGGAATGGGCTCGCCTTGAGTACCAAGGCTGTTTGTTTTGGATCATTGTCCTGCTGCTGAACAAAGTTTTAACCAATCACCAACCAGATGCCTCCATTATAGTATTAGATGATAGATAAGTGTCTGTCTGTATTTCTCAGCATTGAGGAGACCAAGCAAAGGGCAGCGTTGAAATCTATAGACTCAGTAGTTGGAAAGTTAGTGCACCAGATGAAAGATACATGATACTTCCTTCCCTTGGAAATCAGAAGATAATGAGTAGTGCCATCAGCTCAAAATTAGAAGCAACCATTGGCACAAAGCTAAACCCATCTATTGTTCTGACAAAATTGGCCAGAAGAGGCATTCCTTGAACCCCATTTTTGACATGAATATAAGCCCAAATCACTCAATTTCACATAAAAAAAAATAGGAAATTGGGTGCCGAAAAGTGTCAGGAAGAGTACAGCAGGACAACTACCCCAAACGTTCAGCCTTATGTTCAGCGTAAAGAAGGACAAGGAGACCTGCAAGTGTTGATGTGGGCCAACAGAGACCTGATTATTGAGTCCGTCAGGGATTACATGAAGACCCAGATGGATTTACATAAGTCTACAGCCACAGAATATATGAGGTTAGTTCTCCAATACGTTTGATACAACCTCCCAGCTAAGTTCCTTCAAAATCAGTATGACAAGACAAATTGATGCTTGGATGCTGTTGCATAAATTCCTCAGTTTTTTTGTTTTCTGCATTTGTCTGCACAAAATTACGCAATAACAATCTTCTCTGATTGTTGCATTTTTGATGCATTTTTTATGCCTTTTTCCCTTACTTGATGTTTTTTTGATGTGAAGTCGAGCTTTTAAGTGTTTTTATTTTATAATACAGAAAAGCTTTGATTTTGCAAGTCAAAAAGTAACTGCTGTTTTCTACAAGCATTTCTATTAGGCTCCACATAGAAGACTCTTGAAGGAAAAAAAAGCACCAAAACCGCACAATTCAATCATATCTTTAGGTGCATGGCAGGAGGGGTAGTTTTCTTGAAATCACATCCACTTTGCTTAGATAGTTAAACACAGAAGAATTTCAGAGCAAAAAAAAGCAGCATTTATGCTACATGTGAAAACGGCCTAAATGTCCAAACAAAGAGGATGAAATTGCATGAAATCTCCCCCACTGTGCATCTAAATACGTGGCTAATCTTGGCAGTTGTTGCATTTTTAAGCACAAAATAAAAGCTTTTCTGTAGTATTAAAAAAGCAGATTTCCATCTGCACCAAAATGCATCAAATAAGATGGAAAACACAGAAAAGAAACACAGAAAACAATCAGAGAAGATTGTTCTTGTGTTGTGTGGTGCAAACAGCTGCAAAAAACATGCAGAAGGAAGATGTAGAAAAAACACAGCATTTACTGCATTCTACTGTACGTGTGAACATGGCCTCAGCGTTACATTTTCATTACTTGTTTATGGATTTAAAAGAGAAAACTAATCCATCACACCATGTTTTTACTCAATGTAGTATGAATAATCTGAACGCTGTGCAAGTTGTTACGATTACAGGAATACCAATTAAGTCTGTAATCTTCTGATTTACGATGTGTTTTTTTTTTTTTTTTAAAGTGCATTAAAAATGTTATTGTATTTTTTTTTATTATTTTATAGGAAAATTTTGGGGGGGTTATTCTTCCTCTAAAATATAGGATCATAGAAATACAAAGCTATGTACAGATCTATCTCTATGTACCAGTATTATGTGCATGTGGGTTCAGAAACTTCAATGAAGATTAAGTATACTAAATTCTCATACTGATGACTTTAGAGTCTGTGGCCCATGGCTTTAGCTGTGACCTGCAATGTTAGAGGTTGTAAGTCCCTGGGAGACTTACACTTAGGCCGGGGCCACACGGGGACTAATGTGATCCTCGCATGACACTCGGCTCACACTGGCAGCACAGCGGGAGCCGAGTGTCATGCGACTGTCACTGCAACTGAGGTCCCATCATGCGATCGGACCTCAGCTGCAGGGAATGGGCCGACACTGAGGAGGGGCGGGCCAGCGCTGAGAGGCGGACCGGCACAGAAGAGGAGAGGGAGGGCTTATCTCCCTCTCTCCTCCGTAGCAAACTATTGACATTCTCGCCCTGCACTCACCGGTGTACTGCGAGTGCAGTGCGATCTTTCTCTCACCCCATAGACTTGAATGGGTGCAAGAGAAAGAATGTCGCATTACAATCGCATCATGCTGTGATTGTTTTCTCGGTCCCATTGGGGCCGAGAAAATAATCACTCATGGGTGCTGAGACATAGGCTAATATTGGTCCGAGTGGAATGCGATGTTTTATCGCATTCTACTTGGTTCGATTTTCACGCTGTGTCTTAGGCCATAAAAAGAAAAATTGTATTATTGTACTTTTATTTTTACTAATTTTATAAGAAAATTTTGGGGAGTTATGCTTCCTCTAGAATATAGGGACATAGAAATACACTGCTAGGTACAGCTCTTTCTCTATGTACCAGTATTATGTGCATGTGGGTTCGTTCAGATGCTGCAATGAAGATGAAGTATACTAACGTCTGCAAGTAATGACTTTGGAGTCTGTGACTCATGGCTTTAGCTGTTATCTACAATGTTAGAGGTTGTGAGTTCAAGTTTCTATTATACCTACAGTAAAAGAGGGCATGGCATTTTTGCAATTAATTTTTTATTATTTCTAGTCATTTTTTTCACTTTTAGAAGTGACATAAATATACTCCTGTGTACAGATGTGACTCTATGTACTACTGTAACTTGTTTCTGTTTTTTTCTAGGTGTACTGCATGCAATACAACTCAAGTATACCTAATTTTCTTTTTATCTTCAATGTAGGCTGTAGCTCATAGACAGAGCTGCTGCCTGCAAGCATGAAGGTAGTGAGTTTAATTCCCTGACAAGAAGTGAATTGTTTATAAAATTTATATAGGTGCAGAGAGATGCCAGCCCTACCCTTGAGGAGTCACTACGGAGCAGCAAAGGAAGTGAAAAAGTAATGAACAACTCCCTGATGTGCCACACAGAGGGACTGAGCCCTTAAATTGGGACAGTCCTTCTAGATAGTTGGGAGCTATGGTGAAGTTGTAGAAAATCTCATTATACTGTATGCTCTTTTATTACTTAATATTATATTTAATGTTACAGAAATATGCTTTTTTCTTTGAACTATCCAGTAGAGATAAGCGAACCGGCCGTGGTTCGGCTCGAGTTCGGTTCGTCGAACGGGTGTCCCGTTCGAGTTCGGTTCGGCGAACGTTCGACGAACCGAACTCGAACCGCATAGGAAACAATGGCAGGCAATCCCAAACACATAAAAACACCAAGAAAACACCCTCAAAGGTATCCAAAAGGTGACAAACAACTCACAACACAACACAAACACATGGGAAAGTGACAAGGACATATACTCATGCGAAAACAAAGGAGCTGGACAAGGAAAAAGAGGAGACACAGATATAGGCATGGCACGCCCTTCTAAAATCATGTAAGACACCACAAGGTGACTCCAAGCGGAGTCTCCCTTTTTTCAAAAAACTTGGGCCACACAGACACTCACCCCTTCAGTGGCAGCACTTGTGCCCCAGTTGTACACTTCACAGCTAGATTTGCATCAAGCACAATCAAAAATACGCCATACTTAACCATTTCCAGGATGACCCCGGGGTAGGTAGCAAAGTCTTTCCTGATCCCAGATATGTTCATCTTGGATCATTTTTAAAAACAATGTAAGCAAGGGTTACTCCAAGCGGAGTCTCCCTTTTTTTCCAAAAATTGGGCCACACAGACACCCACCCCTTCAGTGGCAGCACTTGTGCCCTAGTTGTACACTTCACAGGTAGATTTGCATCAAGCACAATCAAAAATACGCCATACTTAACCGTTCCCAGGATGACCCCGGGGTAGGTAGCAAAGTCTTTGCTGAACCATGACTTGTTCATCTTGTCTCCTTTTAAAAAACACAGCAAGCAAGGGTTACTCCAAGTGGAGTCTCCCTTTTTTCCAAAAATTGGGCCACACAGACACTCACCCCCTCAGTGGCAGCACTTGTGCCCCAGTTGTACATTTCACAGGTAGATTTGCATCAAGCACATTCAAAAATACGCCATACTTAACCGTCCCCAGGAGGACACCGGGGTAGGTAGCAAAGTCTTTCCTGATCCCAGATCTGTTCATCTTGGATCATTTTTAAAAACAATGTTAGCAAGGGTTACTCCAAGCGGAGGTAGGTAGGTAGCAAAGTCTTTGCAGGTAGATTTGCATCAAGCACATTCAAAATCCACAAGCATTTACTCTCCCCAGGATGACACAGGGGTAGTAAATTCCTTGTGGATCCATGACTTGTTCATTTTGATGAACGTTAGTCTGTCCACATTGTCACTAGACAGACGCGTGCGCTTATCTGTCAGCACACATACAGCAGCACTGAAGACACGTTCAAAGACAACGCTGGCAGCTGGACACGACAAAATCTCCAAGGCGTAACTGGAGAGCTCTGGCCATTTTTCTAGATTTGAAGCCCAAAAGGAGCAAGGCTCCATTTGCAAAGTCATGGCATCGATGTTCATTTGGAGATACTCCTGTATCATCCTCTCCAGCCGTTGACTATGTGTCAGACTTGTTGTCTCTGGTGGCCTTGCAAAGGACGGTCTAAAAAAATTATGAAAAGATTCAATAAAATTGCTGTTATCAGCACCAGATACGGTGCTACTGGTACGGGTAGACTGTTGAAGATGACGAGACCGTCCCATGTTTGTCAAGTTACAACTGGGAGATTCACTCCCTGCACCTGCACGGTTGTTTGGTGGAAAAGCCGAGCTAAGATCGAGTAATAGCTTCTGCTGATACTCCTGCATACATGCGTCCCTTTCTATGGCTGGAATTATGTCACAAAATTTGGACTTGTACCGGGGATCTAATAGTGTGGCAAGCCAGTAGTCATCATCACTTCTAATTTTGACAATACGAGGGTCATGTTGGAGGTAGTGCAGCAAGAAGGCGCTCATGTGTCTTGCGCAGCCATGCGGACCAAGTTCACGCTGTGTTTGTGGCATAGAGGTGCTAACCGTTCTTTCTTCCTCTGACATCTCCCCCCGTCTTTCAACTGAAATTTGACCAAGGTCTCCCTCATCCGCTGAGTCTTCCATGTCCATGGACAGTTCGTCATCCATTTCTTCATGTTCTCCTGCACCTTCCTCAACATTTTGCCTGCTACCATGCGCCCTTGTTGATCCCTGTCCCCCATGGTCCCATGCCTGCCGCGTTGGTGATGATGAACGTCTGGACCTTGGTGATGTTGTTGTGTCTTGCGCATATGAATCCTCCTGTAGTTCCTCCCCTTCCTGTTGTCCCACCCCCTGACTCCGAATAGTGTTTAGCGTGTGCTCCAGCATGTAAATGACTGGAATTGTCATGCTGATAATGGCATTGTCAGCGCTAAACATATTCGTCGCCATGTCGAAACTGTGCAGAAGGGTGCATAGGTCCTTGATCTGAGACCACTCCATCAGGGTGATCTGCCCCACCTCTGCATCTTGTTGGCCCAGGCTATACGTCATGACGTATTGCACCAGGGCTCGGCGGTGCTGCCACAGTCGCTGTAACATGTGGAGAGTTGAATTCCAGCGTGTCGCCACATCGCATTTCAGGCGATGAACCGGCAGGCCGAAAGACTTCTGGAGCGATGCAAGTCGCTCAGCTGCGGCAGTTGAACGGCGGAAGTGAGCAGACAGTTTTCGTGCCCTGTTCAGAAGGCCATCTAGGCCGGGATAGTGTGTTAAAAATTGCTGGACAACAAGGTTCAACACGTGAGCCATACAAGGCACGTGTGTCACCTTGCCCAGGCGAAGGGCCGCACCCAGGTTTGCAGCATTGTCGCACACGGCCTTACCAGGCTGCAGGTTGAGTGGAGACAACCATTTACCAAACTCAGTCTCCAGAGCTGCCCACAACTCAGCCGCTGTGTGACTCCTATTTCCAAGACATGTCAAGCTAAAGACCGCCTGATGCCATTGCGCTCTGCTGCCAGCATAGTAATGAGGGGTGCGTGATTCCTTCTGCGCAGTGAGAACGCTGGTGGCCTGACCAGGCAGGCTTGGGGCGGAGGTGGAGGACCCAGATGAGTTGGAGGAGGCAGAAGCAGTGGCGGAACTTGGACAGACAGAGGATTGACACACAAGTCGTGGGGACGGCAAGACTTGTGCAGCAGACCCTTCACCATCTATCACCATAGTTACCCAGTGCCCAGTGAGCGACATGTAACGTCCCTGTCCATGCTTACTGGTCCAAGTATCGGTGGTGAAATGCACCCGTTTACACAGAGTTTCTCAAGGAAGCGGTGATGTTGTGTGCGACATGCTGGTGTAGCGCAGGCACACCTTTCTTAGAGAAGTAGTGCGACTGGGCATCTGGTACTGGGTCACAGCGATAGACATAAGGTCTCTAAAATCCTGTGTGTCCACCAGGCGGAAAGGCAGCATTTCGGTAGCCAAGAGCTTACAGAGGGATAACGTCAACCTCTTAGCTTTGTCATGGGTCTAAGGAAATGGCCTTTTATTTGTCCACATCTGAGGGACAGAGATCTGGCTGCTGTGTGTAGACAGTGTTGAGTAGGGTGTCCCTGGAAAAATGCAGGTTTGTGAGGAAAGTGCAGGCGTAGACATGATGTTGCCTTCATCCAACGTTGGTGCTATCGATGTCTTAAAAAGCTGTACACACGCACTTGTTTTCCCTTCCAAACCAATTGACGACCTACCAAGCAAACTACCTGTTGCGGTTACAGTGGTGGAAATTGTGCGTGGAAAACCAGGTGTGACAGCTGTCCCCACAGTCCTAGAAGATGAAGAGCGCGCAGATGCACTGGAAGGGGCAGGCGGTGGATGGTTCGCTCCGCTAGGCCGCATTGCAGCATGGTGAGCTTCCCACTGGGACATATGATATTTATTCATGTGACGATTCATGGAAGAAGTTGTCAAACTGCTGAGGTTTTGCCCTCTACTAACAGAATCACGACAAATTTTACAGATCACATAATTTGGCCGATCTTTTGCTATGTCAAAAAAGGACCAGGCTAGGCAAGGCTTAGAGGGCATGCGACCTGCTGAGCCCCCCCGACTAGTGCTCAGAGGCAGAGTGGTGGCTGAGGATGCAGTTGTAGACGTGCTACCAGTGCTCCGACTCTGTCCAGTAAGGCGCAAGGTAACTTTGTCGTCGGTTGCATCCTCCTCCACCGCCTCTGTTGACCTCCTCGAGTGCCTGACTGTGGGTTGACAGTAGGTGGGATCTAGAACTTCCTCATCAATTGTTGTGTTTGCACTCCCCTCACCCTCAGACCAAGCCTCTTCTTGCCCTGACCGAATATTTAAGTTGTCATCCCAATCTGGTATCTGCGTCTCATCGTCATCAGTATGTTCCTCATTGTCTATAACAACAGGTGTTACAGTTTGTGAAAAAGGGTCAACATTATGCTCAGAAACTTGGTCCTCACAGCCTGAATCTGAGTCACAAAGGTTCTGGGCATCACTGCAGATCATTTCCTGGTCTGTACTCACTGTAGCTTGGGAGCAGACTTCTGATTCCCAGGCTATAGTGTGACTGAACAGCTCTGCAGACTCAGCCATCTCAGTTCCACCATACTGTGCAGGGCGGATGGAGACTTCAGAGCTGGGAGAATGCAAGTGTCATTTTGCTGACAACTCAGAGGACTGGTGTTTTTTTGATGCGGTAGTTGAGGTGGCGGAGAGGGCACTTGTTGGACCACTTGAGATCCATTCAAGCATTTTCCTTTTTTGGCCATCATCTACCTTTGTTCCAGTTGTTCGTGTCCGTACAAAAGGGAGCACATCGGATTGTCCACGGTAAGTAGTAGACATCTTACTTTTGCTGGAAGATGGTCTATCTTCAGCAGATGTTAATGGAGCTCTGCCACATTCCCCACGGACAAACCCTTTTTTTCTTTTTCCAACACGCCTCTTCCCCTTTCCACCAGCATCTGTCATTTTGCCACTCATTTTGATTGCGACAAGATTGTGCACTTAAAATGTGGTAGTAAAAATTGAGAGGTGGTGTAGATTGCAGCGGTGGTCTAGCTTTATTAACAGCAGAATAAACAACAATAATTATCCCTGACAATGCAACTACGGCCCTTAAACTGGCAGCATAGTTTACTAGTATAATGGCTTAGTAACAATGAGTTTGAGTGTGCAATAAAGAGGTTCTGCAAATAGATTTGCACTAGTGGGACACTAATGGAAGTCCAACTGCCACTTTTAGGATGCCACTAAGTTTACTCAGTGTTTGCTAGTAAAATGGCTTAGTAACAATGAGTTTGAGTGTGCAATGTAGAGGTGCTACAAATAGCTTTGCACTAGTGGGACACTAATGGAAGTCCAACAGCCACTTTTAGGATGCCACTAAGTTTCCTAAGTGTTTGCTAGTATAATGGCTTAGTAACAATGAGTTTGAGTGTGCAATGCAGGCAGACGTGCTGCAAATATCTTTACACTAGTGGGACAATAATGAAGTCCAACAGCCACTTTTAGGATGCCACTAAGTTTCCTCAGTGTTTGCTAGTATAATGGCTTAGTAACAATGAGTTTGAGTGTGCAATGCAGGCAGACGTGCTGCAAATATCTTTGCACTATTGGGACAATAATGAAGTCCAACAGCCACTTTTAGGATGCCACTAAGTTTCCTCAGTGTTTGCTAGTTTAATGGCTTAGTAACAATGAGTTTGAGTGTGCAAAGGGCAGGAGGGTACAGTGGCAGGGTTGTGAGTCTGGGTAGAGGAAAGGAAGCCTCCCTTTCTATCCCTCCTAATGGGGAAATGCAGCGAGGAAATCCCTGACCTTAGCTACACAGACGCTGTCATCTTGTGTAGCTGTTAAAATCTGTTTTCACGGACCTGACTGTCTCCTATGGCTCTGACCCTGCCGGTATTAGCCCTTACAAGGTCTGAAAGAAACTTCTATCCCTATTCTGTATAGCGCTGTGTATAGAGCGTACACAGCAGTATCGGAGACAGGAGCTACGCCAGCGGTGACTGACACCAAGACACAGAAGGCAGATAATGGCGTGCTGGAGGAAAATGTCCGGTTTTATAATGCAGGGACATGTGACATGGACATCCTATTACACATGCCGTTGCTTCTCTGGCTACAAGTCCACTTAGCTGTGTGTGTGTCTGGGATTGGCTGACATGCTGGCCCGCCCCACTACACGCGCGCGCTTAGGGAAGGAAGACAAGGAAAAAAAAAAAATGGCGATCACTATTATCCAAACAGCAGTGATCTGAATGCGCTGTTCCCGCACACTATACACTGAAATGTCATAATAGTGTGAGTCACAGAGTGACTTACACTATTACAGCGGAAAGCCAGCTAGTAATTAGCTTGTCTTTTTGCTGCTAGAACCGTTCTCGAATGTATCTAGAACTATCGAGCTTTAGCAAAAAGCCCGAGTTCTAGTTCGATCTAGAACAGCCCCCAAAATCACTCGAGCCGCGAACTGGAGAACCTCGAACCGCGAACCGCGCTCAACTCTACTATCCAGCAGAATACATAGACGTCTGCATCGTTTTTACTGTTATGTAAAGGTCACATCACACTAAGCAACTTACCAGCGATCCCAACAACGATAGGGATCGCTGGTAAGTTGCTAGGAGGTTGCTGGTGAGATGTCACACTGCAACGCTCCAGCGATCCCACCAGCAACCTGACCTGGCAGGGATCGCTGGAGCGTCGCTACACAAGTTGCTGGTGAGCTCACCAGCAACCAGTGACAAGCCCCCAGCGCTGCGTGGAAGATGCTGCGCTTGGTAACTAAGGTAAATATCGGGTAACCAACCCGATATTTACCTTGGTTACCATCGCACGTGCAGAGAGCAGGGAGCAGCGCACACTGAGCGCTGGCTCCCTGCTCTCCTAGTTACAGCACACATCGGGTTAATTACCCGATGTGTGCTGCAGCTAAATGTGTACAGAGCAGGGAGCAGCGCACAATGCTTAGCGCTGGCTCCTTGCTCTCCTAGTTACAGCACACATCGGGTTAATTAACCCGATGTGTGCTGCAGCTACATGTGCACAGAGCAGGAGCCGGCAGCACAGGCAGTGAGAGCGGCGGAGGCTGGTATCGAAGGTAAATATCGGGTAACCAAGGACAGGGCTTCTTGGTTACCCGATGTTTACATTGGTTACCAGCCTCTGCAGAAGCCGGCTCCTGCTGCCTGCACATTTAGTTGTTGCTGTCTCGCTGTCACACACAGCGATCTGTGCTTCACAGCAGGACAGCAACAACTAAAAAATGGCCCAGGACATTCAGCAACAACCAACGACCTCACAGCAGGGGCCAGGTTGTTGCTGGATGTCACACTAAGCAACATCGCTAGCAACGTCACAAAAGTTGTTCGTTAGCAGCGATGTTGCTAGCGATGTTGCTTAGTGTGACGGGGCCTTCAGGTAGCAGTTGAACTGTAGTTGACCCAAGCAATGCTTACATACAGTAGACAGAACAGGCTGTTTTTAAGCCTGGTACCCAGAATGTCTGTCCATTCATCTGCTTTACCTCTAAATTCTATAGACAATGCTCTGTGTTGACTTTGCTGTACATTCAGCAGCTAGATAAGCACTTTTAGCCTTTTCTTGAGTATAAGCTTATTTTGGTTTCAGTTAATCTGAAGGGCAAACAGCAATCTGGAGATCACATTTTGCTGAGGATTTACAAGATTCAAGAACAATATTTTTAGATTTTCTTTTCAGCTGCCAGAATTCATCGGCTTATCTCACTGTAGCTGTAGGTCCTAAATAAAAGTAAAACCTTTGATGGTAAAAAGTCATTGTTTGGAGCTCTTTTTATCATATGGCACTGTGCACTACATAAACTAGTGAGGTCCTTTTAATGGAGGTGTAATCTGTGTTTTCCTGTTCCAAAATATTTACAGATTTACAGATAATGTAAAGAAACTAAAATTATAATAAAAAGATTATCTTCATCTCATGTTATTAGCAGCTGTGGTTTACGTTTTATGCATGCTGTATATTTGTTATCAGCGATGCACAGTCTTTTTCAAAAAGAGATGCAGATATCACAAAAAGAAGTGTCATCAATTAATCATCTAAATTATTTTAAAAGCTTAAAACCTTCACGTTCAATGACATTTATTTATGTCATCGCCATGCCCCTGCCTTTGATGCGGGCTCACACGCTGAGCCCGTATTTTCGCAGCACTTGATCACTGATTTAATCAGTGACCAAGTGCCTCCAAAAGTCGCGAATGGATCAATCACTGATTGCGGAATTTAACACATGTAGAGAAGAAACGCGTCATTGATCACACCAATGGAAGCGCCTGTCACATGATCGTGGGTTCATGGGTTTGATGGGTTGTCATGACAGCCAGGGTTCAGCTGATGACCCCCGTAACTGTCATCCCGATCATTAACGTACCGCTATGGGGAAATTGAATTGGTGAGACCTGGTTCCTACACTAACATTGCCCCCTTCCCGTCAGCATCACATCATCATGCTGCTGTGCAGTGCACTGAGAGCACAGCTTCATAATGCTCCCTGCTGGGACCAGACCAGTGAGGGACCAAGGAGAGGTGAGTATTTATTTATTTATTTTTAAATCAGTGAATATATGTTGGTCATAATATTACATGGATGGCTATGGGTTTTACATTATACTATATGGAGGACTATGGGCTGTACATTATATGTGACGCCCTTGGACTATCAGGTCATCACAGGGTACTGCACAAACTGCCCTTCCATGCAGTATTCCAAGTCCCTCATGGTTCTGGGTCCCTATCTTACGGTGTCGCCTCCAACAGCAAATCAAATCCTAGATACACACTGCACCACACCCACCAGGCACACCAGTGGACGGCTTGAGTGGAATAGTGTCGCCCACCTGGGGGGTCAGGGAGAGGAGGTGAGTAGTGTAGTCAGTGAAGTCAGAGTAGTCAGTGAGTGAGAGGAGGTTGGGAGTGGTGGCTCCCAAAAGAATCTGTCTAGGTTGCAGACGGTGGTCTGGACCTAGAGGAGTCGGACACCCAGTCGCGGGGGATTGCAGCTAGGTGCCTGTTCCTGTCAAGGAGGACGGTCAGCAGCCTGGCACTGTCACCGCTCCGGGACCAAAGGCACGGCGGGGTACACGGAAACTAGGTCGGGGAGAAGCTTCAGGCAACCCGGCAATTTACCTGAGGAGAACGGAGCCTTTATGATCTGTTCCCATCCACTCCAAGATCAGGGCACTAGCGCAACGAGGGGGATAGGGCCTTCCAAACAAACAGTCCAAGAAAATCCCAATCGTGAGCCCTGAGAGCAGGCTCCCACACTTAGCTACAGTGGGGTGCGGGGTCCGGCAAGTTTCAGACTACTGGGCCACTACGTTGAAGTTAAACTTGGTGCCCGGAGGCAGGTCACGGATTACCAGGCAACACTGTAGGGGATGGGACCCGGACGAGCTCACCTCAAGCAGCAGCGATAACCCGAGATTTGGTTTACCCGGTTGTCAGCATGTGTTTATTGACTGAGTGAGTACCTGAGTGATCCCTGCACCCTACAGCATTCCACCAAGTCCCGGGGCCTTGCCCTACCCGTGGAGGGCAACGACACCTCACTGCCCCACTCCATCACCCCAGGTACTCCCATTGGCTGCGGCGGTATCCCTTCATTACCGTACACTACGAGTGGCATCACGAACTATACCTCCCCTGTAAATAACTTCCCCCCTTTTTTATGTTTAGAAGTGGTCCCAAGCCCCCGGGTCCGGAGACCCTCGAACCACAAGTCATCACACGGATCCCAGCGGTTTGATCTGCTGCAGGGGTGGCACACTTCTAAATTACTTGGCGTCACGAACATGATTTGGACAGGACTCACTAACCTGGGTGACGTGCGACTTGAAAGTCCAAACTGCGTATCAAAAGTCCCGTGTCCCACCATTTTCGCCATCTTCCGCCATCTTTGGCACCAAAACGCCGTCTTCTTGACCAAAAGCGTGCGAAGCAAAAGCCCCGCCCTTTGTCCTGAGAGTCTCCCTGGAACCGGAAGTTCCCAGATAGCCCCAGCGCATCAGTGAGTGGCAGGCAAAAAAGCAAGGGGGAACACAAGGATGTCCGTGCCAGACTATGTAAGCGTTGCAGTGCTACCTCCACCAAACCAGGGTAATGCGGGTGCAGCGGGCGCTGCTCTGGCCACAGGAGTGGCAGCACCTGGGGCTGAGGCGGTCGCACCCATCATGCCGATCACCTTACTCTACGTGCCTGGCGCCGCCTGGCTCTCACAGTATGATGGTTGACCCAATGCGTTACAGGGATTCAAGCGAAAGATCTGCAACGTTCTTGATATGTACGCCCTGACCGGTCGGCAGTGAGTGTCTGTGGTACTCGGTCAATTGACAGGCGCCGCTGAGTTGGAAGTGGAGTCGTGGACTGAAGAGGACCCGATCTCGGTCCCTGCCATCTTTAAACGGCTGAGAGATGCGTTTGAGACCCGCACCCAAGCTGAGCTGAGGATGAGATTCTACAGTTGTAAACAGCGCCCCCAAGACAGCATTAGAGATTATGCCCTGAGACTACAAACGGCACTACGGACCCTGAAACTGATCAATGACATCGGTGAGCCGGAGGGGAACAAGATGCTTGTGGAGCAGTTCCGGCAAGGTCTGGGATCAGTGAAAGACCGTAAGCAGCTACGGCCCTGGAGTATCCTACCTTAGACTTTGCTGTCCTGAAGGAACGGGCAATCAAGGCCCTGCAGCCCCCGGAGGCTCCTGACCCTCTGCTCCCACCCTGGCAAGCCTGCACCTCTCCTTTGCATGTGAAGCCCCCTGCCTTAGCATTGCCCAAAGCAACTTCGCTGGTAACGCCTGTGAGCGGAATCAGTGATTTGTCTTCACAGGTGCAGTAGCTGAGTAGTGACGTCGCAAGAATCCTAGAGGCGATGCAACTTCAGACAAAGGCCACGCCGGCATGAGAGATTCAACTGGTCGATTGCCCGGAGGACGTCCCCTGGATGAGAAAAAGGACCCCGGCATACAAAGGACGGAACAACGACCGGTACGGTCATCTTGTTTGTTATAAGTGTAATAAGACTGGCAATTATGCGCAGATATGTCCTTTAAACAGGCAACCCCTGAGACCAAGGGCCAATCCCCAAGAATAAACTCCCAAGGCCCAGCAGACTGGCGAGAGCAGTATGTGGGGGGACAGCCCATCATTTCCATCACCCTTGATGGGATCCCGACCTCTGCACTCCTTGATACCGGCTCCCAGGTAACAACTATTCCCTATGTACTGTATAAGACGTTTTGGCTTGATGATGAACTCACCCCGCCAGATGACAGCATTACCATCTATGCTGTCAATGGGTTACCAGTGACTCAGATTGGGTTCAAGGAGGTAACCAATAAGGTTGGCCGGGTAGAGTTAACAAGGCAAGGCCTCATAGTCGTACAGAATGATGCTAGTGATCGGAACCCTAAGATCATTTTAGGAACAAATGTTATTGAGAACTGTATGGGTGAAGTGTTGTTTTTGCTTCAACAGCTATCTGAAACTGCAGGGGCAGGGCGGCAGAGAGTCCTGAAATGTGAAATCCGAGCCCTCCTGCAGTGTCAACAGGTAAATCTTTCCGGAGGTGAAATTGGTGGTGTATGGGTAATGGATGTGGCCCCTCTTATAGTGCCCCCGCAGAGCGAGATGATGATATGGTGCAGGGCAGCTGTAGGCTCCCGTGGACAGGATTACCAGGCCCCTTTCCTCTGAGCATTGGCCCACAGTGTTAACGGCCAGAGGGGTAGTCGATGTCTGGAAGGGGAGGGTGCACGTGCGAGTGTTGAATTGCGGGGAAGAGGAGATTACATTACCCAGGTATGCCACAATAGACAAGCTGTTTATAGTAAACACAGATTCCATCCATGCAGCGAGTTCTCCAAACCTGTCAGATCAGTTCCCCAGTGATAGTCCCCAGGGCCCGTTAGAGAAGTGGTACCAAGAGTTACATATGGGCACCGACTCTACACCTGCACATCACAAACAAGGGGTCTAGCGGGTTGTACAAGAGTATGAGCAGGTCTTTAGTAAGCATCCCCTGGATTTTGGGCGGATAAGGGGGGTACAACATCACATACCCACAGGCGCTCATCCACCTATCAAAAAGAGGTATAGGCCCATACTACCTGCCCATTATCAGTGTGCTAAGGACATGCTCAGAAATATGAAGGAAGCCGGGATGATCCGTGATATTTGCAGCCCCTGGGCAGCCCCCATGGTACTGGTGAAGAAGAAGGATGGCGCTATGAGAATGTGCGTGGATTACAGACAACTCAACAAAATCACACATAAGGATGACTATCCCTTAACCCGCATTGAGGAATCGTTGGTTGCCCTAAAGTCTGCTACTTATTTCTCTACTTTTGATCTCACTAGCAGATACTGGCAAGTGGCTGTTGCTGAGACCGTGAGAAGACCGCATTTGCTACCCCGATGGGATTGTGAATTCAATAGCATGCCATTTGGGCTGTGCAATGCACCGGGGACGTTCCAGAGACTCATGGAGTGCTGCTTGGGTCATTGTAACTTCAAAACTGTCCTGCTGTACTTACATGACGTCATTGTGTACTCTAAAACGTATGAGGCACATCTGGAACATCTGGAGGACGTATTCGAGGCACTATCCAAGTACGGGATGAAGCTGAAACCATCCAAGTGTCATCTACTGAAGCCTAAGGTGCAGTACCTGGGACATGTGGTCAGCGCTGAGGGTGTGGCACCGGATCTTGAGAAGATCACAGCCATCCAGAACTGGCCAAGTCCCAACACTGTCAGGGAGGTGCGGCAGTTTCTGGGCCTGATGGGGAACTACCAAAGGTTTGTCAAGGGTTACACTAAGATGGCAGCCCCCTTACAAGACCTCCTGGTGGGACAGTCCGTGCATGGCAAGCTCTCTGGCCCTCTGTTCAAGTAGGGTAAGGAACAGGAAGATACCTTTGAGCAAATGAAGTCAGTCCTGATGGGGGATGAGATCCTTGCATATCCCGACTATAGTCTCCCATTTACA
Organism: Anomaloglossus baeobatrachus; assembly: GCF_048569485.1. Taxonomy (NCBI): domain Eukaryota; kingdom Metazoa; phylum Chordata; class Amphibia; order Anura; family Aromobatidae; genus Anomaloglossus; species Anomaloglossus baeobatrachus. Next base: position 136,751,188 of record NC_134359.1, read on the forward strand.
CTGTATACGGAAGCCAGCAACGTGGGACTTGGAGCGGTCCTGTCACAAGTGCAGAAAGGCACACATATATGCACACTGATGCTTATATATGTAGATACACAGATATACAAAGACAGCCAGACAATTGTATGCAGACAGGCACACAGACATATGCACACAGACATAAACAGAAAGGCACACAGACACATGCATACAAATGCACACACGCACGCACACTCATGCAGACAAGCACATACATGTATACATATGTAAACACACAGGCATGAACACACATGTAGACACACAGCCAAATGTACAGATATGCTGACACACAATCAGGCACATGTACACATAGGCAGACACACAGACATGCACAAACGCAGAAAAATGTACACACATGCAGATAGGTGCACGTAGACAGACACATGCACATATTCACACAGACACGCACATGAATCCAGACATGCACACATACATAACCACACAGACAGATGCACGCACACATACAGACATGCACAAGAATGCAGCCAGGCACATGCACGCACACAGACACATGCACACATATGTAGACATGCAAATAAGCAAACACATCCACAGACATGTACACATATGACATATGTAGTCACAGACACATGCATGCACTCATGCACAGACATGCACACATATGTAGACACACAGACACAAGCCTGCACACACTGTATGTGGTGTGTGTATGTGGGCACATACACGTAGGCACATATATGCACACATAACACAGACAAGCACATGCACAGATAAGCACAAATACATAGACACAGGCATATACATACATACATACATACACACACACACACATGTACACAGACATATACTCATTCATACAAAAAAGTGTCATATAAACTGATATATAAAACATACACAAACATACACACATATTAGAAGAGTTATTACCTTCCCCGTGCTTTCTCTGGTTTGGCCTGCAGGCTCCATTACAGATCCTCTCTGGCAGGAAGTAGGAATCCAGGGCGGACAGCGTGATATCACAGTTAGCAGACATGGCAGTGTCTGTCAGCCCCGGCTGACACAGAAACACTCTGCTCCGGAACAGCCGCTGGTGGAGATGCCTGGTGCCCTTTGCCCTAACCCAGCCTGTGGCTATCAGCCTGGGTTTAACCAGCCCTATAGGAGGCTTGGAGGGGCACTGAGGATCCGGGGGCCCTCTAGGAGATTACCCTGCTGTCACAGTCTGACCCTGCATACTCACCTCTCCTCGCCCCCCCCCCCCCACTGCTCCTCATTCGTCCGCAGTTTTTGCTCTGCACATCTCAACATGGTGGGGTGGCAACTGGCGCTCACTAGGGACATCACCGCTCTGCTGAACTGTCAAAGCACAGACAAAGGGGACAATGATGAGAGGTAGCGCTGCGCTCGGTCTCATCGTCTATTTCAACTGTATCGGCATCTGCGATGCCGATACATTTGAAAGTGCAGTCCTGAGCGCTAGGCCCGGTGCTGGAGCTGACACCACTGGCAACCGCCCCCGGGCCCCTCCAGCTCACGTGTCCTATTGCAGTGGCATGACCTGCCTCTATTGACGGTGCGCCACTGCATAGAAGGCTGTCAATCAGTGATAGGACCACTTGCAGGACCAAAAAAAACAGAAAGAGCAGAGTTTTACATTATTAAATCACATTTTATAGTAAATCTTTAATCACAAAAATATCTATCAATCTGCTCTATAATATTGTGCCTGCAGATTAGACTGCATTTTAATGGTGACAGATCCCTTTAAGTGATTTTGTGCTTTGAGAACACAATAATGTTTTGTTTGTTTTTTTCATCATTGCATTTACAGAGCATTAAAAAAAATAAATAAATAATCAACATAGCTTTATGCGCGCTTGTTTACGTCATGCCATTATTTTTGGGATACATACAGAGAGTGAAATAAGTATTGAAAACCTCACTAATTTTCTATGTAAATGTATTTGTAAAAGTGCTATTGAGATGAATCTCTTACCAGCTTTTGGTAAAAAACCCATCCACACATGCAAAGAAATCAAATTACCGATATCTATAAAATTAGTGTCTAATGAATAAGGTTTCTCCTTCTGGAGAGTGACATGAGAGGTCTAGTATGCCAGTGTGAGGAGACTTAAATGCCTGCAATGCTCCTCTGCGAAATTAAATATGCAAATTTCCTCTTCAAACAGGAAGAAGACTTGAACTCTATTGCCACCTATAAGAAGTAAGGCTTGGACCAAGCTCCAGGAAAAGGCTAGAGTCATCCGGCATCTTTTCTCATTCTTTACATATACAGTCATTCTCATTCTAATTTTTCACATTTTATACATATTTTCTATATTTTACTCTCTATTTTTCTCAGAATCCAGCAGTGTATATTCTCTGAACCCAATACGTTCCCTTTCATTTGGGCATGTTATTCTATAGATATTTCACTTCTTTTAAAGGGAACTTGTCACCTTCAAATAAAACTGTATAGTGGTAATCTGCAGGCAAAGAACATTTAAATCATGTCTGGCAGACTTCATGGAAGTGCAGCTACAGGGAGAAAAATAGTTATATCCTCTATGCAGCCACTTACTTCCAGTCATCGGGGTGGTGCAGGAGGTTGTAGCAGTCACTGCTCACTACACAGTGACTGCGCTGTAATCGTTCCTCCTGCACCTTGAATGATTGGTGGCTCTGTAGCATCTTTTTGTTTCATATGTGTGAGTAGAACAGACTGTCAATCAAGGTAAAAGTAAATGTTTACAGCGCTCTCACTGTATAGTGGAAACAAGTGGCTGCAGAGAGGATAAAACTTAATTTTTTCCCTATTGCTGTGCTTCCAAAATTCAAACCTAACATAATTTAAATTCTAATTATCTACAGATTATTACTATATCTGCAGGTAAAAAGTGTTTTCGGATATGACAGGTTCTCTTTAAGGCCATGTGTACATGTATTTAGTGAGGTTTAATAAGTATTAATAAGCCAAAACCAGGAGTGGAACAATCAGCAAAGTATAATAGGTCTGCATTTTTTACCCACTCCAGGTTTTGGCTTATAAATACTGAGGTAAAAAACTCACCAAATACGCAATGTGTGGACGTGGCCTTAGGAGTGTTTTTACAAATCCATAATGATCTATGATAAACTGCAAGGCTGTTCAACAAAGTGTAATTTTCACTAAAAATGAACTGCACAATTAAATACACACTATTATTACATTTTATTTTCTTATCTGTTTTCCAAGATCTGTCACACAGACAACAATACACCATGGCCCCAATTCGTCATTGCTGTTTCTACAGTTTTCTGGAGTCATTTTTCTCCCTTTTAGTGGCTTTGATATTTGCATCTTATCTTCTGTACAATTTATGCCACTTTTTAGTTACCTTTTTTTTCTGTTTTTATTATTTTTACTCTACATTTTGTCTTATCCAAATTTTTTAAACAGATTCATGAAATACGACTTTTACCAAATGTTGCATTTTTGAAGAGAGCATCTCACTTCAGATAGTTTTCTGGAGGAGTTTTCAATTTAGTGTACTTTGCATCTTTTTTATGGATTTGGTGCTAAAAAAAAATCTCAACTTAACAAAGATAAAAATTAAGAGCAGGTTTAATTTTTCATGAAACAATACTAGCGATTGTCTGTCTGCTATTTCCAACATCATGTCCTCTCTCTAACTAAAACTGAACCTGTCAAAAACTGAACTTCTGTTTCCTCTCTCTCCCAACCTTCCTAAACCCAATATTACCATTACGTCCTAGCTGCACGCCTGTTGTCTTGGGGTTATATTTGACTCCAATCTCTCCTTTGCTCCCCACATTTGTTCACTCGCTCATTGATGTCATCTCCACCTCAAAAACATCTCTAGAATTTGACCTTTTCTTACCGTTGACTCTGTGAAAACTATCGCTCTTATTTATTCTTGCCTGGATTATTGTAATTCTTTACTAATTGGTTTCCCTGTTACTAAACTCTCCCCTCTCCAATCCATTCTGAATGCCGCAGCCAGGATTATTTTCCTCTCCAACTGCTTCACTGATACCTCTGCTCTGTGCCAGTCATTGCACTGGTTGCCTATCCATTACAGAGTCCAATATAAACTTATCACTCTTTCTCACAAAGCTCTCCACAGTTCCTCAACGCCCTAAATCTCCTCTCTCATCTCTGTCTGTCACTCCACCCATGCCCTCCATTCTGTTAATGACCTAAGACTGACATCCTTAATAATTCAAACCTCCCACTCCCGTCTTCAAGATTTCTCACGAGCTGCACCAATGCTCTCGTACACACTGCCAAGAACAATTCGATTAATTCCCAATATCCACACCTTTAAGCGGGCCCTAAAAACGCATTTCTTTAGACTAGCCTATCACCTCCCCTCCCTCATCTAATCTAGTCCCATTCTTGCCTTTATAAAATTTACTTCCAATTCTTGTCCCCTGTATCTTCTGATTGCATTCCTCTTCATGTACTTTTTTACACTCTGTATGTATAAATTCTGGCTGGCGACCGGTCCATGCAGCTGGTTTTGAATCCCTTATTAAATTGATGGCTGGACCATACATGATAAGATTTTCTCCCCCCCATTCACCTTTTGTGCCTCCCCTTTTTCCTCATAGACTGTAAGCTTAGGACCAGGGCCCTCACTCCTCTTGGTATCTGAATTTAGTTATTCTGTAATGTCTCATATTGTCTGTACATGTCCCCTCTGAATTGTAACCTGTTGTAGAATATGTTGGCACTATATAAATAAAAATTATTATTATTATTATTATAGGCACGTAAATCACTGAAGAATTTGGTGCCAAAAAACATCAGCAAATGCAACAAGTCAAAAAAAAAGAAAAATGACTTCAAGAATTTGCAAATATGTATGGGACTCAGGGCTGGCACCAGCACCTGGTACACCTGGGCATGTGCCGGGGCCCTCGCAGACGACAGGGTGGGGTACCTGCTAATGATGGCAGGCTACGCGGCCGCTTTGGAGCCCTTCAGTCAGAGAGGCCCGGTGCCAGCAGATGCCGATACAATTGAAAACAGTGATAATAGAGAGGGTGACGCGCTGCCTCTCTCATCATTCTCCTGTAGTGTCTCTCTGCGCTCTGCCTCTGACAGCTGAGTACAGTGGAACATGATGACATCATTACTGTGCGTGCCTGTGTGCTGAGCTGTCAGAGCGGCAGAATAGTGGACACGCTGAGGAGACTGGAGCAGCGGGGAGCGAGGAGAAGTGAGAAGTGTGGCCAGACGACTATGGGGCTGCATTAAACGATATGGGGGCTACATAATGCTGCACCATGGAGATGCATAATGCTGCTACATGGGAGCTGCATAATGCTGCTATATGGGGGCTGCATAATGCTGCTACATGGGGGCTGCATAATGCTGGTACATGGGGCTGCATAATGCTGCTACATGTGGGCTGTATACTGCTGCTACATAGGAGCTGCATAACCCTATATGGAGGAATATGAGGTTGCATTATATTATGTGGAACAATCTGGGGTGCATTATATTATATGGAGGACTATTTGGTGCATTATTCTATATGGAGGACTATGGGGGCTGCATAAACCTATATGGAGGAATATGCGGATGCATTATATGGACTAATATGACACTGCATTAAATTATGTGGAGCGCTATGGGTGCATTTTGTTTTATGGAGGAATGTGGGGGCTGCATACTTCTATACCCCCCAGAGCTGTATGTCCCCTCCACCTCAGTGCTGTATACCCCCCAGAGCTCTATGTCCCTTACAGCCCAGTGCTGTACACCCCCCAGAGCTCTATGTCCCTTCCACTCCAGTGCTGTATACCCCCCAGAGCTGTATGTCCACCTTCACCCCAGTGCTGTATACCCCTCAGAGCTGTATCCTCCCTCTGGAGCTGTATGCCCCCCATTGTGGTATATCCCCCTCCTCAGTAATGTGTATGCCCCCCAGTAATGTGCATGTTCCCAGCCTCTCCTGTGATTTATATACAGCAGCGTCAGTGTGCTCTGTGTGCAGCCATGTCTGTTAGTGATGGCCACTAATCAGCGCAGCACAGCCACATGCCATGGAGGAGCTGGACGGGAGACAGGCAGGGGAGGTGAGTGAGGCTGCCGCTGGCTTCCCTATATTAATAATATCTGTTATGTGTCTGTGTCTCTATATGATGTGTATCTATGTATGTCAGTGTATATGACTGTATATTGATTTATCTATTTATATGTGTTTTTCTGAATTTATCTTTAAATATGTGTATGTACGTATGCCTGTATGTGTATGTATCTGTGTATGTGCATGTCTGCTTGTGCATGGAGCCCACTGAGACTCTTTCACCCGGGGCCCACAAAAACCTGCAGCCGGCCCTGATCGGACTCGTAGTTTTTGTGTTCGAAAGTTGACGTATTCTTGTACATAATCCTGATATAAAAGCTGCGAAGTGTTAGAACAGCTCACAAAGCAAGAGAAAATGTAACTTACTGCTACATGATTGTAGAAAAATACCATTTAGCTCACATAATTCCTATATATAAACACATTTTCTGTTATAAATGTATTTAGCGCTATCATTTATTTTCATTTTCTTTAAACATTTCCTTTTATAACATCCTAATCCCCTGAGAACTAGGAAATTCGGTGACAGGGATTTGACTCCTCTCAGCAATGCTTCTTGTGAGCCACCAGTCCACCAATACTCTGCGTGACCATGGTTTTAAAGATCACATTGATATATGGGCATTCATTTCAGGCTGTTCCCCAAGGAGGTATTTTCATCTCAGAGATCCTGTGGGACTGCTTTTAAAGTGGCCTAAATGAAATTGTTTCTCCGTCACTTCTCGCTGTCACAGAGCTGTCAGCCGGCACCAGCCCACAAACGACAATGAAAATGTTCTTATTTATAGAAAAGGTTTTATCTCTGCTATTCTCTATGCCTACACCGAAGAGAGCTATGAATGGTAGGACATATTTTAACATGTCCGAGCTGTCTTTGTGCTCCCATAAAACTGTTTGCGATGCCAAACAGCCCATTTCATCTATGTCTTAATCAAAACTGCTGTGTCTGCTCTTTTTTTTCCATTTTCAGTATCTGCCTGCAGTATCAAAATGTTTTTGGAATCACCACTGAAAACTATATTTTAAATTTACTTGCTTTGTGCTGTGCAAATGTTCAAATTCATTTTTTATATATTGGTATATTATTTATATTGCTATTATAACACAATCATATTCCATGGTGGTGTACAGAGATAGTCATTGATCACATCAATTCCTGTCTCTTTGGGTACCATAACACATACAAATGCTAGGGCCTATTTCACAGAAAGAAAAAAAAAACTACTAGTTTGTTGGAGTTCTTGATGATACCAGAATATCCAAAGGAAATGCCCACGATCACAGACAGAACATACAAACCATGTGCAGATGTGGTCCTTGATCAGTTTAAGTTAAAGGGGTAATCAAGTAAAAAAAAAAATTTACTATGCACTTAGATACAGGTAAAATATATCTTTGTGCCATGTTAGCCAGTAGAGATAAAAAATTGTTTAAAAGAACTGAAGTACTCAGTGGTTGATACCTTTTAATGGCTAACTGATAAGATGGTAAGATGCCTGATGAAGAGACCTGAGTAGTCCCCTACCCCTACCAGACACACCAGTGGACGGCCTGAGTGGAATGGGGTCGCCCACTGTGGGGGGTTGGTTAAGGGGAGGTCAGGAGTATCAGGAGTAGGTCAGATAGTGTAGGAAGTGAAGGAGAGAGGAGGTCAGGAGCTGGGCTCCTTGGAAGTCACTAGGTAGCAGACGGTGGTCTGGGCCTAGTAGGGGCTGGACCCCCGGTCGCAGGGGATCGTGACAAGGGACACGGAACTGTCGAGGAGGACAGCCGGCGGCCTTGTACCATTAACGGGCTGGGACCATGGTACGACGGGGTACGTTGACCCTAGGTCAGGGAGTAGCTTCAGGCAACTTGACAATTTACCCGACGAGAACGCTCTCCACCCGCTCCAAAATCGGAGTACTAGCGCAACAAGGGGGATAGGACTTTCCACAAAAACAGTCCAGAAAATCCCAAGCGTGAACCCTGAGAGCAAGCTCCCACAGTTAGCCACACTGGGGAGCGGGACCCGACTACCGGGGCCAACTGACAAGTGAACTTAGTGCCAGGAGGAAAGTCATTGATCACCAGGCAACACCAATGGAGACGGGACCCAAACGTGCTCCCCTCAGCGGCAGCAGTGTCCAGAACTATGGTTTACCAAGTTGTCGGTGTCAGCTTTATGGACTGAGTCAGTATGCAAGTGACCCTTTCACCCCCAATGGCACTCCCCAACACCATCACTGAGTCCAGGGGCATTCTCCCTACCTGTGGAGGGGTTAAAACACCTTGCTGCCCACTCTATCACCCCCGAGTACTCCCAGCTGCAGCGGTGGTACTCCACCTTACCACACGCCACTGGTGGCGTCAAGAACTTTAAATATACAATCCCCTGTAAATACCCCCTTTTATTTGACTGGCTGCACAACCCCCGGGTCCGGACGCCCCTCGAGCTACCGCGGATCCGGATCCGAGCAGCCCGGCTGCTGACGTGGGGGCGGCACACTAACAGACAGGTAGTTGCTAACAACCCGCAAGTTGTGCCCAATGCCATCTCCATTGGCACGGAGAAGTCACAGATGACTCCTGTCAGTGATTTAGCAGCTTCCGTTGACATCACGTTGACAGTGCAGCGGCTTCTTTTTTGGTCTGCTCTGTTAACGTAGCATAACTGTTGACATCATGCTCATTAACAACCGAATCTCTGCTGCCTAGTTGCAGGAAGATGGCTTTTAATCAGCGGACCCGCTTCATTAACAGAGCAACCCTGAAGGAGAAGAGCTGTGTTGTTGTCAAAATGCCAGGTACAATAGGCAGGTAGTTGCCTCTGTAAGTAACTACATGCTTATTCGTTTTTAGGCACATAGAGAAAAAAAAATCCTGGCGAACCCCTTTGAGGACCACAATGCAGACAGGAACTAAACCATTTAATATGATTTTCTGCAGAGTGATTTTATTTTTCTAGAAAGTATAGCTTTTGATTGTGTTTAGTCAAATAAAAAAATAACAAGCTATTTCTGCCTACTAATAGGTGGATCCATATTCTTTAGACTAGAAGCTAGGATTTAACAAACATTAGCAAACATGTGACTGGGCCTATTTGTTGCACATAGAACTTTGAAAAGTTTGCTCATCTCTGATAGGGAGTATGCAGACTTCCATTTGCCAAGCCCAACTGAACAAACGCTATGTTCATCAAACCGTTTGCCAAACCGAACACTGAACCTTTCCGAACTCCATTGGAGTTAATGGGAGGCCAAACGTAAAGCAAAGAAAACACCTTTAAGGTTGTCAAAAAGCTTCCAAAACAGCAAAAATACCTTTTACATTGCAGCAACACTATTTTGACATAGCCATGATCTTCCTAGACTATTGATATAAGAAATGTAGAGAAGAATGGGAGACAGGTGTAGGCCGGGTGCTCCCATACCCCTGCCAGTACAAACAAGACACAACTTGAAGACCCATCTTGGAGTCTTGACATTTAATAGCCATTCAGGCAGACAGCAAAACAGTGGCATCAATTCCCCCCCGTCAATTTCCCCATAATGCATTTGCACAGCAGGGAAGTATGGTCCATGCAACACACAGGAGGGGGCTGGCATTTAAATATTTAAAAATAAAGACATGCATGAGTGACAGACATAGGCCACTTGCTCTCAGAACCTTGGCAATACAAGCAAATTACAATTTGGCGACCCATCTTGGAGTCTTCAGATTAAAAACCTTCCAGGCAGACAGCAGGACAGTGGCATCAATTGCCCCCCCTATTTCCTCATAATGGGTTTGCTATGGTCCATGCAACTCACAGGATGTGGGCTGACATTTACATTTTTTAAAAATAAAGAGATGCATGCATGATATGAATAGGCCTCTTGCTCCCAGAATCCTGGCATTACAGACAAAAGACAAGTTTAAGACCCTAATTGGAGTCTCCACATTTCCAAAAATTAAGGTCAGGAAACAGAAAATGTAGCAACAATTGGCACAAACTAAAAATAGTGGGACGCCGCAACATGGATGCTTGGGACCGGCCCTGTAACAAAGCCTGAACCAACATTTACACCTTCACCAGAGACAGCAAGATGACAAACAGGTGTAGGCCTCTTGCTCCCAGAACCCTGGCACTAAAGGATCACCTAGGGTAGTAAAGTCATTGGATATCTACGACTTGTTCATCTTTATGAAAGTTAGGCAGTCTATGCATTCAGAGGACAGCTGGATGCACTTATCCGTCAACACACCGCCTATAGCGCTGAAAACACGCTCCGAGAGAACGTTGGCTGCCGGGCAGGCCAAAAGTACAAATGTACTCCTGCACCATCCTCTGCAGTCGTTCACTATGTGTCATACTTCTACTCTGTTCTGCTGGTAAATGCGATGGTCTAAAAAATGTGTGCCAAACTTAACAAAAATTGCTTCTGCCACTTGAACTGCTGCTATTGCTAATGTTTTTGCATGGACTATGCGACATTCCCGTGATCTAAACTGCCATGCACGCCATGTTCCTCACTGCTGTCTTGTATAAAACTACTGTTAAGATGGTCTACAAACTTCTTTCGATACTACAGCATCCGCGCATCCCTTTTCTGGACGTGGAAGCATATTGCTAAATTTACTCTTGTACCATGCATCTAACAGTTCTGACTACTGGGTTGCCACTCCATTTCTAATCCTAACAATACGGACATCATGTTGCAGATATTGAAGCAAGAAGGAACTCATTTGTCAGACACTTTCATGATGTGGCCTGGCATTTTCGTTTTAAAAATCAAGAGATGCTGAGTGACAGGTGTAGGCCTCTTGCTCCGAGAACCCTAGCGCTACAGACAAAAAAAACTTGGAGACTCATATTGGAGTTTTGATATTTAAAAATATTGCAGGCCCACAGTGGCATCAATTCCCCCTTAAATCCTAATAGTGTGTTTGCACCCCATGAAAGTATGGTGCATGCAACACACAGAATTTTGGCTGACATTTTAATTTTAAAAAAATCAAGAGATGCATGAGTGACAGGCATAGGCTCACAGAACTCTGGCACTACAGACAAGACACAACTAGGAGACCCATATTTGAATCTTCATATGTAAAAACATTGCAGGCAGACAGCGGCATCAATTCCCCCCTTAAATCCCCATAGTGTGATTGCACACCAGGGAAGTATGATCCATGCAATACTCAGGATTTGATCTGGCATTTTAATTTTAAAAAAATCAAGAGATGCACCTTCAGAACAGGGATACGCGGATGCTGTAGTATCGAAAGAAGTTTGTAGACCATCTTAATAGTAGTTTTATACAAGACAGCAGTGAGGAACATAGTGTGCATGGCAGTTTAGATCATGGGAATGTTGCATTGTCCATGCAAAAACATTAGCAATAGCAGCAGTTCAAGTGGCAGAAGCAATTTTTGTTAAGTTTGGCACACATTTTTTAGACCATCGCATTTACCAGCAGAACAGAGTAGAAGTGTGACACATAGTGAAAGACTGCAGAGGATGCTGCAGGAGTACATTTGTACTTTTGGCCTGCCCGGCAGCCAACGTTCTATCAGAGCATGTTTTCAGCGCTATAGGCGGTGTGTTGACGGATAAGTGCATCCAGCTGTCCTCTGAATGCATAGACTGCCTAACTTTCATAAAGATGAACAAGTCGTAGACATCCAATTACTTTACTACCCTAGGTGATCCTCTAGTGCCAGGGTTCTGGGAGCAAGAGGCCTACACCTGTGTAATACTATTGTATGTTCTGAGGATTTCGATAGCGTTAGGGCAATGACAACCAGAGACGAGTTCTTGGTACAAGATGTTTATAATATGTAACCACGGTAGGTACAGAACGGAACAAACACAGCAGAACAAACACACGGAATACTTTCCCGAAACGGAGCGAAGGGAATTCCCGGGGCCACGCACCGGACTCCCCCAGGGAGACCACCAGAGCGAACCCCTATACAGGGACTGTCCGGCAATCACCCCGGAAGGCCTAAATGCGCAGCAGCCGGGACACAAGGGGCAAGTGGTAAAGTCCAGGAGTGTCCGTACGGGATGATAGTCCAGAGTGGTTACAAACCGAGAGGAAACCGGGCAGAAGTGCTGAACACAGACGGCAGACGGAGTCCAGGCACAGCTTGAAGAAACCGGGTAAGGTCCAGAGTCGGTCGGTATTCTTTCAGGAGGATCCAAAGGCAATCAGGAAATAGAAGCAGCAAGGCAGGAGCACACAGCAAGCAGTATACTCAGGCACTGGACTAGGCTTAGAGGCGGCCTTTTAAGCAGCTGGACAGGAAGTAGGGCAACAGAACAGTAAACTCCATGTTAACCGAGGGCAAGCTTTTGTCAAAAGAGAACTGGAAAACCCGGAAACCTGACAACCTGTTTGACATCTTGCTGTCTTTGGTGAAGGTGTAAATGTTGGTTCTGGCTTTGTTACAGGGCCGGTCCCAAGCATCCATGTTGCGGCGTCCCACTATTTTTAGTTTGTGCCAATTGTTGCCACATTTTCTGTTTCCTGACCTTAATTTTTGGAAATGTGGAGACTCCAATTAGGGTCTCCAACTTGTCTTTTGTCTGTAATGCCAGGATTCTGAGAGCAAGAGGCCTATTCATGTCATGCATGCATCTCTTTATTTTTAAAAAATGTAAATGCCAGCCCACATCCTGTGAGTTGCATGGACCATAGCAAACCCATTATGGGGAAATGGGGGGGGGGGGGCAATTGATGCCACTGTCCTGCTGTCTGCCTGGAAGGTTTTTAATCTGAAAACTGCAAGATGGGTCACCAAATTGTATTTTGTCTATATTGGAGTCTTGATATTTAAAAACCTTTAAGGTAGACAACAGGACAGTGGCATCAATACCCCCCCCCCCCCCCATTTCCCCAAAGTGTCCATGTAAAACACAGGATGTGTGCTGGAATTTTAATTTAAAAAAAATCAAGAGATGCATGAGTGACAGGCATAGGCTTCTTGCTAACAGAACCCTGGCACTACAGACAAGACATAACTTGGATACCCATATTGGAGTCTTAATATTTAAAAACATTGCAGGCAGACAGCAGGACTGTGGCATCTATGGTCCATGCAACACATAGAATCTGGCCTTGGTGCCTCACATGGGTCAGAAACACCAGGCATGGTCACTTTCATAACAGTTGACGGGTTCTCACTCACATATACTGTAGCGGGTAAACAAGTGGAGGTTATGCAGTCGGAGACCTGTATGGGAATAGTTTTGTGGTGGTGCAGAAGGAGAAAGAAGCAGCAGATGCACTTGATTTTGTGGCCGTTGGATGGGTAGGCCTGGTAGTACGCATTTTAGCTCAGTAAGATTCCCACAGTAAGGCATGTTGCTGGAGCATGTGCCGGTTCATGCATGTAGTACTCAACTTAATTTACATTTTTGCCTCTACTGACTCGTCATTTACAACGTTGCCAAATAACGAAAGTTGGGTCATCCTTTGCAGCCTCAAAAAATGCCCAGGCTAGGAAACCCTCCCAGTGAACTGCAGATTCATGACCACTGCTGGCCACAGCCACAGTTGTGGTTGAGGATGCAGTGTGTAGCGCCTGGTCCCATCAGACCCCGTGGGGTGCGCGCTCCCTCACATGTGCCCAGTCCCAGCATGGCTCCCACTAGCACTCCCAGTCATAGCCCCAGGCAGCGACGGCCTTCCTCTTACCGGTCCCATGGCTCTGCAGGCGCTGCTCCTGCTCCCAGGCATGCTGCAGCCTCTTCCTGTCTCCCTTCCTACACAGAGCTGCAGTAAGTGACTCTAGGCTGCGCGCGAGGCCACTCCCCCTTTCTTAAAGCGGTATGCCCCGTTTTCTGGAAGTGACCTCAGAGGTCACCTGTTACCTAATGGGTATTTAGGTTCACCTCCCCCAGCAGCAGGCGCCCGAGCAACGCTTCCATTAGTGCCTTGCCAGTGTCCAGACCCCTTGTGCTGTTATCCGTTTTCTGTGCATTGATACCTGGTTCTAATCCCTTGTCTCACTGTAGTGCCATCCATACCATTCCGGCTGGGGACGTCACCGCTCATACCGACAGTGGACGTCACTGTGCCCTACCTACCGTTGACATTATCTGTGCCGTACCTGCTGTGGACGTTACTGCTCATACCGACAGTGGACGTCACCGTGCCCTACCTGCCGTGGACATTATCCGTGCCGTACCTGCGGCGGACGTCACCTGCTGTGAACATCTCCGGTGCAGTTTCCGTGTCCTGCCGGCTGTGGACGTCACAACCTTGCTACACCTGGCCCTACAGAGACTCCTATTACCAGTTCCTGGCTGCCGTGCATTTAGGCCTTCTGGGGAGGCGCCGCACAGTCCCTGTATAGGGGTTCGCTGCTGGTCGCCTTCTCAGGGGAGTCCGGTGCACGGTCCAGTGGGTCCACCTCCGGCCGCTCGCCGCTCCTCGGTGAGCGTAACACAGTGCTTCTCATGGTTGCATCATTATGTGTTTGTATGGGAATTGCAAACATAACCTCCTCAGCTTCCTCCGCCACCTTATCTTCTGAGCTACACAGCTCAGTGCCTCTAGGTTCCCACTCCTCCTCTTCCTGACCTGACATTACTTAATTATATGTGTGTGCCTCAGGTAACTGAGTCTTATCAACATCACCTTCACCGCCGGGGGTTAACATCAGTTGACAAGGGTCCCTACTTCGTCCGGATCCAACTCACAAAGATTTTGGGCATTTTGGGCATCAGTGCAGATGCTTTCCTCTTCAACACTCTGGGAATATTTGGAGCAGACCTCTAATGCCAATGGGATACAATGTATGAACAGCTCTGCAGACTCGTCAATGTGTGGTTTCCCACAGTTAGTTTGCTCATTGAAGATTTAAGACACTAGGGAAACAAGTATAATTGGGGTGGCATCTCTGAGGAATAAACTGTGTGTGATGTTGAGCTTCAGGAAGAGGAGGAGAGGTCACTTGATGCACCACTTGCCATCCACTCTAGCACATGCTGTTTATCAGCCTCATTTGGATGTTGAAACAATGTGCGGCTGCCAAAAAAATAAGTGGAGTAGGCTTTCCATTAACAGAGTTTGTTCTTATTTCTCTTTGGATAGCATGATCTGGTGTTTGCTCACTAGAACTTTTGTAACGCTGTGTCCCTGTGCCTCCCCTCCTGCAGGGACATGTTGTCAATCACTGCTGCGGCCGGCTTCTTCCACGCTGCATGGCATCATTGCCTTTCCTTCACATGGGCTTCCTTCTCCTCCCACCTCCCGGAGTCTGTGCGTGTGTAACCGAACCTTCAGGAATGCTTGTAGGGAGTTTGCGCACGCCACTGCCCCTCTATTAAAGGGCCCGCACGCATCTTCTTGCTGAGAGGCCACTAGGAGAGTTGCCTGGTCAATTCCCTAGTTTAGCTAGTGTCCAGTGCTCTAGCTAGCTAGTTGTCAGGTCCCCTTGTCTGTCCCATCCATTCAGTCCTGTTGGTTTCCCTTGCCTGTTGGTGCCTGTGTCCCAGCCTGTCCATTCAGGCCGTAACTCTAGTTTCAGCTTTCCCACTTGCCCTTACCACACCAAAGACTGTGCCTGTCTGTCCCAGCCATGCCTCCAGCCTCAGATATCTCAGTGGCCCTCGGCACATCAGAGACTGTGCCTGTCAATCCTGGCCATGTCTCCAGCCTCAGCTATCCCGGTGGCCCTCGCCACACCAGAAACTGTGCCTGTCCGTTCCAGCCGTGCCTCCAGCCTCAGCTATCCTGGTGTCCCCCGCCACACCAGAGTCTGTGCCTGTCTCTCCTAGCCATGCATCTAGTGACAGCTATCCCGGTGGCCGTCACTTCACTAGATACTGTGCCTATCCATCCCGACCATGCCTCCAGCCTCAGATACGCTGGTGGCTCTCACCACACCAGAGACTGTGTCTGTCCAGCCCAGCTGTGCCTCCAGCCTCAGCTACCCCGGTGGCCTTCGACACACCAAAGACTGTGCCTTGGCCATGCCTTCTGCCTCCTCTACCCTAGTTGTCCCTGTCTGCATTTGAGAGTTAGTACTATCTGCCTTTGTGTCTGCCCACTTTCTGGAAGTCAGCTGCCACAATCCTGGTCCTCTACCCCACATTAGTGTAAGCTTGGGGTCTACGTATGGTCCAGTGGGTCTACTTGAACTTGCTGCAGTACCATCCCCTGCGGTGAGCGTGACAGCTTTGACAAACAAAACTTCCCAAACATACACCTCGCCAAATCACTCTTCCACCACAACCTTTTCATGATTTTCCACTCATGGTTTATGTACCCTTCCCTTGTCAAACAAATGTTTCACTTCCGTACAGCCACACATGTCAAACACCTGAAACAAAAGATAAATTGTTTCCTGCCTGAGTTGGCAATATTGTGAAAGCACTGAAAAGTACCAATAACTCCAAATGTGTAGAGATGAGCCACCCCCTAGAGTTCGAGTTCGGTTCGACAAACGGTGCCCCGTTTGATGAGCCGTTCGACCAACTGTTCGACGAACCTCTCGAACCCCATTGAAAACAATGGGAGGCAATCACAAACCCCTAAAACCACCTGGAAAACACCCTAAAAGGTGTCCAAAAGGTGACAAACAACTCCCAAGACAACACAAACACATTCGAAAGTGACAAAGACATATACTCATGCGAAAACAAAACAGCTGGACGAGGAAAAAGAGGAGGAGACATAGATATATGAGTATATGCAAGGGAACATCGATGCCATTACTGTGCAACTTGAGCCTTGCACATTTTAGGCTTCCAATCTGGATAAATTGCCTGAGCTCACCACATACACCTTGGGAATCTTGTCGTGTCCCGCAGCCAGCGTTCTCTCGGAACGTGTCTTCAGTGCTGCTGGGGGTGTGCTGACAGATAAGCACACGCATCTGTCCACTGACAATGTGGACATACTAACGTTCACCAGGATGAGGAAGTAATGGATCACAGAGGACTTTTCTTCACCTGTGTCAGCCAGGGGAGGCGAAAAGCTGGAGTATTTTTGAGAGTGCTTCATGCAAAGCATCCTTGTAAGCTTGAAAATGGGGGGCAACTGATGCCATTCAAGTGGGGTGTGTGTGGCCCAATTAGTGGAAATGAGGGAGACTGTGGTTGGAGTCCCCTTGCTGTGTTTAAAAGAACCATGATGAACAAGTCATGCCTCACAGAGGACTTTTCTTCCCCTGGGTCATCCAGGGGAGGCGAAAGGCACGTGTATTTTTGAGAGTGCTTCATGCAAAGCATCTTTTTCATTTTGAAAATGGGGGTCAACTGATGCCAGTCAAGTGGGTTGTGTGTGGCCCAATTTGTGGAAACGAGGGAGAATGTGGTTGGAGTCCCCTCGCTGTGTTTAAAAGAACAAAGATGAACAAGTCATGCCTCACAGAGGACTTTTCTTCCCCTGGGTCATCCACGGGAGGCAAAAGGCACGTGTATTTTTGAGAGTGCTTCATGCAAAGCATCTTTTTCATTTTGAAAAGGGGGGTCAACTGATGCCAGTCAAGTGGGGTGTGTGTGGCCCAATTAGTGGAAATGAGGGAGACTGTGGTTGGAGTCCCCTCGCTGTGTTTTACATGATTTTCTAAGGGCATGAATGACATGCCTAAGAGGTTGAGTTTCAGCATCTGCAACTTGTTGGCTACAGAAAGGCTGCCTTTACACCCTTTTGAGACCGAGGATTTTCGAGACCTTATGCTCATCGTAGTGCCCCAAGAGCCGATGCCCAGTCACCACTCCTTCTCCAAGGAAGGCGTGCCCGCGCTATCACAGCAGGTCGCACACAACATCACCGCTTCTTTGAGAAACTCTGTGTGTGACAGGGTGCATTTCACCACAGATACGTGGACTAATAAGCATGGACTGGGGAGTTACATGTCGCTGACTGGGCACTGGGTAACTATGGTGAGAGATGGAGAAGGGTCTGCCGTACAAGTCTTGCCGTCCCCACGAGTTGTGCATCAATACTTCCTCTGTATGTAGAAGTTCCTCTACTGCTTCTGCCTCCTCAACCTCGTGTGGGTCGTCCACCTCGGCCCAAACCCTGTGTGGTCAGGCCACCCGCGTTGTAACTGCGCACAAGGAATCCCACACACCTCCTTACTATGCTGGCAGCAGAGCTCAACAGCATGAGGCGGTCGACTCTTTTCTTTGAAATGTCTGTGAATTGTGAGTCACACTGCTGAGAAGTTGTGGATGGTAAGCTCTGGAGAGTGAGACCGAGTTTCATCAATGGTTGTCTCCACTCAACCAGCAGCCAGGGAAGGCTGGGTGCGACAATGAGGCAAACCTGGGTGCGCCCCTTCGCCGTGACAATGTGACACACGTGCCTTGTGTGGCTCACGTGTTGAACCTGGTTGTCAAGCAATTTTTAAAGCACTATCTTGGCCTACATGGCCTCCTACAGAGAGCATGGTGTAACACCTTCCTTGATCCACACACTCAGACGGGCTGTAAAGGATAGGCTAGAGGGAAGCCACTCACCAAGCAGGACCCCCAGAACCCTGAAACCCTTTAACCTCTATATAGGGATTTGGAATTACACAGGGCCCAAGGTGATCAATACCTCTGCAGTTCCAGAGAATAGTAGTCAGGCAGGGTCAAAACATTAATTGAGGAAGAGGAACAGAATGGGACGGCCAGGACTTAATCAGTAAACAAGCAGAGGTGAAATGTGGATCGGCCAACGAGGTACATAAACAGCAGGCAGGAAAAGTAGTCAGGAAACAAGCACACAAAATCACAAAACAGAACTAGGGGTAACAGTAACCAGAGGTTCATAGCTATGTCTGGCAGTGGTCAGCAGACAGGATGGGCCTAAAAAAGGGTGTTGTGTCTTCCCATTGTTTGTAGCTGAATGATGGTACTTCATCTGTGAGACATCCACCACCTACATTCAGCCAGTGGTTCTGCATCTGTCAAGGTAACGCAGCTCAGTGGGTGAGCATAACCTGAGTACACCTGCACCACTGGCATCGACTCCTCTCCCGTCATCAGCACTATGCACGAAAGGAACACGTTGTCACCTGGTGACCGGAGTACAAATTGAGGAAGCGGACTCCGGTGGTGACTTAACAGTCGTGTGCGGCAATGATGCAAACCTGGCTGCGGTCCTTCGTCAGGGCAATGTGACACACATGACTTGTATGGCTCACGTGTTGAATCTGATTCCCCAGCAATTTAAACCACCATCCCTGCCTACATGGCCTTGTGCAGCGGGAATGCTCGCTATGTGCTCACTTCCATCGTTCGCACCCAGCAGCTCAATGACTTTCATCGCTCCAGAAGTCTTTTGGTCTGGCGGTTCAACGCCTGAAATGCGATGTGCCGACATGCAGGAATTTGAATCTGCACATGTTACAGCGTCTATGGCAGCACCGCCGAGCCCTGCTGAAATACGTTATGACGTATACCCTTGGCTAACTTGACCCAGAGGTGGTGCAGATCACGCTGCTGGAGTGGTGTCACATCAAGGACCTATGTACCCTTCTACACAGTTTACAAATGCCAACGAAGATGTTTAGCACTGGCGATGCCATTTTCAGCGTGACAATTCTGGTCATCTACATGATGGAGCACACTGTAAGCATTATTCGGAGTCAGGTGTTGGGACAAGAGGAAGGGGAGGAAGTACAGGATCAGTCATATGCGAAAGGGATAACAAGATCTACAAGGTCCAGACGGTCAGCGGCACCTAGGCGGCAGTCATGGGACGGTGGGGGAGAGGGATTAACAAGGGCGCATAGTATCAGCAAAACTGTTGAGGAAGGTGCAGGAGCCCAGGAAGAAATGGATGACGAACTGGCGATGGGCAAGGAAGACTCAGCAGATGAGTGAGAGCTTGCTCACATTTCGGTTGTGTGAGGTTGGGGGGAGAGGGCAGAGGAAGGAGGCACGATTTTCACCTCTCTGCCACCAACACATCAAGGACTTGGTCCTCCTGGATGCACAAGACACATGAGCGCCTTCTTGCTGAACTACCTACAACATGACCCCCCGGATTGTACGAATTCGAAGTAATGCTGACTACTGGGTTGCCACACTGTTAGATCCCCGGTACAACACAAAATTTTGTGAAATAATTCCTGCCATAGAAAGGAACGCACGTATGCAGGAGTATCAGCAGAAGGTGGTACGCAATCTTAGATCTGCTTTTCCACTAAACACCTGTGTTGCAGAGTGAATCTCAACGCTTTGTCATGGATAGGAGGAAATGGTCTTTTACTTGTCCACATCTAAGGGACCGAGGGCTGGCTGCTGTGCTGAGACGGCGTTGAGTACGGTGTCCCTACAGAGTTGCACTTTTGCTCATATACAAAATGAGTTGAAAAAGGACAGATGCTGGTGGAAAGGGGAACAGGTGTGTTGGAAAGGGGAAAAAGTTTGTGCCCGTGGGTTTGGTGGTTAAGCAACAGTAACATTTGCTGAAGAAACAACATCTGTTATGATGGGAATGGAGGTGGTATATACTATGTTACTGCTATATAAAAAATTAAGAAGAAAAGAAAGAGAAAGGTATATATCCCCATTGCCAATCGGTGTTCACCGTTCTCCCAGATGCAAAAAGGAGAGGCTGGCAACTGGAAGGTTAGGTGGAGGATGCAGATCTGAGTGGCTATGAAACAAATAGTAGCCTGAACCGAGTTAGACGCCACTCGGATCTGGAGACTGGGAGCCCTGTTAGCGTCACTGGGTCCACACGCCCACCCAGCCAAGGAACTCCCTGTTAACAACACAGGGGCCATTGGGTACACTGTCCGTGAGCATAGGGGCCACACCTGTGGACAGCAGGCGCATCAGCAGCAGGCCTTTTAATGCCACTGGGCTGCACTAGCAGGACTGGTAGGACAGGTGCTGTACTTAACCGTTCTGCGTTACCAACTGTGGTGGCGGCCTGCATCGACGCCCTATCCCTGCCTACCTCTGGCCTAAAGCCGCAATGGGTTCAACACATGGAGGTGTGCTCTTTCGGAACATAATAGAAGACTGCACACCTCCTTGTTGGCTCCAGCCCCTTTTATAACCTGGGTCCGCCCCAAACCAGGGTGGACCCCAATGCACCTCCTGGAGAAAAAAGCAGAGTGACACGTCATGAGTGGCATAACTAGCGTCCTATTCGGAACCGCCACTTCAATGATGACCTCATGGCTGCCACGACCCAAACACCTCACCAGTCATCGTCTGACCAATAATAATGAGGTGACAAGTCATAGGGGTGGGCCTCTGCAAGCCAGTTGGGAGTGACCTGGCCACATCGTCAGGACACCTGATGCCCTGTAGTCTATATGGGCCCCCCACATCAGGGGCAGGTCCAAAGAGTTCATTACCGGACCTAGCCTCTGATGCAGTAAGTGCCTGAGCATGCTCAGTAGCATGAAATACAGTCTCCGAAAAAAGACTATTCGCTTCAGCATGCTGTCTAGGCACAACACAGAACTTAGACCCAGCACGGAGTGCAAGTACCTGTGCAAAGAGGCTTTTCGCACTAAGTGTGAAGCCCCACAGGTGTTGTGTCGGTGCATTAGGTTCAGGGACATCACGTGGAGGAACAGTCTGGTCACAGGTAGGTTGCTTCTTTATATGTAGTTTCGTGATGCCACTCTCGGTATTGCGGTCAGTGGGGACCGCCACTGCAGTGTAAGTCACCTGGGGCTGATGTTGGGTGCAGTTAGTTGTAGTGGCCTCCCGAGAGTGAGGCAAGTCCCAAGGCCCTGTGTAAGTGTGTGGAACCACAGGTCGCAGAATGACTCAGACACAGTCCAAACGAGCATGCGCTGTAGCCCGAAATGAAGACTTAGCCTCAGGAATGGCACAGTCAGGCTGAGCATACTCACTAGGCGAAACACTGAAGTTTGGCTGCGGCGGGGGTAAATCGTCACTCGAATGCGCACTAGCCTCCTCTCCACACTTAGACGTGGAGGAGAAAGCAGCCAGCTGGACAACCCGAGGCACAGCCCTAAATGGCAGCTGACGCCTGGGCACAACTGGAACCGCAGCAGGTTGCTTGCGTTTATGGCGGCACCGATTTGTAACAACAAAGAACAGCCAAAATAACAAGTGTACTTCTTCCCGTGGATAATCTGATATGATCCTTTTTTCCTGGACACGACCATCACTAACAAATGTAGATGAGGCACCAAAACAGCAGCTGCTTCAATGGATCTCAAGTGCGCCATAAAGTGGCCTCTCCTCCACCTCAAGTTCAATATCACAAATACTCCATTCCACTGTGGTGTCAACACAATCGCACTTGCTTCGTAACAGATCTCAAGTTTCCACCAGCCCTGCTGAGTATGGGGTAACAGAGATGGTTAAGTCTGCAGAGCTGTTCAGTCACACTATAGCCTGTGAATCAGAGGTCTGCTCCAAAGCTGCAGTGATTACAGACAAAGAAGTTATTATTATTATTATTTATTTATAGAGCACCATTGATTCCTTGGTGCTGTACATAAGAAGGGGGTTGCATACACAATACATATACAAGTAACAATAGACAGACTGGTACAGAGGGAAGAGGGCCCAGCCCTTGCAGGAATACATTGTAAAGTATTTTGGGGAGGAGACAGTAGGTGTGGTGTAGGTTGGGCGGCAGCTATGCATGGTGGTGGTGTCATTGAAGGTTATGGTCATTTCTGAACAGATGATTTTTCAGGTTCCGTTTGAAGCTTGCGTGTGTAGCAGATAATCTGACGTGTTGAGGCAGCGAGTTCCAGGAGACGGGAAATGATCTGCACAGATGGCCAGAAGCTTTGTGAGTCGGATCCAGGCCCCGATGAAGAAGGTGCTGAGCATAATGTACACCCTCATTTCCAAACCGTACATCATCCTGGTGGAGACAATGGGGAACATAATGGGGAGACTCAGATATCTGATTGTAACGACAACTTTGCTATTCGGTCAGGGCAGGAAGAGGTTGTCACGGAGGATTCAGGACGATGGGAATTAAAACACAAAGGGTGATGATGAGGTTTGAGACCCCACTTACTGTCAAACCAAAGTCAGCCAGTCGATGACGTCAGCAGAGGCGGTGGAGGAGGATGCTACTGACGACGAGTTTACGTTGTGTCTTCCTGGACAGAGACAAAGTACTGGAAGCACGTCAACAACTGAATCCTCGGCCACAACTGTCTCTGAGCATAAGTCATGTTGGCTATACAGGTCGCATGGGCTGTAGGCCTTGCCTAGCCTGGGACTTTTTGGACATCACAAACGATCACCCAAGTCATGTAATCTGTAAGATTTGTCAACAATCTATAAGTAGAAGGCAAAAACTCACAACTTTGAGTACTTCCACCATGAAGTGTCACATGATTATGAATTGATAGCGTGAGGGTGTATTGCTCAGCTTTAGCCACTGTCAATGCAACATGCTTATTTGCCGTTCATTGCATGCATTGTTGCAGACTACACACAAGGGGCTGCTGTTTTTTTGGATCTGCCTTTGTCTGTTTGGTCACTATAGCAATAGCAAATTGGTCTTCGGGTGTGGACTTGAAGATGCTGTCTATGAACAGAAGGAAAAGCTAAAGGTGTGTGTTACAGCAAGGAGCCACCGCAGAAACACTTCGTTCAATTGTGAGGGGAGTCGTGTTGGAGTTTGGTGAGGAGCACCATAACGCCAGTGAGCAGCATCCTGTGCCACAGACAGACATTCTTCCGGTGCTGTCTATACTGTTTACCGTGAGAGGAGCGTAAAGTCTGTATTTATGGCAACTGGACATCACAGTACCCGGCAACAGTAGGCGCTGCCCAGACAGTAATGCGTGCACGCAACACTTTGTTTTATTAGCAAAACACATATCTGTTCTGGGTAGGCCGACTATATAGACAATAATGCGGGCTTTACACGAGACGACTGATCATGCGATGCATCGTCGGGGTCACGGTTTTCGTGACGCACATCCGGCATCGTACACGACATTGTCTCGTGTAACACCTCCTAGCGACGCAGTATCGCTCACAAATCGTGAGTCGTGTACTCGTGGCTAGGTTTCATAAAATTGTTTAATTAAAATGGCGGCGGTTGTTCATCGTTTCCGAGGCATCACACGTTGCTCCGTCTGACACCACGGGAATGATGAACAGCAGCTTACCTGCCTCCAGCGGCACCCGACGGCTATGTGGAAGAAAGGAGCTGGGCGGGATGTTTACATCCCGCTCATCTCCGCCCCTCCGCTTCTATTGGCCGGCTGCCGTGTGACGTCGCTGTGACGCCGAACGTCCCTCCCACTCCAGGAAGTGGACGTTCGTCGCCCACAGCGAGGTCGTCCGGAAGGTAAGTACGTGTGACGGGGGTTAAACGAGTTTGTGCACCACGGGCAACTAATTGCCCGTGACGCAAAAACGACGGGGGCGGGTACGATCGATCGTGCTATCGCACAATTGGTCATCTCGTGTAAAGCAGGCTTAAGACTTGCTGCCACTGCACTGTCAAATTGTCACGTACAGTTTAAATCATGGAGGGACAGTGACACATGTTTGCATTGACTGTTGCTTTTCAAGATTTCCATGACTGTGTTGCAGAGCTGTGTGGTTTGCATTCACACTATCATCTGCCTTTATCTGTGAGGCTTCAGCTAACAAGGGTATTCAGGGGGGGGTAATGTGTTTTGTCTATGTTTAGGTAGATAACTTTGAAGCTCTTGTGATTCGCCACTGGTAAGTCGTGTTCGCACACACACACACACAATTACTGCTGCTACGCAGAGGGATTAGCAGGTAGTAGGCAACTGAATGGATTGTTCTATTATTTCAATTTTATGCATGGTTCTTATTGTTTGTTTTGGGAAAGTTAAACAATCATTTATAAACCCAACTGCCTAGAGTCCCTTTCCTGTTGCATGGTTTTGCTGCATACTGGGTAGCCCACCAGGTACAAGGCTTAAAATGAAGCATAAGTCGCAAAGGGAATTTCACTGTGCTACAATGCGGCCAAGCGAGGCTGTGCGAACACCGCTTGCCCCATCAAGTGCATCTGCATGCTCTTCATCCTCTGTGACTGTGGCGACAGCAGTCACACATGCTTTTTCACGCTGAACTTTCACCCCTTTACCCGTAAGCGGGAGTGTGATTGGCAGGTCGTCACTTGTTTTGGAAGTGGATACAGATGGTTTTGTTGAGCTTTCAGACATCGAAAGAACCACCATTGGATGAAGGCAACATTATATCCACGCCTGCACCTTCGTCACAGATTGGCTGGACTACCTGCTGTTAATAATTGCGTTCCAGAAATGGAAAGGAGTGTAGAATACACATGTGTTGTAACTTGCTTGGCAGCAAAGGAACACTAACTCAGTATTCCAGACAATTTTAGGATGGCAGAAAAAGTGTCAGCTCTTTGGGCAAATTAAATAGCGCAGCAAAAGTGGGCAGGTGGGTACAGTGGCCGTGTTCTGTGTATACCAGGACCGTAAAGGAAGCCTCACTTTCTATTACTCCTAATGATGAAAAGCAGCAAGGAATTCCCTGAGTTTGCTATTAAAATAGCGTAGCAAAATGATCAGGAGGGTAGAATGCAGAGTTGATGGGACTTGCTTGGCACATGTGGGACACAAAATTAGTACAGCAGAGACTTTTTGGATGCCACTTATGTTCAGCACTGTTTACTATAAGAATAGCGTAGCAAAATGTGCATGAGGGTTTAATGCAGAGGTACTGGAAAATGCTTGCCACCAGTGGAACACTAAACTAGTATAGCAGACACTTTGTGGATTCCACTAATTTTCAGCAATGTTTGCTATTAGAATAGCGTAGCAAAATGTGCATGAGGGTTGAATGCAGAGGTGATGGGACTTGCTTTGCACAAGTGGGACACTAAATTAGTATAGCAGACACTTTGTGGATGCCACTATTTTTCAGCACTGTTTGCTATAAAAATAGCGTAGCAAAATGTGCATGAGGGTTGAATGCAGAGGTGATGGGACTTGCTTGGCACAAGTGGGACACAAAATTAGTACAGTGGAACCTTGCTTAACGAGAACAATCCGTTCTGGGACTGTGCTTGTTAACCAAGTTACTCGTTAGGAAAAGCAAGATTTCCCATAGGAAATCATTGCAATGCAAACGATTCGTTCCACAACGTGTTCAATTTCCCATCCTGGTCCCCTATTCTGTCATTCCACACATGCACAAACACACACAAACACATACAAACTCACACAAACAGACATGCACGCACGCACACACACATATTATATGCTCACCTTACCTTCCGTTCCATCGCCGGCCTGCTGGGACTTGCTGTTCTCTGGTACAGGGCCGGGCTGTGTATGGCTTTACCATAATGACGAGGGAGGAACTTCCCGGCCAGAGCGCTAACGTCAAAGGTAGAGCCGCTTGCCTCTGATTGGCCAGCGCGCTGCCTTTCAGTAGCGGCAACAGGAAGTTCCTCCTTCGTTGCTATGGATGCCGATACACAGCGTTGACTGGAGTGCAGCGGCGAACTACAGGACCCAGGAGGCTGGCGATGAAACGGAAGGTACACTATATTATGTTATATTATATGCTCACCTTACCTTTCGTTCCACCGCTGGCTTCCTGGGTCTTGTAGTTTGCCACAAGGACGTCGCGATGTACCCTGGAACTACAAGAACCATGAGACCGGCGGTGGAACGGAAGGTAAAGTGAGCATAATACTGTATGTGCGTGCGTGTGTTTGTGCGTACATGTGTGTGTTTGTGTGGACTGCAAGTGCGGGTCAGAGTGCAGGGGATGTACGGAACCAGAAGTGTGTGCGGTGAGGATTTCACTCGTACAGCAAAGCTTTCTCGTAAAGTGGGTTACAAATTTACAGAAAGCTTTGCTTGTTAAGCAAAATTCTCGTTAAGTGGGTTACTCGTTAAGCGAGTTACCACTGTATAGCAGACACTTTGTGGATGCCACTAATTTTCAGCACTGTTTGCTATAAAAATAGCATAGCAAACTGTGCATGAGGGTTGAATGCAAAGGTGATGGGACTTGCTTGGCACAAGTGGGACACTAAATTAGTATAGCAGACATTTTTTGGATGCCACTAATTTTCAGCACTGTTTTCTATAAGAATAGCGTAGCAAAATGTGCATGAGGGATGAATGCAGAGGTGCTGGGACTTGCTTGGCACCAGTGGAACACTAAATTAGTATAGCAGAAACTTTGTGGAGGCCACTAATTTTCAGCTCTGCTTGCTATAAAAATAGCGCAGCAAAATGTGCATGAGGGTAGAATGCAGAGGTGGTGGGACTTGCTTTGCACCAGTGGGACACTAAATTAGTATAGCAGACACTGGATGCCACTAAGTTTCAGCACTGTTTGCTATAAAAATAGCGTGGCAAAAGTGGGCAGGTGGGTACAGTGGCCGGGTTCTCTGGGTCAGTGGACAGGAAATGAAGCCTCACTTTCTATCCCTCCTAATGGTGAAATGCAGCAAGGAATTCCCTGAGCTTAGGTACACAGACGCTGTTATCTGAAGCTGTATGCAGCGTTTCCACGGACCTGCCTGTCATCTATGGCTCTGAGCCCAAGGAAATCAGCCCTGAAAAGGGCTGAATTAAACTTCTGTCCCTAATCTGTAGAGCGCTGTGTGTATAGCGTACACAGCTGGAGCGGCGACAGAAGCTGCGTGAGCGGTGACTGTCACCTACACGCACAAAGCAGATAATGGCGCCGTGAGGGAAAATGTCCGTATTTATAATGCAAGGACATGTGACATTCACAGCCTATGACACATGCCCTTGCTTGTCTGGCAAAAAAGACCACTTAGCTGTGTGTGTGTCTGTGATTGGCTTACATGCTGGCCCGCCCCACTGCACGCGTGATTAGGGGGAAAAAAAAAATGTCGATCGCCATTCTCCCAGCAGCACAGATCTAAACATGCCCCTACCACAGACTATACGCTGAAATTTGTCACAGAGTGACTCACACTATTACAGTGAAAAGCCAGCTAGTAACTAGCTAGGCTTTTTGCTGATCGAACCGTTCTCGAACGTAACTCGAGCTGTCGAGCTTTTAGCAAAAAGCTCAAGTTTGAGTTCGATCTCGAGCAACCCCAAAATCACTCGAACATGAAATTTGCGAACCTCGAACATCGCTCAACTCTACAAATGTGGTTCACTGTGTAATTCTGAGCAGAACTGAAAAGCGCCAAGTCCTTTTTAGCTACTTTACTAGCAAATTCACAGCAGGCAGTACTAACTAACAATACTTGCAAATGTGATTGACTGTAATTTTGAGCAGGCAATGAAAAGTGCCAAGACCTTTTTACCTAGTTGACAAGGAAATTGACAGCAGGCACTACTAAATAACAATACCTAGAACCCCTCTTACATAAGAGGGAAGCCTCATGGATCCTGAAGTTGGAAAACACACATCCATGTGGTTTTAATTTTAAAACACATTTGTTCTTTCTCTATTAAGATTTTCCATGTCTGCACAATTTTAGGTTTTTGCTTTGTAGGTATTGTTTTGGGTTTTTTTTTTAAAAAATTGAGGGGAATTTAATTTTATTTTCTGCATCATTACTTAGTAACTTCCAGGACAACAGTATTTACTATGTACTCCATAACAGTGATAATGGATCTGTTTTTCGATCCACAATCTGTGAGTAAAGGTTAATGTTAATGTTTTATCATCGGGGTCACGTTGTTAGTCACGCACATCCGGCGTCATTAACGATATTGCAGCGTGTGACACTTACCAGCGACCTTAAGCGACCTCAAAAATGGTGAAAATCGTTCACCATGGAGAGGTCGGCCCAAAACCAAAAATCGGTAATGGTTGGTTATCGATGTTGTTCATCGCTCATGCGGCAGCACACATCGCTGTGTGTGACACCGCAGGAGTGAGGAACATCTCCTTACCTGCCGCCGGCCGCGATGCGGAAGGAAGAAGGTGGGCGGGATGTTACGTCCCGCTCATCTCTGCCCCTCCGCTTTGATTGGCCGGCCGCTTAGTGACGTCGCAGTGATGTCGCGGTGAGGCCGAACGTCCCTCCCCCTTGAGGGAGGGTTTGTTCGGCAGTCACAGTGACGCCGCCGACCAAGTAAGTGCGTGTGACGCTGCCGTAGCGATAATGTTCGCAGCGGCAGCGATCACACGATATCACATGGGCGACGGGGGCGGGTACTTACACGCTCGATATCGCTAGAAATTGCTAGTAATATCGTAGCGTGTAAAGCCACCTTAAGTCCGTCAAGTTTCCTTCATGTAATTGTTTATTCAATATCACAATGGTTTTCCTTCATTCAAGCAACATGCATCTATCTGTTGGTATGTAGTTTAGATGCCGCCAAACACTCAGTCTGAGATGTTTCAATTTACACTGCAATATTTAATCATTATTTCCGTTCATTTTAGCGATGGTTTATATATTTTTTTAATTTTGTTTATTTATTTATTTATTTATTGCTATATTAATGAAGACTGCATATCCAGTGGACTATTAATAATAACCCTTGGGCTTATGTTTGATGATTTGTTTTATTTTTTTTTTATATTTATTTACTTTGTTTGTATGGTCTATGAGCTTTGACATACCTGGACAAACATTGCCTGCTGATCCATCCTATGTGATGGTATTGAAGACACCTTGCTTGAATGTCCATGAGCTTTCCTGGACTAAAACCCCCGTGAGCTAGCAAGATCGCTGAAACATCACAGGTTTTGTGACATATCAGCGACCTCGCCAGTGATATCGCTGTGTGTGACAAGCAGCAGCGATCGGGCCCCTGCTGCGAGGTCGCTGATCCTGACAAAACGATCAGGACCATTTTTTGCTCGTTGGTCTCCCACTGTGCAGCACGCATCGGCGTGTTTGGTGGCGGGAGACCAACGAGCGCCGGTTAGGGGGGTGTTCAGGGAGCCATCGTTACACGGGTCACTGGTGGATGGTGGCTGGTCGCTGGTCACTATGGAGATCTGCCTGATTGACATCTCAACAGCGACCATGTAGCGACGTACCATCGATCCCTGCCAGGTCGGATCGCTGGAAGGATTGCTAGTACGTCGCTATGTGTGTCGGGACCCTAACTCTGCCTACTGATCCGTTTACTTGGAGGTTTGAAGATATCATATCTTGAATATCTATGAATTCTCCTGCACAACTTTTGCCTGCTTACGTACCTACCTAATAATACTGAAAACACTTTGTTTGAATGCCTATGAGCTTTCCTGGCTAAATTTGCCCTTTGAATCATTATATTGAATGTCTATGAGTTTTCCTGGACAAATTTTGCCTGCTGACTCATCTACATAATGATACCGCAGACTCTGTTTTAACGACCATGAGCTTTCCTGGCTTAAATTTGCTTGCTGATTCATTATCTTGTATGTCTGAGTTTTCCTGAATTAATTTTGCCTGCTGATATATCTACCTCACGATACTGAAGATACTTTGTTTGAATGCCTATGAGCTTTCCTGAACTAAATTTGGCCACTGAGTTATTAATCTGATCTTATTGAAGATTGTTGCCCAATGTTTTGTCCATGGATTCGAATAGATACCAGGTGGGTTTATCCACTAATATAAATCGTTCATGTACTTTTTGGTTATTATTTATTTGAGCTTTGTGGATTTTTGTATTTATTAGAGTTGAGCGCGGTTCGCGGTTCGTGGTTCTCCAGTTCGTGGTTCGAGTGATTTTGGGGGGTGTTCTAGATAGAACCGTTCTCGAACGTAACTCGAGCTGCCGAACTTTTAGCAAAAAGCTCGAGTTCTAGTTCTATCAGCAAAAAGCCTAGCTAATTACTAGCTGGCTTTTCACTGTAATAGTGTGAGTCACTCTGTGATTCACACTATTATCAAATTTCAGCGTATAGTGTGCGGGGGCTGCACATTTATATCACTGCGATAACACTGGGATAATGGCGATCGCCATTTTTTTTTAATTTTTTTTCTAAGCGAGCGTGTACTGGGGCGGGCCAGCATGTCAGCCAATCCCAGACACACAC
This sequence comes from Anomaloglossus baeobatrachus, assembly GCF_048569485.1. Taxonomy (NCBI): domain Eukaryota; kingdom Metazoa; phylum Chordata; class Amphibia; order Anura; family Aromobatidae; genus Anomaloglossus; species Anomaloglossus baeobatrachus. The sequence goes on from NC_134359.1 coordinate 136,782,145, forward strand.
ACATGGCTAAGTGTACTTTTTGACAGACAAGCAAGGGCATATGTCATAGGCTGTCCATGTCACATATCCTTGCATTATAAAAACGGACATTTTCAATCAGGACGCCATTATCTGCCTTCCGCGTCTGGGTGTCAGTCACCGCTCATGCAGCTCCTGTCGCCGGTCCTGCTGTGTACGCTATACACACAGCGCTCTACTCATTAGGGACAGAAGTTTATTTCAACCCTTTTCAGGGCTAAATTCATCAGGCTCAGAGCCATAGGTGACAGTCAGGTCAGTGGAAATGCTGTATACAGCTTCAGATAACAGCGTCTGTGTACCTAAGCTCAGGGAAATCCTTGCTGCATTTCACCATTAGGAGGGATAGAAAGTGAGGCTTCCTTTAATCTACACTGACCCACAACCCGGCCACTGTACCCTTCTGCCCTTTTTTGCAAAGCCATTTTAATTGCAGAGTGCTGCTAGTTAGTGCGATTCAAAGAGTGGCTGCTGTACTCCATTATTGTACATTCAAAACACTGCACTCTCATCAGCATGAGGTATTAGTAAGAGGAAGTCAACAGATTCTTTATCGTGCAAAAAAGTTTCTTTATTTATGAATAAAGTGGGTGGGAGGGACTAAGGGACGTTTCGGCCCAGACTGGGCCTTCTTCATACCAAGTCACACTGGGAAAGGGTAGAAAAGAAAGAAATCACTATTTACATATATCACAGAAAAAAACATATCTACAGAGCATATACATATATACAAAATAACATGGAAAGTCATGTCCTAGTTGTTGTGAATGGTACAGTAATAGCATCTCAGCAGTAGGGGTGACTCACTGATTTTCATAGCAAATAATGTCAAGTCAAAGACAAGATCAGGCAATATATGAAAGGTTTGCATACCTCCAAACATAGAAGTAATATCACAGAGGGAATTTTTTTCTCTCTTTTTCTCTCCTTATTAGGGGTTTTTTGGTATAGAAGTGGTTACGGACTCCACCCAGGAAAATGGATATAATAGTTGCAAGATGCAAGTCCTGCAGATAAAGGCATGGTTATGAAAGGGTGGTGTTCCTATAGGGGAAGTGGCATTATGGGGGAGGGGATAGCGAATTACCTTGCCCGTATTAGCAAATAAATAATTATTAAATGTTGTCCTTTTATATTGGGAGAGTTTTGTGGCTCGTGGTCCCTAGAGGATAAACAAAGTCTGCTATCAGCAGGTAGTAAATGATATATGACACCCCCCATGGAGGATCCCCTGCATATCATTACCTTAAGTTTATAGTAGATAGATAAGATCACATATGATATGTTAGTATCCACAGGCATAGGGGACTTATTTGCATCTGTAATTATGCGAGATAAGTCTTAGTGACTACATTCCATGTAAACAGAGAGTACAGTGGTACGTAGCAATTCATGAAGTAACACATATTACCTGTAGGCTTTAGGGTAAGAGTATAGCTGTGGGTAATGGAGTCCTCTGAAAAGTAGAAGTAGGAGTAAAGCGTTATAAGATTGGAGCGTTATAAGATTGGAGGTGGACAGCATTAGAGACAGATAGTGTCATCGCATACCTTTGCAGCTGTCTTCCCAGACTGTGGCATAGAGCGATAAGTTAACAGGATTGGGAGCTATTTAACTCCCAAACCCGGAAATGACTGGGCACGCCGGCGCCTGCGCAGTGGCGATCTGCGCCACTATTAGTATATTGATGGTACCGTTCAGTCGTGAATAGAGGCGCCCGCGCATGCGCAGTAGAGTTAAACTCGTACTTAGACATGGGAGGATGTTTATCCTAAGCGCGTCATAGGGGATCAATGAAGGGATAGGAGGTGGACATTAGGTATAACAGTCTGTTGATAGTGACTGATTATTGGCACCAGAGGGGAATTCATCTATCTAGTCGCTACATAGAGCAGCAATGTACAAAACATTTGGAGATATAGGCACATAGAGACAATTGCAGTATACTATATAAGCATATATATAGAGAGACATTGTAATAACTTCCTCTTTTTGGTCAAAGACCAGTGGTGATTAGTTTACATATACATATCTTGAGGTATGACCTGGGAAAAAAACACATAAAAAAAGGAAGGGTCCCAATATACTAGTAGAGTGAACTATCATTACCGTCTATATATGACTAAAAATAGAAAGTGCTAATTTTATACGTTACCATCTAATAGTGAGTGAGCGATGGAAGGAGGAAAGGTGAAGATGGTATTTTTCAGGTTTTCTATAAAAAAATTTTTTTTATGATATAATTAGTATGAATTCGGGCAAATACATAGGTAAAGTACCATCATTATACTAGCCAATCTAATTCTCTATTGAGACCTTTAGGTGCTAGGGTTTGAAGCTTATGGATCCAGAAGCTCTCTCTTTTTTTGAGGAGCTCGATATGGTTTCCTCCGCGTCTGGGTCTATATACTTTATCAATGACCTGAAAGCGCAACTGCGCTACGTTATGCTTAGCTTCGTGAAAGTGATGTGGAATAGGTAGCCATAATTTTCCACACCTAATGGTGGATTTGTGGCTAGCAATACGATCGCCGACATGTTGAATTGTTTCCCCTACATACAATAATCCACAGGGACATTTGATGATATATATAACGAAATTGCTCAAGCAGGTAAAGTATTCTTTTATTGGGAAACTTTTGCCAGACCTAGGGTGTGTAAAGTGGTCTCCTTTGATCACGTTCGAACATGATGGACAACTTAAACAAGGGAAAGTACCCGTACGTTTTGGTGCCAGCAAGGTTTGTATATTTGTTTTGTCACTCCCAATATCTGCTCTGACCAAAGAATCCTTTATGTTTTGGGGTCTTTTCTTACACATGATAGGGGGGAGTATGAATGACCCTATCTCTGGATATGCTTTTTTTAGGAGCGGCCAGTGGCGATTAATGATATTGTATATTTTAGGCATAGACGGGTGATATGTGTGGACAAAAGGTATCCTTTCCATTGTCACTGTGTCTATACCCGAAGGGGGGGTGGGCGATAGTCTCTCTCTTTCTGTTTTAAGCAATGTTAGTGGGTAGTTACGTTCTATGAACCGATTGGACATTTCATCTAATCTCTGTTCTCTTGTGTTCTCATCCGACACTATCCTTGTAATTCTTGCAAATTGAGATCTAGGTAGGCTGTTCTTAGTTGATTTGGGGTGACAGCTACTGTATAAGAGCATACAATTCCGATCGGTTGGTTTCCGGTAAAGATCTGAGGAAAGATTGCCCATTGTGTCTTTCTTGATATACGTGTCCAAGAAACTAATTTCTTCCTGATGATGAATCAGCGTAAATTTGAGCTCAGGCCACATTTTATTGATATGATCATCAAATGAAAGTAGACTTTCCAAGTCGCCCTGCCATATGCAGAATATATCGTCTATGTAGCGAGCCCATAGAAACACCAATTCATCAAAAGCTGGATATGAGTACACAAAGCGTCCCTCGAAATAGTCCATGAACAGATTTGCATACGCGGGGGCTACATTAGACCCTTCTGCCCTTTTTTGCAAAGCCATTTTAATTGCAGAGTGCTGCTAGTTAGTGCGATTCAAAGAGTGGCTGCTGTACTCCATTATTGTGCCCCTTGTACCAAGCAAGTCCCACCACCTCTGCATTATCCCCTCCTGCACATTTTTGCAAAGCCGTTTTAATTGAGAAGAGTGCTGCCAGTTAGTGGCATCCAAAAAGTGGCTGTTGGACTCCATTTGTGTCCCACTGGTGGCAAGCAATTTCCAGCACCTCTGCATTACACCCTCCTGCTCATTTTTACTAAGCTAATATAAGAGCAAAAAAGTCTGAAACTTAGTGGCATCCAAAAAGTGGCTGTTGTGCTCCATTAGTGTCCCACTGGTGCCAAGCAATTTCCAGCACCTCTGCATTACACCCTCCTGCTCATTTTTACTAAGCTATTATAATAGCAAAAAAATGCTGAAACTTAGTGGCCTCCAAAAAGTGGCTGTTGTACTCCATTAGTGTCCCACTGGTGCCAAGCAATTTCCAGCACCTCTGCATTACACCCTCCTGCTTATTTTTACTAAGCTATTATAATAGCAAAAAATGCTGAAACTTAGTGACATCCCACTTAGTGGATGTTGTACTCCATTTGTGTCCCACTGGTGCCAAGCAATATCCAGCACCTCTGCATTACACCCTCCTGCTCATTTTTTCTAAGCTATTATAATAGCAAAAAATGCTGAAACTTAGTGACATCCCACTTAGTGGCTGTTGTTCTCCATTTGTGTCCCACTGGTGCCAAGCAATTTCCAGCACCTCTGCATTACACCCTCCTGCTCATTTTTACTAAGCTATTATAATAGCAAAAAATGCTGAAACTTAGTGACATCCCTCTTAGTGGCTGTTGTACTCCATTTGTGTCCCACTGGTACCAAGCAATATCCCGCACCTCTGCATTACCCCCTCCTGCTCATTTTTACTAAGCTATTATAATAGCAAAAAATTCTGAAACTTAGTGGCATCCAACTTAGTGGCTGTTGTATTCCATTTGTGTCTTACTGGTGCCAAGCAATTTCCAGCACCTCTGCATTGCACCTTCCTGCTCATTTTTACTAAGTTATTATAATAGCAAAAAATGCTGAAACTTAGTGGCCTCCAAAAAGTGGCTGTTGTACTCCATTAGTGTCCCACTGGTGCCAAGCAATTTCCAGCACCTCTGCATTACACCCTCCTGCTCATTTTTACTAAGCTATTATAATAGCAGAACATGCTGAAACTTAGTGGCATCCAAAAAGTGGCTGTTGTACTCCATTTGTGTCCCACTGGTGCCAAGAAATTTCCAGCACCTCTGTATTACACCCTCCTGCTCATTTTTACTAAGCTATTATAATAGTAAAAAATGCTGAAACTTAGTGGCATCCAAAAAGTGGCTGTTGTACTCCATTAGTGTCCCACTGGTGGCAAGCAATTTCCAGCACCTCTGCATTACACCCTCCTGCTCAGTTTTACTAAGCTATTATAATAGCAAAAAATGCTGAAACTTAGTGGCATCCAAAAAGAGGCTGTTTTACTCCATTAGTGTCTCACTGGTGCCAAGCAATTTCCAGCACCTCTGCATTCTACCCTCCTGCTCATTTTTGCAAAGCCATTTTAATTGAAAAGAGTGTTGCCAGTTACTGGCATCCAAAGAGTGGCTGCTATACTCCATTATTGTTGCATTGGTGCCAAGCTAGTCCCACCATCTCTGCATTCTCCCCTCCTGCACATTTTGTACGCAAATTTTACAGCAAACTCAGGGAATTCCTTGCTGCATTTCATCATTAGGAGGGATAGAAAGTGAGGTTTCCTTTACTGTCCTGGTACCCACAGAACACGGCCACTGTACCCACCTGCCCACTTTTGCCACGCTATTTAATTTGCCCAAAGAGCTGACTCTTTTTCTGCCATCCTAAAATTGTCTGGAATACTAAGTTAGTGTTCCTTTGCTGCCAAGCAAGGTACAACACCTGTGCATTCTACACTCCTTTCCATTTCTGGAATTCAATTATTAACTGCAGGTAGTCCAGCCAATCTGTGACGAAGGTGCAGGCGTGGATATAATGTTGCGTTCTTCCAATGCTGGTTCTCATGATGTCTGACAGCTCAACAATACCATCTGTTTCCACTTCCAAAACAAGTGACGACCTGCCAATCACACTCCCGCTTACGGGTAAAGGGGTGGAAGTTCAGTGTGAAAAAGCATGTGTGACTGCTGTCCCCACAGTCACAGAGGATGAAGAGCATACAGATGCACTTGATGGGGCAGGCGGTAGTTACAAAGGCACGCTAGGCCACATTTTAGCACAGTGAAATTCCCATTGCGACTTATGCTTCATTTTAAGTCGTGTACAGGGTGGGCTCCACAGTATGCAGCAAAACCACGCAACAGGAAAAGGACTCTACTCAGTTGAGTTAATAAATGATTGTTTAACTTTCCCAAAACAAACAATAAGAACCATGCATAAAATTGAAATAATAGAACAATCTATTCTGTTGCCTACTACCTGCTAATCCCTCTGCGTAGCAGCAGTAATTGTGTGTTTGTGCGTGTGTGTGTGTGTGTGTGTGCGTGAACACGACTTACCAGTGGTGCATGACAATAGCTTCCAAGTTATCTACATAAACATAGACAAAACACATTACCCCCCCTGAATAACATTGTTAGCTGAAGCCTCACAGATAAGGCAGGTGATAACAGTGTGAATGCAAACCACACAGCTCTGCAACACAGTCATGGAAATCTTGAAAAGCAACAGTCAATGCAAACATGTGTCACTGTCCCTCCATGACTTAGATATGAGTTTTGATAATAAAACAAAGTGTTGCGTGCACACATTACTGTCTGGACACAGCCTACCGTACTGTGATGTCCAGTTGCCATAAATACAGACTTTACGCTCCTCTCACGGTAAACAGTATAGACAGCACCGGAAGAATGTTGGTCTGTGGCACAGGATGCTGCTCACTGGCGTTATGGTCCTCCTCACCAAACTCCAACATGACTCCTCTCACAATTGAACGAAGTGTTTCCGCGGTGGCTCCTTGCTATAACACACCCCTTTAGCTTTTCCTTCTGTTCATAGACAGCATCTCCAAGTCCACACCCGAAGACCAATTTGCTATTCCTATAGTGACCAAACAGGCAAAGGCAGATCCCAAAAAAGCAGGCCCTTGTGTGTAGTCTGCAACAATGCATGCAATGAACGGCAAATAAGCATGTTGCATTGACAGTGGCTAAAGCTGAGCGATACACCCTGACGCTATCAATTCATATCTATGTGACGCTTCATGGAGGAAGTACTCAAAGTTGTGAGTTTTTGCCTTCTACTTATAGATTGTTGACAAATCTTACAGATTAAATGACTTGGGCGATCCTTTGCGATGTCCAAAAAGTTCCAGGCTAGGCAAGGCTTACCTCCCATGGGACCTGCATAGCCAACATGACTTATGCTCAGAGGCAGAGTTGTGGCCGAGGATTCAGTTATTGACGTACTTCCAGTACTTTGTCTCTGTCCAGGAAGACACAACGTAAACTTGTCGTCAGTAGCATCCTCCTCCACCTCCTCTGCTGACGTCATCGACTGGCTGACTTTGGTTTGACAGTAAGTGGGGTCTCCAACCTCATCATCACCCTCTGTGTTTTCATTCCCCTCGTCCTGAGTCCTCCGTGACAACCTCTTCCTGCCCTGACCGAATAGCAAAGTTGTCGTTACAATCAGGTATCTGAGTCTCCTCATCATGTTCCTCATTGTCTCCACCAGGATGATGTACAGTTTGGAAATGAGGGTGTACATTATGCTCAGCACCTTCTTCATCAAAGCCTGGATCTGACTCACAAAGCTTCTGGCCATCTGTGCAGATCATTTCCCCTGTCTCCTGGAACTCGCTCCCTCAACATGTCAGATTATCTGCTACACCCGCAAGCTTCAAACGGAACCAGAAAAATCATCTGTTCAGAAATGACTATATTCTTCAATGACACCACCACCGTGCGTAGCTGCCGCCCAACCTGCACCACACCTCCTGTCTCCTCCCCAAAATACTTTAGAATGTAATCCCACAAGGGCAGGGCCCTCTTCCCTCTGTACCTGTCTGTCTATTTTTACTTGTATATGTATTCTGTATGTAACCCCCTTATCATGTGACGGGGGGTTACTCGATTGTGCGACATGTTCCACAAATTGAACGTGTTGCACATACGATGGTGGCGGTTACGATCGCATACGATATCGTATGCTTAATCGAAACGTGTAAAGCAGGCTTTAGTCTTCATTTCGGGCTACAGCGCATGCTCCCACACTTTGTGCGAAAAGCCTCTTTGCACAGGTACTTGGACTTCTGGCCAGGTCTAAGTCCTGTGTTGTGCCTAGACAGCATGCTGAAGCTGATAGTCTTTTTTAGGAGACTGTATTTCATGCTACTGACCATGCTCAGGCAGTTACTGCATTCGAGGCTAGGTCCGGTAATGAAGTCTTTGGCCCTGCCCCTGATGTGTGGGGCCCATATAGACCACAGGGCATCAGGTGTCCTGACGATGTGGCCAGGCCACTCCCAACTGGCTTGCAGAGGCCCACCCCTATGACTTGTCACATCATTATTGTTGGTCAGACGATGACTGGTGAGGTGTTTGGGTCGTGGCAGCCATGAGGTCATCATTGAAGTGGCGGTTCCGAATAGGACGCTAGTTATGCCACTCATGACGTGTCACTCTGCTTTTGTCTCCAGGAGGTGCATTGTGGTCCACCCTGGTTTGGGGCGGAACCAGGTTATAAAAGGGGCTGGAGCCAACAAGGAGGTGCGCAGTCTTCTATTATGCTCTGAAAGAGCACACCTCCATGTGTTGAACCCATTGTGGCTTTAGGCCAGAAATAGGCAGGGATAGTGCAACGATGCAGGCCGCCACAACAGTTGCTAACGCAAAACGGTTAAGACCAGCTCCTGTCCTACCAGTCCTGCTAGTGCAGCCCAGTGGCATTAAAAGGCCTGCTGCTGCTGATGCGCCTGCTGTCCACAGGTGTGGCCCCCACACACACGGACAGCGTACTCAATGGCTCCTGTGTTGTTAACAGGGAGTTCCTGGGCTGGGTGGCCGTGTGGACCCTGTGACGCTAACAGGGCTCCCAGTCTCCAGATCCGAGTGGCGTCTAACTCGGTTCAGGCTACTATTAGTTTCATAGCCACTCAGCTCTGTATCCTTCACCTAACCTTCCAGATGCCACCATCTCCTTTTCCATCTGGGAGCACGGTGGACACCGACTGGCGATGGGGATATATACCTTTCTCTTTCTTTTCTTCTTAATTTTTTATATAGCGGTAACATAGTATATACAACCTTATCCAAATCTGTCATTACCACCATAACAGATGTTGTTTCTTCAGCAAATGTTACTGTTGCTTAACCACCAAACCCACGGACACAAACTTTTTTCCCCTTTCCAACACACCTGTTCCCCTTTCCACCAGCATCTGTCCTTTTTCAACTCATTTTGTATATGACAAAAAGTGCAACTCTGCAGGGACACCGTACTCAACGCCGTCTCAGCACAGCAGCCAGCCCTCGGTCCCTCAGATGTGGACAAGTAAAAGACCATTTCCTCCTATCCATGACAAAGCGTTGAGATTCACTCTGTGCACCACTGTTTTTTAGTGGAAAAGCAGATCTAAGATTGCGTATCACCTTCTGCTGATACTCCTGCATACGTGCGTCCCTTTCTATGGCAGGAATTATTTCGCAAAATTTTGTGTTGTACCGGGGATCTAACAGTGTGGCAACCCAGTAGTCAGTATTACTTCGAATTCGTACAATCCGGGGGGTCATGTTGTAGGTAGTGCAGCAAGAAGGCGCTCATGTGTCTTGTGCATCCAGGAGGACCAAGTCCTTGGTGTGCTGGTGGCGGAGATTTGAAAATCGTGCCTCCTTACTCTGCCCTCTCCCCCCAACCTCGCACAACCGAAATGTGAGCAAGCTCTCACTCATCTGCTAAATCTTCCTTGCCCATCGCCAGTTCGTCCTCCATTTCTTCCTGTGCTCCTGCACCTTCCTCAACAGTTTTGCTGATACTATGCGCCCTTGATAATCCCTCTCCCCCACCGTCCCATGACTGCCGCCTAGGTGCCCCTGACCATCTGGACCTTGGAGATCTTGTTATCCCTTCCGCTTATGACTCCTCCTGTACTTCCTCCCCTTCCTCTTGTCCCAACACCTGACTCCGAATAATGCTTACAGTGTGCTCCATCATGTAGATGACCAGAATTGTTACGCTGAGAATGGCATCGCCAGTGCTAAACATCTTCGTCGACATTTGTAAACTGTGTAGAAGGGTGCATAGGTCCTTGATCTGACACCACTCCAGCAGCGTGACCTGCACCACCTCTGGATCAAGCCCAGGGTATACGTCATAACTTATTTCAGCAGGGCTCGGCAGTGCTGCCACAGACGCTGCAACATGTGCAGATTCAAATTCCTGCATGTCGGCACATCGCATTTCAGGCATTGAACTGCCAGACAAAAAGACTTCTGGAGCGATGAAAGTTGTTGAGCTGCTGGGTGCGAACGATGGAGGTGAGCACATAGCGAGCGTGCCCGCTGCACAAGGCCATGTAGGCCGGGATGGTGTTTTAAAAATTGCTGGAGAATCAGATTCAACACGTGAGCCATACAAGGCACGTGTGTCAAATTGCCCTGATGAAGGCCCACAGCCAGGTTTGCATCATTGCCGCACACGGCTTTTAAATCACCACCGGAGTCTGCTCCGTCAATTTGTACTCCGGTCGCCAGGTGACGTGTTCCTTTCGTGCATAGTGCTGATGATGGGAGAGGAGTCGATGCCAGCGGCGCAGGTGGACGCAGGTTATGCTCACCCATTGGGCTGCGTTACCTTGACAGATGCAGAACCACTGGCTGAATGTAGGTGGTGGGTGTCTCACAGATGAAGTACCATCATTCAGCTACAACCAATGGGAAGACACCACACCCTTTTTTAGGCCCATCCTGTCTGATGACCACTGCCAGACATAGCTATGAACCTCTGGTTACTGTTACCCCCAGTTCTGTTTTGTGATTTTGTGTGCTTGTTACCTGACTACTTTTCCTGCTTACTGTTTATGTACCTCGTTGGCTGATCCGCATTTCACCTCTGCTTGTTTACTGATTAAGTCCTGGCCATCCCATTCAGTTCCTCCTCCTCAATTAATGTTTTGACCCTGCCTGACTACTATTTTCTGGAACTGCAGCCTTCCACAGGTATTAATCACCTTGGGCCCTGTGTAATTCCAAATCCCTGTATAGGGGTTAAAGGGTTTCAGGGTTCTGGGGGTCCTGCTTGGTGAGTGGCTTCCCTCTAGCCTATCCTTTACAGCTCGTCTGAGTGTGTGGATCAAGGAAGGCGTTACACTGTGCTCTCTGCAGAAGGCCATGTAGGCCAGGATAGTGCTTTAAAAATTGCTGGACAACCAGGTTCAACACGTGAACCACAAAAGGCACGTGTGTCCCATTGTCACGGCTAAGGGCCACACCCAGGTTTGCATCATTGTCGCACCCGGCCTTCCCTGGCTGTTGGTTGAGTGGAGACAACCATTGATGAAACTCGGTCTCCAGAGCTAACCGTCCACAACTCCTCAGTGGTGTCTCACATTCCCCATACATTTCAAAGCAAACATTTGACCGCCTGATGGCATTGAGCTCTGCTGCCAGCATAGTAAGGAGGTGTGTGGGATTCCTTGTGTGCGGTTACAAGGAAGGGTGGCCTGACCACACAGGATTTGGGCCAAGGTGGAGGACCCAGTAGAGGTTGAGGAGGCAGAAGCAGTGTATTAACTTATACATACAGAGGATAGATTGACACACAACTCATGGGGACGGCAGACATGTACAGCAGACCCTTCTTTATCTCTCCCCATAGTAACCCATTGCCCAGTCAGCGACATGTAACGCACCTGTCCATGCTTACTGGGCCAAGTATCTGTGGTGTAATGCACCCTGTCACACACAGTTTCTCAAAGAAGCGGTGATGTTTGGTGCGACATGCTGGTGTAGCGTGGGCACGCCTTTGTTGGAGAAGGAGTGGCGCCTGGGCATCGGCTCTTGGGGCACTGCGATGGGCATAAGGTCTCAAAAATCCTTGGTTAAAAAGGTTGGAAAGGCAGAATTTCGGTAGCCAACAGTTTGCAGAATGTCAACCTCTAAGCCATGTCATGCCCTTCTAAAAGCATGTAAAACACAGCGAGGGGACTCCAACCACAGTCTCCCTCAGTTCCACTAATTGGGCCACACACACCCAACTTGACTGGCATCAGTTGACCCCCTTTTCAAAATGAAAAAGATGCTTTGCATGAAGCACTCTCAAAAATACACGTGCCTTTCGCCTTCCCTGGATGACCCAGGGGAAGAAAAGTCCTCTGAGAGCCATGACTTGTTCATCTTGGTTCTTTTAGAAACACAGCGAGGGGACTCCAACCACAGTCTCCCTCGTTTCCACTAATTGGGCCACACACACCCCACTTGACTGGCATCAGTTGACCCCCATTTTCAAAATGAAAAAGATGCTTTGCATGAAGCACTCTCAAAAATACACGTGCCTTTCGCCTCCCCTGGATGACCGAGGAGAAGAAAAGTCCTCTGTGAGGCATAACTTGTTCATCTTGGTTCTTTTAAACACAGCGAGGGGACTCCAACCACAGTTGCCCTCGTTTCCACTAATTGGGCCACACACACCCCACTTGACTGGCATCAGTTGACCCCCATTTTCAAAATGAAAAAGATGCTTTGCATGAAGCACTCTCAAAAATACACGTGCCTTTCACCTCCCCTGGATGACCCAGGGGAAGAAAAGTCCTCTGAGAGCCATGACTTCCATATTTTGGTAAACGTTAGTATGTCCACATTGTCAGTGGACAGACGCGTGTGCTTATCTGTCAGCACACCCCCAGCAGCACTGAGGACACATTCCGAGAGAACGCTGGCTGCGGCACACGACAAGATCCACAAGGCGTACGTGATGAGCTTAGGCAATTTATCCAGATTGGAAGCCTAAAATGAGCAGGGCTCAAGTTGCACAGTAATGGCATTGATGTTCCCTTGCATATACTCATATGTCTCATTTTTTCTAAGCTATTATAATAGCAAAAAATGCTGAAACTTAGTGACATCCCACTTAGTGGCTGTTGTTCTCCATTTGTGTCCCACTGGTGGCAAGCAATTTCCAGCACCTCTGCATTACACCCTCCTGCTCAGTTTTACTAAGCTATTATAATAGCAAAAAATGCTGAAACTTAGTGGCATCCAAAAAGAGGCTGTTTTACTCCATTAGTGTCTCACTGGTGCCAAGCAATTTCCAGCACCTCTGCATTCTACCCTCCTGCTCATTTTTGCAAAGCCATTTTAATTGAAAAGAGTGTTGCCAGTTACTGGCATCCAAAGAGTGGCTGCTATACTCCATTATTGTTGCATTGGTGCCAAGCTAGTCCCACCATCTCTGCATTCTCCCCTCCTGCACATTTTGTACGCAAATTTTACAGCAAACTCAGGGAATTCCTTGCTGCATTTCATCATTAGGAGGGATAGAAAGTGAGGTTTCCTTTACTGTCCTGGTACCCACAGAACACGGCCACTGTACCCACCTGCCCACTTTTGCCACGCTATTTAATTTGCCCAAAGAGCTGACTCTTTTTCTGCCATCCTAAAATTGTCTGGAATACTAAGTTAGTGTTCCTTTGCTGCCAAGCAAGGTACAACACCTGTGCATTCTACACTCCTTTCCATTTCTGGAATTCAATTATTAACTGCAGGTAGTCCAGCCAATCTGTGACGAAGGTGCAGGCGTGGATATAATGTTGCGTTCTTCCAATGCTGGTTCTCATGATGTCTGACAGCTCAACAATACCATCTGTTTCCACTTCCAAAACAAGTGACGACCTGCCAATCACACTCCCGCTTACGGGTAAAGGGGTGGAAGTTCAGTGTGAAAAAGCATGTGTGACTGCTGTCCCCACAGTCACAGAGGATGAAGAGCATACAGATGCACTTGATGGGGCAGGCGGTAGTTACAAAGGCACGCTAGGCCGCATTTTAGCACAGTGAAATTCCCATTGCGACTTATGCTTCATTTTAAGTCGTGTACAGGGTGGGCTCCACAGTATGCAGCAAAACCACGCAACAGGAAAAGGACTCTACTCAGTTGAGTTAATAAATGATTGTTTAACTTTCCCAAAACAAACAATAAGAACCATGCATAAAATTGAAATAATAGAACAATCTATTCTGTTGCCTACTACCTGCTAATCCCTCTGCGTAGCAGCAGTAATTGTGTGTTTGTGCGTGTGTGTGTGTGTGTGTGTGCGTGAACACGACTTACCAGTGGTGCATGACAATAGCTTCCAAGTTATCTACATAAACATAGACAAAACACATTACCCCCCCTGAATAACATTGTTAGCTGAAGCCTCACAGATAAGGCAGGTGATAACAGTGTGAATGCAAACCACACAGCTCTGCAACACAGTCATGGAAATCTTGAAAAGCAACAGTCAATGCAAACATGTGTCACTGTCCCTCCATGACTTAGATATGAGTTTTGATAATAAAACAAAGTGTTGCGTGCACACATTACTGTCTGGACACAGCCTACCGTACTGTGATGTCCAGTTGCCATAAATACAGACTTTACGCTCCTCTCACGGTAAACAGTATAGACAGCACCGGAAGAATGTTGGTCTGTGGCACAGGATGCTGCTCACTGGCGTTACGGTCCTCCTCACCAAACTCCAACATGACTCCTCTCACAATTGAACGAAGTGTTTCCGCGGTGGCTCCTTGCTATAACACACCCCTTTAGCTTTTCCTTCTGTTCATAGACAGCATCTCCAAGTCCACACCCGAAGACCAATTTGCTATTCCTATAGTGACCAAACAGGCAAAGGCAGATCCCAAAAAAAGCAGGCCCTTGTGTGTAGTCTGCAACAATGCATGCAATGAACGGCAAATAAGCATGTTGCATTGACAGTGGCTAAAGCTGAGCGATACACCCTGACGCTATCAATTCATATCTATGTGACGCTTCATGGAGGAAGTACTCAAAGTTGTGAGTTTTTGCCTTCTACTTATAGATTGTTGACAAATCTTACAGATTAAATGACTTGGGCGATCCTTTGCGATGTCCAAAAAGTTCCAGGCTAGGCAAGGCTTACCTCCCATGGGACCTGCATAGCCAACATGACTTATGCTCAGAGGCAGAGTTGTGGCCGAGGATTCAGTTATTGACGTACTTCCAGTACTTTGTCTCTGTCCAGGAAGACACAACGTAAACTTGTCGTCAGTAGCATCCTCCTCCACCTCCTCTGCTGACGTCATCGACTGGCTGACTTTGGTTTGACAGTAAGTGGGGTCTCCAACCTCATCATCACCCTCTGTGTTTTCATTCCCCTCGTCCTGAGTCCTCCGTGACAACCTCTTCCTGCCCTGACCGAATAGCAAAGTTGTCGTTACAATCAGGTATCTGAGTCTCCTCATCATGTTCCTCATTGTCTCCACCAGGATGATGTACAGTTTGGAAATGAGGGTGTACATTATGCTCAGCACCTTCTTCATCAAAGCCTGGATCTGACTCACAAAGCTTCTGGCCATCTGTGCAGATCATTTCCCCTGTCTCCTGGAACTCGCTCCCTCAACATGTCAGATTATCTGCTACACCCGCAAGCTTCAAACGGAACCAGAAAAATCATCTGTTCAGAAATGACTATATTCTTCAATGACACCACCACCGTGCGTAGCTGCCGCCCAACCTGCACCACACCTCCTGTCTCCTCCCCAAAATACTTTAGAATGTAATCCCACAAGGGCAGGGCCCTCTTCCCTCTGTACCTGTCTGTCTATTTTTACTTGTATATGTATTCTGTATGTAACTCCCTTATCATGTGACGGGGGGTTACTCGATTGTGCGACATGTTCCACAAATTGAACGTGTTGCACATACGATGGTGGCGGTTACGATCGCATACGATATCGTATGCTTAATCGAAACGTGTAAAGCAGGCTTTAGTCTTCATTTCGGGCTACAGCGCATGCTCCCACACTTTGTGCGAAAAGCCTCTTTGCACAGGTACTTGGACTTCTGGCCAGGTCTAAGTCCTGTGTTGTGCCTAGACAGCATGCTGAAGCTGATAGTCTTTTTTAGGAGACTGTATTTCATGCTACTGACCATGCTCAGGCAGTTACTGCATTCGAGGCTAGGTCCGGTAATGAAGTCTTTGGCCCTGCCCCTGATGTGTGGGGCCCATATAGACCACAGGGCATCAGGTGTCCTGACGATGTGGCCAGGCCACTCCCAACTGGCTTGCAGAGGCCCACCCCTATGACTTGTCACATCATTATTGTTGGTCAGACGATGACTGGTGAGGTGTTTGGGTCGTGGCAGCCATGAGGTCATCATTGAAGTGGCGGTTCCGAATAGGACGCTAGTTATGCCACTCATGACGTGTCACTCTGCTTTTGTCTCCAGGAGGTGCATTGTGGTCCACCCTGGTTTGGGGCGGAACCAGGTTATAAAAGGGGCTGGAGCCAACAAGGAGGTGCGCAGTCTTCTATTATGCTCTGAAAGAGCACACCTCCATGTGTTGAACCCATTGTGGCTTTAGGCCAGAAATAGGCAGGGATAGTGCAACGATGCAGGCCGCCACAACAGTTGCTAACGCAAAACGGTTAAGACCAGCTCCTGTCCTACCAGTCCTGCTAGTGCAGCCCAGTGGCATTAAAAGGCCTGCTGCTGCTGATGCGCCTGCTGTCCACAGGTGTGGCCCCCACACACACGGACAGCGTACTCAATGGCTCCTGTGTTGTTAACAGGGAGTTCCTGGGCTGGGTGGGCGTGTGGACCCTGTGACGCTAACAGGGCTCCCAGTCTCCAGATCCGAGTGGCGTCTAACTCGGTTCAGGCTACTATTAGTTTCATAGCCACTCAGCTCTGTATCCTTCACCTAACCTTCCAGATGCCACCATCTCCTTTTCCATCTGGGAGCACGGTGGACACCGACTGGCGATGGGGATATATACCTTTCTCTTTCTTTTCTTCTTAATTTTTTATATAGCGGTAACATAGTATATACAACCTTATCCAAATCTGTCATTACCACCATAACAGATGTTGTTTCTTCAGCAAATGTTACTGTTGCTTAACCACCAAACCCACGGACACAAACTTTTTTCCCCTTTCCAACACACCTGTTCCCCTTTCCACCAGCATCTGTCCTTTTTCAACTCATTTTGTATATGACAAAAAGTGCAACTCTGCAGGGACACCGTACTCAACGCCGTCTCAGCACAGCAGCCAGCCCTCGGTCCCTCAGATGTGGACAAGTAAAAGACCATTTCCTCCTATCCATGACAAAGCGTTGAGATTCACTCTGTGCACCACTGTTTTTTAGTGGAAAAGCAGATCTAAGATTGCGTATCACCTTCTGCTGATACTCCTGCATACGTGCGTCCCTTTCTATGGCAGGAATTATTTCGCAAAATTTTGTGTTGTACCGGGGATCTAACAGTGTGGCAACCCAGTAGTCAGTATTACTTCGAATTCGTACAATCCGGGGGGTCATGTTGTAGGTAGTGCAGCAAGAAGGCGCTCATGTGTCTTGTGCATCCAGGAGGACCAAGTCCTTGGTGTGCTGGTGGCGGAGATTTGAAAATCGTGCCTCCTTACTCTGCCCTCTCCCCCCAACCTCGCACAACCGAAATGTGAGCAAGCTCTCACTCATCTGCTAAATCTTCCTTGCCCATCGCCAGTTCGTCCTCCATTTCTTCCTGTGCTCCTGCACCTTCCTCAACAGTTTTGCTGATACTATGCGCCCTTGATAATCCCTCTCCCCCACCGTCCCATGACTGCCGCCTAGGTGCCCCTGACCATCTGGACCTTGGAGATCTTGTTATCCCTTCCGCTTATGACTCCTCCTGTACTTCCTCCCCTTCCTCTTGTCCCAACACCTGACTCCGAATAATGCTTACAGTGTGCTCCATCATGTAGATGACCAGAATTGTTACGCTGAGAATGGCATCGCCAGTGCTAAACATCTTCGTCGACATTTGTAAACTGTGTAGAAGGGTGCATAGGTCCTTGATCTGACACCACTCCAGCAGCGTGACCTGCACCACCTCTGGATCAAGCCCAGGGTATACGTCATAACTTATTTCAGCAGGGCTCGGCAGTGCTGCCACAGACGCTGCAACATGTGCAGATTCAAATTCCTGCATGTCGGCACATCGCATTTCAGGCATTGAACTGCCAGACAAAAAGACTTCTGGAGCGATGAAAGTTGTTGAGCTGCTGGGTGCGAACGATGGAGGTGAGCACATAGCGAGCGTGCCCGCTGCACAAGGCCATGTAGGCCGGGATGGTGTTTTAAAAATTGCTGGAGAATCAGATTCAACACGTGAGCCATACAAGGCACGTGTGTCAAATTGCCCTGATGAAGGCCCACAGCCAGGTTTGCATCATTGCCGCACACGGCTTTTAAATCACCACCGGAGTCTGCTCCGTCAATTTGTACTCCGGTCGCCAGGTGACGTGTTCCTTTCGTGCATAGTGCTGATGATGGGAGAGGAGTCGATGCCAGCGGCGCAGGTGGACGCAGGTTATGCTCACCCATTGGGCTGCGTTACCTTGACAGATGCAGAACCACTGGCTGAATGTAGGTGGTGGGTGTCTCACAGATGAAGTACCATCATTCAGCTACAACCAATGGGAAGACACCACACCCTTTTTTAGGCCCATCCTGTCTGATGACCACTGCCAGACATAGCTATGAACCTCTGGTTACTGTTACCCCCAGTTCTGTTTTGTGATTTTGTGTGCTTGTTACCTGACTACTTTTCCTGCTTACTGTTTATGTACCTCGTTGGCTGATCCGCATTTCACCTCTGCTTGTTTACTGATTAAGTCCTGGCCATCCCATTCAGTTCCTCCTCCTCAATTAATGTTTTGACCCTGCCTGACTACTATTTTCTGGAACTGCAGCCTTCCACAGGTATTAATCACCTTGGGCCCTGTGTAATTCCAAATCCCTGTATAGGGGTTAAAGGGTTTCAGGGTTCTGGGGGTCCTGCTTGGTGAGTGGCTTCCCTCTAGCCTATCCTTTACAGCTCGTCTGAGTGTGTGGATCAAGGAAGGCGTTACACTGTGCTCTCTGCAGAAGGCCATGTAGGCCAGGATAGTGCTTTAAAAATTGCTGGACAACCAGGTTCAACACGTGAACCACAAAAGGCACGTGTGTCCCATTGTCACGGCTAAGGGCCACACCCAGGTTTGCATCATTGTCGCACCCGGCCTTCCCTGGCTGTTGGTTGAGTGGAGACAACCATTGATGAAACTCGGTCTCCAGAGCTAACCGTCCACAACTCCTCAGTGGTGTCTCACATTCCCCATACATTTCAAAGCAAACATTTGACCGCCTGATGGCATTGAGCTCTGCTGCCAGCATAGTAAGGAGGTGTGTGGGATTCCTTGTGTGCGGTTACAAGGAAGGGTGGCCTGACCACACAGGATTTGGGCCAAGGTGGAGGACCCAGTAGAGGTTGAGGAGGCAGAAGCAGTGTATTAACTTATACATACAGAGGATAGATTGACACACAACTCATGGGGACGGCAGACATGTACAGCAGACCCTTCTTTATCTCTCCCCATAGTAACCCATTGCCCAGTCAGCGACATGTAACGCACCTGTCCATGCTTACTGGGCCAAGTATCTGTGGTGTAATGCACCCTGTCACACACAGTTTCTCAAAGAAGCGGTGATGTTTGGTGCGACATGCTGGTGTAGCGTGGGCACGCCTTTGTTGGAGAAGGAGTGGCGCCTGGGCATCGGCTCTTGGGGCACTGCGATGGGCATAAGGTCTCAAAAATCCTTGGTTAAAAAGGTTGGAAAGGCAGAATTTCGGTAGCCAACAGTTTGCAGAATGTCAACCTCTAAGCCATGTCATGCCCTTCTAAAAGCATGTAAAACACAGCGAGGGGACTCCAACCACAGTCTCCCTCAGTTCCACTAATTGGGCCACACACACCCAACTTGACTGGCATCAGTTGACCCCCTTTTCAAAATGAAAAAGATGCTTTGCATGAAGCACTCTCAAAAATACACGTGCCTTTCGCCTTCCCTGGATGACCCAGGGGAAGAAAAGTCCTCTGAGAGCCATGACTTGTTCATCTTGGTTCTTTTAGAAACACAGCGAGAGGACTCCAACCACAGTCTCCCTCGTTTCCACTAATTGGGCCACACACACCCCACTTGACTGGCATCAGTTGACCCCCATTTTCAAAATGAAAAAGATGCTTTGCATGAAGCACTCTCAAAAATACACGTGCCTTTCGCCTCCCCTGGATGACCGAGGAGAAGAAAAGTCCTCTGTGAGGCATAACTTGTTCATCTTGGTTCTTTTAAACACAGCGAGGGGACTCCAACCACAGTTGCCCTCGTTTCCACTAATTGGGCCACACACACCCCACTTGACTGGCATCAGTTGACCCCCATTTTCAAAATGAAAAAGATGCTTTGCATGAAGCACTCTCAAAAATACACGTGCCTTTCACCTCCCCTGGATGACCCAGGGGAAGAAAAGTCCTCTGAGAGCCATGACTTCCATATTTTGGTAAACGTTAGTATGTCCACATTGTCAGTGGACAGACGCGTGTGCTTATCTGTCAGCACACCCCCAGCAGCACTGAGGACACATTCCGAGAGAACGCTGGCTGCGGCACACGACAAGATCCACAAGGCGTACGTGATGAGCTTAGGCAATTTATCCAGATTGGAAGCCTAAAATGAGCAGGGCTCAAGTTGCACAGTAATGGCATTGATGTTCCCTTGCATATACTCATATGTCTGTGTCTCCTCCTCTTTTTCCTTGTCCAGCTCTTTTGATTTCGCATGAGTATATGTCCTTGTCACTTTCCCATGTGTTTGTGTTGTGTTGTAAGTTGTTTGTTACCTTTTGGACACCTTTGAGGGTGTTTTGTAGGTGTTTTTATGTGTTTGTGATTGTTTCCTATGGGGTTCGAGTAGTTCGCCGAACCGGTTCGCTGAACCGAACTCAAACGCGACCTCCGTTCGACGAACCAAGCTCGAGCCGAACTGCGACCGGTTCGCTCATCTCTAGTATTTATTGAATTAGATGCGCTATTTATATTTGCGCATTTGTTCTGCATCTATATTTTTCTATGTGTGTTTATTATTGTTATGGATAGTTAATGCGGACATATGTTGTGCACATACAAAGAAAAATGCATTTACGTCTACATATACTTTTTTGAAAGAGCTTTTGTTTTATATGCAAATACATTTTTTTATTTTTTATTTATTTTTTTTCATTTTTCAATGAATTCAACTAGTGCTTGTTAATGTAAACTTTGTTCCCTGGCGATGTCATGGTTAATGTTGGTTGTTCACTCGCAAATTGACAGTAGTATACATAGTATACATAGATATGTTAATAAAGTGTTGTGCTATCTCAAAAGTTAAGTGTGACTATGTTTTTATTTATATCAGGAGCATTAAAGCAGTTGTTCAAGTTTGTGATAAAAGTCTGCAGTAACTCTATATGACTGCAGAATTCTGAATTCTCACAGCGTGCGCACTTCATTCTGTCAGGATTCTCTGGTGCCAACGGTGAGAGTGGGATGCCACAAAACCACAAGTATGCAATCTACATATATAAGATCACGTGCCAACTAGACAAACATAGCCTCACTCAGTGAAAATTAATTGAGAGAGTCCAGACACATGTAGTCAGGATGTGGCCAGAAGTATACAAATTGCATACGTAGGCTCACATGACCATCCACTCTTGCCACTGGCTAGGTAGAATCCAAAAAGTTTGCAGTGCCCGCCCTGTGAAAATTCAGAAGTCTGCAGTCACCTATAATGAATGAAGACTTTTATCACAACTCTGGACAAGCCCTTTAATTATGAAATTAAGCACTGTGGCATACCCAATTCTAACAGCAAGTCCGTCTTTAAGGGGCCTGCACCCAGCGCTCTCCCCGCTATTTTTATCTGCACTTCACCATGAAATAAAGCATCTTGGAATATTGGATGGTGTATGTGTGACGCCCTGGACTAGCCAGGTAGTCACAGATAGCGCCCCGCACAACACCAGTCCCACACAAGGTAACACCAGCCAAACTATAAACCCTAGTCACCTCCCGCAGAGCTTAATGGACACACCAGGGGGGCGGAGCCAGGCGGTTGTCCACGCTCACCGAGGACTTCAGAGGGCCTAAGGCAGGAAACAAGTCAGTTGAGTTGAGAGCAGATTAGTGACAGGAGTGAAAGAGAGTGGACGCAGGCCTGTGTAGCAGGTCTGCAGCAGTCTGACAGGTGCCGTGGTCGGAGGAACCGACTCAGAAACCGGTGCACACAGGGGGCTATTCAGACCCTGAAATGAGGTCCAGAATCCACTGGACTGAGTTAATTCACTGATTGCGGTCTGGACTATAGGTCCTTTCCCACCCAAGTCCCGACTGAAGACAACAGCCCACCGAGGGGGATAGAAAGCCACCACACAGGCACAGAGATCCCACGGGCCAGCATCTGCGGGCAACCAGGTCTCCCGACACAAACACAGCCGGGGAGCAGACTCCCGTCGCTGAAGCGCAGGCAGTCCTCACATACACTACAAGGTGCAGGAGAAAGGCCAAGACCACCGAACCGGGTGGGAAACCAGACGCAGCCGAGCACCGACCACCATCAACTTTGTTTACCAGAGACTTGTGTGTGTCAATAAAGAGTGAGTACAACAGTGTCATCCGGCCGCGCACCGCCCTGCACTGCCCAGCTACTCTCCCCAACGGGTCCCGGGGCCATCATCCCTGCCCACGGAGGGATGATGCATCTTGCTGCATCACCATCTCCCCCGGGTGCCCCGTAACTGCAGCGGTGGTGTCTACACCTTCACCACATCCCATGGGTGGCGTCACGAACTCAAGAACGGCTCCGGCCATATACCTACCTACCACCCCCTAAGTAGCGCCAGCACCATTTCAAAGCGAAGTGACCCCGGGTCCGGAGGCGCTCGAGCCACCCACCAACGAGCCCGGATCCGAGCAGCTCGGCTGCAGCCGAGCGCAGGGCGGTACATATGCCGTGGTTTTCTACTCCTTGGACATTGATCTGGATTTTTTTTCCTATGCCCCGTGCACCCATCACTTTTTTCATGAGGAGGACTTAAGCTGACATGTTTATCCGGTTATAAGGTAGAGCACGGTGTGTTGCAGAAACCGCTTCTGTTTGATATATAGTATCCATATGGATATCAGAGTGGGTCATTTTGTATTATTTGACTCACTCTGATATGGTCCTTATTACATTGTCTTTGGGGATATTGTGTCCTGTTTTAATATAATGTATGGTGTGTGGGGCATTTCTATATTTATTTGTGGGATTAATCCTAATATGTGATATGGCATGCCATTACTTTTATCCTCTGTACATATGGCTGTTCCATCTATTTAGCCCTCTGGATGGATTACATTGCTTATTATAATTATGGATGATCGAATACCTCAAATATTCGGCTTCGCGACTATTTTCCGAATAGGTCACCGCTATGCGAATATTCGATGCACAATGTAAGTCTATGGGAAGCCCGATTAGTTCCGAATAGTTGTTATTTGGGTTTCTTATAGACTTACCTTGTGCATCGAATATTTGTGTACAGTTGAATAGTGGCGACCTATTCGGAAAATATTTGCGAAGCCGAATATTTGAGGTATTCGATCATCCCTAATTATAATCCATTGCCTTTGAACATAGTTGCTTCTTTGTTTACATTCTGTGGTGGGCGGTGTCATACATCACGTGATTTACGTTCCTGGCACAGACGTGCCATGTATTTACGCTGCTCCTGCCCCATGGACGGCGTTGTCGTACTCGCGTTACTGGGTTGATGGGCGAGACGACGTACATCCTCCTTTCCATCACCTCGTGTAAAGTATAAATATAATGTATGGTTTGCGGGGAATTTTTATATTTTTATCTTTATCACGGACCTGCCTGTTGTGTTCCTTGGTCTTCATGATGCTCTCTGTGCTTTAAACAGAACACTGAGACTCACAGAGCAGGTGCATTTATATGGAGACGTCATTACACACAGGTGGCTTATATTTATCACCATCAGTCATTTAGGACAACATTGGATCATTCAGAGATCTTCAATGAACTTCTGGGGTGAGTTTGCTGCACTAAAAGTAAAGGGGACAAATTATATTGCACACCTCAGTTTTCAGTTACTTATTTTTTAAAAAAGTTTAAAATAAGCAATAAATTTCGTTCAACTTCACAATTGTGTCCCACTTGTTTATTCTTCACCATAACATTCAAAATTTTATCTTTATATTTGAAGCCTGAAATGTGGGAAAAGGTTGAAAAAAAAGGGGGCTGAATACTTTTGCAAGGCACTGTAGAAATAACTGGAGTTTCAATTATGAGAATTGCCTCACAGATTTTCCTGGTTGCCTATAGCAATTTTGAAAGTAACAGGGGCTTCATTTAGGAAAATTGCCTCACAGTAAGATCTTTCTTGTTGCCTATAGCAACCAAAGAGCAGCTTTCAGCATTGAATCTGCTGAGGTAAAGTGAAAGCTGAGTTCTCATTGGTTGCTATGGACAATTAGAACAGTCTGACTGTGAGACAGTTTTCATAACTGAGATTTGATATCCATCAGAACACACATTTCCTGCTTTATATACTGTATATAGATTCACCTATTAGTAATCACCTCACATTGATCAGAGATCTAAGGATCATAATTATGGATGATCGAATATCACAAATATTCGGCAATATTCAGCTTTGTGAATATTCGACGAATAGGTCGCCGCTATGCGAGTATTCGATGTGCAATGTAAGTCTATGGGAAGCCCGAATAGTTCCTATTCGACAACTATTCGGGCTTCCCATAGGCTTCCATTGCACATCGAATATTCGCAAATAGTTGAATAGCAGCGACCTATTTGACGAATATGGGCGTAGCTGAATATTTGAGGCATTCGATCATCCCTAATCATAATCCTAAGGACTGAATTGTAAAATGCCGCCCAAAAAACAACCATCTAATGGGCAAGTTGATCCAAAATCTAAGAAAACAAAACTGTCTCAAACAGCTGAGACAAGTGGACAATGCGAGTTTGCGAGTTCTGGCTTGAAAGGGAATGGATTAGACAGGCTGAAACATCTGAACACTGGGAACTTCGTCTTCAGGAAAAAAAGATGAGACAGGCTGAATCAAGGGAAAGAATGGGGGGATTGGTACCACCAGGTTAATAATGGAGTTCTTTGCTATACACTATACAGTTACAAAAAAGAGATGACAGGTGTGCATGAAAAGCACCCACAACTCCCAATAAGGAAGAAAGATAGACCTACTAGTGCAAAAATACAAATACTTTATTCAAGAAAAATCAACCAAGTGCCATTAAAATATTTAAAAATAAAAACAAAATCCCCCATACAAAAAAAAGAGGGATAAACTTCAGCCCTCCATGATAGCTGATAATATGGCAGGATGGATACAATATAGCAATATTAGATTAATTCAATAACAGAGTATACAGGTCATAAAGAATAATATTAGTAGAATACAAAAATAACTCCAAGATAAATAAAGCGATATATAAACAGAGTAAAAAAAATATATATATGTATATGTACCAGGTAAGAAAAGTGACCTAAGTGAGGGTGACGAAACCTTTGCAAGGGGCCATTTTCCTTTTTTGTTCAATTATAAATATAAAAGATGAAAATATATATTTTTTTGGCTAAAATACAAAGGAAATGTGTCATATTTAACTTTATGCCTTTTAGAGATTATTTCATCTTCAAATTGCTTAACTGTTCACAATAACAGTAATTGTGCCCAAACTTTTGCATGCCACTATTTATGCCAATAGTTTTGGGAATAAAATCTTAATGACAAGTTCTCCTTAACCCATTAAGGACCAGGCAATTTTTAGTTTTGCGCTTTAGTTTTTTCCTCCCCTTATTCCAAGAGCCATAACTTTTTTATTTTATATTTGTATCATTATAACTGTGTTAGGGCTTGATTTTTTTTATGGGATGAGTAGTACTTTTGAATGACACCATTAATTTTATCACATGATGTATTGTTAAGCAGGAAAAAAATTCCAAGTGTGGTGAAATAGCATAAAAGTGAAATTCTGCAATTGTTTTTTATTAATTTTATCATTAATTTTACCATAAAATTGATCTAGCAGTATGATTTTCCAGGTCAGTATGACTACGTAGCTACCAAACATGTATTGTTTTTGTTTAATGTAAGGAGTGAAAAAACATTCAGAAATTTTGAAAGAAAAAAACCTTGCTGGTGTCATAACTTTCCGAGAGCCAAGCACCTTTATCCTCAGTTTCTGTAGCAAGGCTGTCATCTTGGAAGTATGTTTGAAGTCGTTATCATTTTGAAATACTGCTCTGTGGTCCAATTTCTGAACGAAAGGGACCATATTCTGCTTCAGCATGTCACAGTATGTCACAGTATGTTACAGTACCTGTTGCATTCATGATTCCCTCAATGACCTGTAGCTCCCCACACCCAGTAGCATTCATGCAGTCATGCAGCGCCAAATCATAACACTCCCACCACTATGCTTGACTGCAGGCAAGGCACACATGTCTTTTTACTCCTCACCTAGTATCCATCACACCCATGGGCAACCAATCACAGATGCTGGCAGTCTGACTGCAACCAATCACAGATGCTGTCACAGAGGGTGGGTTGGGGAAGCAGTGAATATTCATGAGGTTTAATGAACAGACCAGGAAAAAGTGTGACAGCCACGAGGAAACTCGCAAGTATAATTGTCCTGCTTTAATCCCCAGTTTGCTTTCTTTTGCAGCCCACTAGCCATTACTAACACCATTTAATAGCACTTAAGTTCAGGTCCCTAAGACTTATCCGGGGTTCAGCATCTGGGGTCAAATTTGGGTCAAGTCCAGTCCCGATCCGGACTTTTTTTTTAAATCTGGACGGAAATGCCGAACTTGAACATCTGCGGGTTTGCCGATCTCAAATTATAACACTAATGAATTACATGACACCGGGGAGAGAAAATGGCTAATTGGGCACAAGTTGGCTATTTTCATTTAAGGGTGTACTCAAACTTGTTACCAGCAGATTTGACATTAATGGCTGTGTATTGAATTATTTAGAGGACACCAAATTTACACTGTTATTTGTATCAAAGTGTCATATTTTCAGTGTTGTTCCATGAAAAGCTATAATAAAATATTTACAAAAACTTGAGGGGTGTTCTCACTTTTGTGATATACTGTGGAAAAAAATCACAGTCTCAATGAATGCGAGCCATGGGCTGACTTTCATAAGACCACAATGATGACAGACACAGGAGTTTTCAGCAGACCCCTGGCTGTCATGATAACACATAAGCATCCTGTTAAGCATCACGGACCTGCTGACGAGGGGTTAGAATAGTACACCCACCTACCGACACAAGTTAAATGACGATGTCAGAGATTGACAGTAGAGATGAGCAAACTTGTTCAAAAAAAGATTTGCCAATTTCAAATTTGGTATGAGCCTTGGCTTGTTTGACTCGGGCTCGAATTCACAAGCAATTTTCTCATAAATTGGCAAAGATTGTTTTTGTTTGGTAACTGTTTGCAGTTACACTATTGCAGAAACCATCCATTTTTGGCCCCATCACAGCCATGTCGAGTATTGGCATGGCTGTGGTTTGCCAGGGAAATCACTGTAAAAAATAAAGGAAGCATTATGGTTAAAGTAGGATATACTTACCAGTCTCTGTGCAGCTATAACACAACTTATGGGGCTGCTCATTATCCCTCATAAATATCCACTGCTTTCCCTGTCCACCATCTGTGATAGTGTATTTGATTGGAGCAGTCAGATTGCTGGTGTCTGTGATTGGTTGTCCTCAAAGTAGAAAAAAACAGTGTGTGGTTCCCCTCAATTTGAATACTCAGCCAAGATAAAGCCGACAGTTGGGGGCTGGTATTCTCAGGCTGGGGAGACCCATGGTTTTTGGGCCTCCCAGTTTAAAAATATCAACCTGCAGTCACCTAGAATTGTCGCACCCATTAGATATGATAATCCCGCCACTTTACTTGGCTCATCCCAATTGCTCTAGTGCGGTTGCAATCGGGGTAATATTAGGGGTCAATGATAGCTCACAGCTGCCACAGAGCCCTAGATTATTAATGGGAGGTGTCTATGAGACCCCCCGATTATTAATCTGTAAGTGAAAACAAATAAACAGAAACACTGAAAAAATCCTTTTTTTTAAATAAAATACAAAAAAACCTTCTTTCATCCCTTTAATAACCCCTAAAACACCCAGGGCTAATGTAATCCACACAAGGTCTCACAACTATCTCGACTCTACTATACCCTGCAGCTGCAGCGCATGGGCACAGAACATGACTGCCCGCTGCGGCTGCAGGCAGAGGCTAACTGATCCGCAGCTGTGAGTGGTGATATTACTGGGTTTATGTGCAGTCACAACTGGTAATTACCATGGTATCCCACCTGTGAACCCAGGAAAACTCACCTCAGGTAATCTGATTGAACTCAGTGACCTCACCTCAAGTGAACTGCGTTCAATAAGACTTGCATCTTCTCAGAAGAAAACCTCTCTTAAATTCTCCCTTAAAGTTAAAGGGTTGAAAGCTGTCACGAGACCAGATGTCTGTGAGCTCTGGTAACCTAAAGGTTACCGGAGTCTACAGTCACAGGGTCTTCTGACAGCTGTGAGTCTCGGAAACCTTAAAGGAGCTTCTAAGACCCCCTTCACACAGCCCACATCCGTGTAAAAAAAATCAAGTGTTACATGGTCCATTTTGGACATCAATATGGTCTTCTGTGTGTCCATGTGTGTCATCTGTATGTCATCGATGTGACATCCATGTGCTGTCCATATGTCCATTTGCCACGTCTATGTGTCATCCATGTGAAATCCATAGGGCCATTACTGGAAAAAAAATGCATGATACTGAAATGAATGGTTTTGGTATGTGTAAAAGATGTAGCAAGCCAGAAAAATGTATTCCCTCCAGAAACCCCAATCCAAGATCCGGTGTAATCCAATAGAATTGTTTTTAATTGGGAGGCAGAGCAGTCACTGCAGGCTCACACTCTGCTGTGAGAACCCCTGCAGTAAACTTAAATAACCTCATGATTAAGGCCTCATGCATGAAATGTGTGAAATGTGTAGACCCGTCTGTCTGTCTTATTTGAATGAATATACATACAGTAAATATACATATATTTGTAATGGCATAAATAGAGGTATGTTTTTATGAATATTCTAAGAATAATCTTTGCAGGTCAGTCTGAAATTTATACACCAAATTCATTCACCAAATCTGCAACTCCTGCCCATAAAAAGTGTATCAAAACCACATGCGGTTTTTATATGATTTTGCAAGGAAATGCAGATTTGGTGCAGGAATTTGGTGTATAAATTTCAGCACCAAAACTGCATTTTTCGGCAAAAAGTGGTTTTCTGCCAGGAGATGCAGGTCTGATTGAAGTCAGTTCACCTGAGGTGAGCACTCCTGCTGTTAGAGATGGGGTACCATGGGAACCTCCCACTGTGAAAGCACTTAAACTCAGTGATGTCACCGCTCCCAGCTGAGGATCAGTCAGTCTCTGTCAGCGGGCGGCCATATTATGTGCCTGCGTGCTGCGACTGCAGACTATAGCAGAGCTAAAATCGTCATGGGACCTTGTGTGGATTACATCCGACCTTCAGGGGTATTTTGGGGGTTAATAAAAGGGTAAAGGGGGTGATTCTTGTTATTTTTTGCACATAAAGGATTTTTTGATGTTTGTGTTTATTTCTTTTTACTTACAAATTAGTAATGGGGGGGTCTCATAGACGCCTCCCATTACTAATTTAGTGCTTAGTGGCAGTTGTGAGCTGTCATTAACCCAATATATTACCCCAATTGCTACCACACCAGGGCAATTGGGTTGAGACATGTTAAGTGCCAAAATTGTCGCATTTAATGGATGCAGCAATTCTGGGCTGTTGCAGGCTGTTACTTTTAGGCTGGGGGACCTAATAAGCATGGGCCTCCCCAGCCTGAGAATACCAGCCCCCAACTGTGGGCCTTATCGTGGCTGGGTATCAAAAGTTGATGGACCACACACCGTTTTTTTTATTATGTATTTAAATAATGAAAAAGCCACATGGGGTCTCTCATATTTTAATACACAGCCAAGATATCGTGCATAGCTGGGGGTTGCAGCCTGTAACCGTATGCTTTATCTGCGCTGGGTATATGGGGGACACAACGCCAAATGTTTTAATTTATTTATTTAGTTTAACACTTCATTTGGGTAGACAAACAGCTACTTTGAGGGGAACTAATTGGAGACACCATCAGTCTAGCAGTCTAACTGGATCAATCACAGACACTATAACAGACAAAGAGTGAATAGAAAAAAGTGGGCTCAGCATTAATATAAAAATATATAAAAAAACCTTTTTATTGGAATCCGGTTAAAACATAGTCTGGGAACACGTTGTACACAATGAAGAGCAGGAAAACTTTACGCGTTTCGGACAGGCTAATAATTAAAAACCAAAAAGTGTCCTTAGTCATAAGTAGAGTTGAGCGCGGTTCACGGTTCGAGGTTCTCCAGTTCTAGGCTCGAGTGATTTTGGGGGCTGTTCGAGATCGAACTAGAACTCGAGCTTTTTGCAAAAGCTCGATAGTTCTAGATACGTTCGAGAACGGTTCTAGCAGCAAAAAGCAGGGCTTTTTACAGCTACAGTGTGCAGGAGCCATCGCTGGCAGCCTGCCACAAGCTGGTAACCAAGATAAACATCGGGTATCCAAGCAAAGCGCTTTGGTTAGTAACCCGATGTTTATCTTAGTTACGTGCAGGAAGCCCACACTTCCCCGCTCAGCTCGCTCCACCCCCTCCTGCCCGCGGCATGTACACATACATACACACACACACACACGCACACACACCCACACCCCCACACCCCCCCCCCCCCGCTCGGCTTACCTGCGGTGATGAAGTCCCGCCATCCCGACCTCAGCGCTGTCACTGTCCTCCATGGCCGCCGCTTGTCACATCACCTCTCGCTTCCGACCCGAGACTGACTAGCGGTGACGTCACGGGCCTCTCGCGATACTTGGTGTGAAGGCGCCGGTCATTGAACTCAGTGACAGGGGCTGTCAGTGTGCTGGAGATCAGCGCAGGTAATGTACCTCGCTGACAGCAGCACTTGTCATCCCCTGCAGTGACCTGGGCTGACCCATTGATGTTAGCTCAGGTCACTGCATTGCTCTCCCAGCCAATGGGGAACATCCTGCTCTTCATTGACTGGGACAGTGTGGATCGTCATGGCAACCCCTTGGATTACACCAGACCTGGATTTGTTTTTCATTCTAATAAATTGGTTAAAGAGGGAATGTTTTGGGGAGTGTTTTTTCAAATAAAAATGTGTTTGTCGTCTATTTTTTTTTATTACTGACTGGGTTGGTGATGTCGGGTATCTGATAGACGCCTGACCTCGCCAACCCCAGGGCTTGATGCCAGGTGACATTACACATCTGGTATTAACCCCATATATTACCCCGTTTGCCACCGCACCAGGGCGCGGGATGAGCTGGGGCGAAGCACCAGGATTGGCGCATCTAATGGATGCGCAATTTCTGGGGCGGCTGCGGCCTGCTATTTTTAGGCTGGGGAGAATCCAATAACCATGGACCTCCCTAGTCTGAGAATATTAGGCCCCAGCTGTCTGCTTTACCTTGGCTGGTGATCCAATTTTGGGGGACCCCTACGTGTTTTTTTTTTAAATTATTTATTTAATTTAAAATAACAGCGTGGGGTGCCCTCAGTTTTGGATTACCAGCCAAGGTGAGGTTGCCAGCTGTGGTCTGCAGGCTGCAGCCGTCTGCTTTACCCTAGCTGGCTACAAAACTAGAGGGAACCCTACGTCATTTTTTTTTTCATTTTTTTGGCTAAATACAAAGCTAAGCACCCCTTAGTGCCACATGAAAGGCACCAAAGGGTGCTTCACTTTTTCTCCATTTTTTCTCCACTTTTTCTACATTTTTTTCTCCACTTTTTCTCCACTTTTTCTCCACTTTTTCTCCACTTTCACTCCACTTTTTCTCCACTTTTTTTCTCCACTTTTTCTCCACTTATTCTCCACTTATTCTCCACTTTTTCTCCACTTTTTCTCCACTTTTTCTCCATTCTTTTTCTATGGTCGGTCTACCCATTAGCTCTGCCATGCACACTGTAGCTCTACACCTACTGCACATGTTACTTTATGATTGACGTCTCTTTCGTACCAGAGCTGTCTAAGTCTACTCTGACCCCATATTTGTCATTACTATATTGTCCTTGTACTGTATTATGACATTTGTATCATGTGTTTCATTTCTTGCTGTGTTGCAATTTTTTTGCTGCATCCCAATTGTACCTCTACATTGTTTGAGTTTATGTTATTGTTCTCTCACTCTTATGTGATACTGATTATTGTCATTTTTCATAATTACATGCAGATAAATCCAATCTGACGAAGGCTCAGGCCGAAACGTCATTTGTAACTTGTTTTGGACAAAAACATATATGCTTATGAAAAAAATGTTTTTCTTAATAC
Organism: Anomaloglossus baeobatrachus; assembly: GCF_048569485.1. NCBI lineage: Eukaryota > Metazoa > Chordata > Amphibia > Anura > Aromobatidae > Anomaloglossus > Anomaloglossus baeobatrachus. Next base: position 136,814,316 of record NC_134359.1, read on the forward strand.
GGACCAATAAAGAGTGATTTTGCATTACTATCCATTGTGACTTACTGACTTAGTCTGGGAGATTTAGAGTGCCGAGGTTACTCACTAATTTTATCTATTATTACCTCTGAGCACCTATATACCAGTGAGCAGAGCTTCCTCTACAGTAGTTCTCCTGATTAGGCATGCCCTTACCTCATGAGCAGGGCATTGCAGCTTTGGTAGCAACCATTACGACATGGACTCTGCTGCTGTGGACCCGAGAAGAGTGAGTGCAGATTCATTGCACCCACACTCCTCACATGAAGGGTCCGCACTCCTAGAAAATGGGGGATACGTTCCCTGAGTGTCTCCCCCCCATATTCTAGACGGTCCAGAGTCGTCGTGGGACCCCTTTATTTTTTTTCTTACAATAAATTGGTGAAAGAGGAAATGTTTTGGGGACTGTTTTTTCAAATAAATTTCTTTTGTCGATTTTTTTTTTTGTTAGTACTGACAGTTTATGATGTTGAGTATCTAATAGACGCCATGACATCACAAACTGCTGGGCTTGATCTCAGGTTACTTTACAGCTAGTATCAACCCGATTTATTACCCCGTTTGCCACTGCACCAGGGCACGGGATGAGCTGGGGTGAAGCGCCAGGATTGGCGCATCTAGTGGATGCGCCACGTCTGGGGTGCCTGCGGCCTGCTATTTTTAGGCTGTGAAGGCCCAATAACTATGGACCTTCCCACCCTGAGAATACCAGACCACAGCTGTCCGCTTTACCTTGGCTGGTGATCCAGTTTGGGGGGGACCCTACTTTTATTGTGTAATTATTAATATTTATACAATAATTATAAAAAAGAGCCTGAGGGGACCTCCACATTGGATCCCCAACCACGGTAAAGCTGCCAGCTGTGGTTTTCAGGCTACAGCCGTCTGCTTTACCCTAGCTGGCTATCAAAAATGGGGGGACCCAACGTCATTTTTTTTTTTAACTATTTTTTAAAAAGAAAAAATTAATGGGCTTCCCTGTATTTTGATTGCCAACCAAGGTAACGGCAGGCAGATGGGGGTGGCAACCCATAGCTGTCTGTTTTATCTGCGCTGAGAATCAAAAATACCGCGGAGCGCTACGTCATTTTTTTAAAGATTTATTTTTACAGCACTGTGATGTCCAGCAATCAAAATACAGGGAAGCCCATTTTATTTTTAGTTATTTAAATAAATAATTTAAAAAAATATATATGGGCTCCCGCTGCATTTTTTGTATTGCTAGCTAAGGGTAATCCAAGCAGCTACTGGCTGCTAACCCCCACTGCTTGGTGTTACCTTCACTGGCAATGGAAAATCCAGGGAAGCATTTTTTATTTTTTTTGCCAAAAAACTACAAAAAAAGGACGTGAGCTTCGCCATATTTTTATATGCTAGCCAGGTATAGCAGGCAGGTGCTGGAAGAGTTGGATACAGCGCCAGAAGATGGCGCTTCTATGAAAATGCCATTTTCTGAGGCGGCTGCAGACTGCATTTCGCAGCAGTGGGGCCCAGAAAGCTCAGGCCAACCTGTGCTGCGGATTCCAATCCCCAGCTGCCTAGTTGTACCTGGCTGGACACAAAAATGGGGCGAAGCCTACGTCATTTGTTTTCTAATTATTTCATGAAATTCATGAAATAATAAAAAAAGGGCTTCCCTTTATTTTTGGTTCCCAGCCGGGTACAAATAGGCAACTGGGGGTTGGGGGCAGCCGTACCTGCCTAGCATACAAAAATATGGCGAAGCCCACATAATTTTTTCAGGGGGCAAAAAACTTCTGCATACAGTCCTGGATGGAGTATGCTGAGCCTTGTAGTTCTGCAGCTGCTGTCTATCTGTATGGAGAAGAGCAGACAGCAGCTGCAGAACTACAAGGCTCAGCATACTCCATCCAGGACTAGAAAGGTAGAATCAGCTCACCCAGATCACATGGAGACTCCAATGAAGGACAGGTGCACGGGAAGGCCGGCCCGGCCAAGAAACTCCAGGAAAAAGAAAAAAATCCAGCACTCGTGTCCAGGAAATGTAATAAAATTAGCTTCTTTTATTTATTCAATTTTCATAGTAAAATTGGATCATATCCACAAAGTATAAAAAATCCCCATGAATACTTTAATGCATCAATTGGAGAAGCATATGACATCTCGGCTGAAAACATGGTGGGATTTTAAAACCTTATCCGCTTACTTGGATCAGAAAATGATCCCCAGAGGACTGAGGATAAAAAAACGACCTACCACTGAGTTTGATACTGATTTTCTGAAGGAATGGGACACTGTCCTCTCTGAATGCTCCCTCAAACTTATTAAGCTGATTACAGAGAGAGAACTGTTGAAATTAAATGAGACGGAATCAAAAGTCAAAGAGATTGAGGTTGAATTAAAAACCTATTCCAGTAATTCACAATTTTCTATCCTCAAAGAAAAAATCAGCAATAATTTAACTAAATTGGAAGATTCTATTACTCTTATGAAGGAAAAAAAGTTCAAAAGAGATGTTTTTGACTACGAAAACAACCAAGTATATGATTGGCCCCAGAATCGGAGACAATACAGACAGACACCCAGATCAATTATCAGAAAAAGAGTAAGTTTTTCCTCTACGGAAATGGATTCCTCTGATAACAACATTGATACTACAGATTCTGAGGGATCTTCTGTATTGAATACACGGACTGCCCAGATGAATCTGTCAAAAAACACCCAGGAAAAATTCCCAAAAAAAACAAAAAAGAAAAACAACATTACAGACGGGCCGGACGGAAACACCACAATAGAAAAGGACATTTTTTTTCACCGAACCCGGAGAGGGAATTATTAGGGGGCCATAATGACCTTACGGTATTAAATATGTCAGCCAATATCTTAAATGAAGATCAGATAAGTGTTTTGCAAAGAGGTTTGAATTTCGTCCCAACTACGAGGTTCAACGTCTTTGAAACCCTTTTAGATGTTAATAAATTCATCAGACGTTTAACCATTAAGAAACATTTTTTCTGTAATGATATTGAACCTGTATGCCCCGATGAAACTAATACAGCTTGTGAATTTTTTCCTACCACCTTTTCTGAACAAATGTCTTTGATTGTATTATGTGACCTTTCTGATCTAGGCTCAGAATCCCAAAATCATTGTGATACACGGTTTTCAAATAGAGTTCCTAATCCAAACTACTATCCTACTCAATCTAAAACCACGAGTATGGAACATTTCCAAAATGTTGTAGAATCTGAATTAATTAAATTGAAAAAAAGTAAAAAAAAATATTAATCATAATTTGAGCATACATGAACAGACCGCCTTATCCCAGTTACAGGATAACAACAGTATCGTTATTAAAAGATCTGATAAAGGCGGTTCTGTTGTAGTTTTGGATATTGGACTCTATGAAATGGAACTAAACAAAATGCTTAGAGAAAATTCCATTTATAAAAAAATTTCTAATAATCCCATTAATGAGGTAAAAAAATGTTTATCTAGAATTCTGGAGGAGGGTGTGCAACTTGGGGTAATTTCGACAAAGCAAAGTGAATATTTAAATCCATCAACATCTATTATTCCATTGTTTCACGCTTTACCGAAAATGCATAAAAATCGCTTTCCTCCAGAGTTCAGACCTATTATATCAGGGATTGGTTCTATGACTGAGCATCTATCAGAATGGTTGGATTTACGTTTACAATCATTGGCACAAATCTCACCAAGCTATGTAAGAGATACCAAACACATTCTGAGTATTTTTTCTAATTTTTCATGGAAAGAAGGATACAGCTGGCTAACCTGTGACATTACCAGCTTGTACACTTCCATACCCCATGAATTAGCCCTCATGGCCTTGAAACATCATATGTCTGGACATAGTGGCTACTCATCTGATCTTCAAAATTTTATTTTGGATGTGACTTGGTTTTTATTAAAAAACAATTTTTTCACCTTCATGGGTAGTTACTATGTCCAGACTCAAGGCTGTGCTATGGGTGCGAAATTCTCCTCTGTCATCCCATCCTGTCTTTATGGGGATTTTTTATACTTTGTGGATATGATCCAATTTTACTATGAAAATTGAATAAATAAAAGAAGCTAATTTTATTACATTTCCTGGACACGAGTGCTGGATTTTTTTCTTTTTCCATCCAGGACTGTATGCAGAATTTTTTTGCCCACCAAAAAAATGACGTGGGCTTCGCCATATTTTTGTATGCTAGCCAGGTACAGCAGGCAGCCACGGGCTGCCTCCAACCCCCAGTTGCCTATTTGCACCCGGCTGGGAACCAAAAATATAGGGAAGCCCGTTTTTTTTTAATTATTTCACTTATTTCATGAAATAATTAAAAAACAAATGACGTGGGCTTCGCCCCATTTTTGTGTCCAGCCGGGTACAACTAGGCAGCTGGGGATTGGAATCCGCAGCACAGGTTAGCCCGAGGTTTCTGGGCGCCTCTGCTGCGGATTTCAGTCCGCAGCCGTCCCAGAAAATGGCGCTCTCATAGAAGCGCCATCATCTGGCGCTGTATCCAACTCTTCCAACAGCCCTGGAGCCGGGTGGCTTGTTGGGTAATCATGAGTTAATACTGGCTTTGTTTTACTAGCCAGTATTAAGCCAGAGATTCTTAATGTCAGGCACGTTTGACCCGGCCATTAAGAATCTCCAATAAAGGGTTAAAAAAAACACCACACAGAGAAAAAATACTTTAATAGAAATAAATACACAGACACATTAGAGACTCCATCTTTATTACCCCCTGTCAGCCCTCCACGATCCTGCTCTTCTGTCTTCTTTCTTTCTAGTGTAGTAGTAGTGACGATTGTAGTGAGGATGAGGTTCCCCAGCCCATCATGGGCTGGGGCATCTCATCCTCACTACAATCCTCACTAGTGTAGTAGTAGTGACGATTGTAGTGAGGATGAGGTTCCCCAGCCCATCATGGGCTGAAGCATCTCATCCTCACTACAATCCTCACTAGTGTAGTAGTAGTGACGATTGTAGTGAGGATGAGGTTCACCAAATCATCACTTGGGGCTGGGGAACCTCATCCTCACTACAATCCTCACTACAATCGGGAAGCAGCGTGCAGCCTTCACTCCGTGAGTGATCAGTGCTGGCTGTCAGCGGTAACAGCGGTAACGCTGACAGACGCGTTACCATAGCAACGGTGCTCTCGGAGCCGCGGTTAGCGGTGACGTCACCGCTAACTGCGTTGCTATGGCAACGGTGATCTCCGTTAATGACCGTCTGTGTCAGCCGGTCCCTAACGGAACGGGGAGTTGACCGTGTGCTAGAGCATGTCGCCGGTACACGGCGATACACATATGTGCACCGTGTACCGGAGAGATGCACTCGCAGGTCCTACATGACGCGTCATAGTCATGTGACCAGTCTGTAGCCAATGAGATAATAGCCACGTGACTGGTCACATGGCTACTTTGACGTCACGATAGGTCCTGCATCTCTGCTGGCAGTGCCGTCACCGGGAGGATTCAGCGATCATCGGATGGAATAGCGGCAGGAGACAGAGTGCAGAAGGGATTGCGAGGACCGGTAAGTGTTATGGCAATGTTTATTAACTGTTTGTGTACATTTATAATGCATTTTTATGTGTTTGTTATTGCCTCCCATTATAGCCTATTGGTTCGAGTTCGGTTCGTCGAACGTTCGACGAACCGAACTCGAACGGGACCTCCGTTCGGCGAGCCGACCTCGAGCCGAACCGGGACCGGTTCGCTCATCTCTAGTCATAAGCTACCTGCAGAGCGGCCAGAAAGAGAATATATCCATGCTGCAGGAGAGGGGTGTTCCCTATCCAGCTGTAACGGAATGCAATCAAGGTTCAAATCCAAAAGCAGGGTTAATAGACATAAGGGTAACAATTCTAATACAGGTCCCTAAAAAAACGCATGGAAAAACATGGAAAAAAAAAAAAAGCGCTTTAAATGAAATAAAGACATCATGAAATCTGTATCGCAATGTTAATCAGGTAAGGGGAATGGGGGGGGTGAAGGGAGAGGGGGACAAGGGAGGGAGGGAAAGGGAATGGGGGGGTGGGGAGGGTTTCAGTCGTGGCTGTTTAATAATATAAATGCATGGAAATATGCATAAAAATACAAATATGCCCATATAAATTCCAGGCAACCATTCCATGTGTTTAATATACACGTTTGGTTATAGTGCCTATGTTGTTGCCTATCAGCCAAACCGACTATTCGCAAAAGTGCATATATAATATAAATATTTGTGGCTTGGCAGCGAAACATATGTGTCACTAAATATAAGAAAATAACAAAAAAAAAAATGTGTATGTACCGTATTTTTCACTTTATAAGACGCACCTGATTATAAGACGCACCCCCAAATTTGGCGAAGGAATAGAGAATTTTTTAATAAATGGGGTCCGTCTTATAATGCCAGTGTCCGTCTAACAAATCATATAGGGTATATGTCCCTCATAGCCCCCATCCTAAAATTAGCCCCCTTAATCTGGATATGGCCACCTTATATTGAATATAGCCCCCTTGTGCTGGCACACGTCCCCCAGTGATGCCACGTGTCCCCTATGGCTGGCACACAGCCCCTATGGCTGGCACACGGCCTCCTGTGGCTGGCACACGGCCCATTATTGCTGCACACGGCCCCCTATTGCTGCACACGGCCCCCTGTGGCTGGCACACTGCCCACTATTGCTGCACACGGCCCCCTGTGGCTGGCACACAGCCCACTATTGCTGCACACGGCCCCCTGTGGCAGGCACACGGCCCACTATTGCTGCATACGTCCCCCTGTGGCTGGCACACGGACCCCTGTGGCTAACACACGGCCCACTATTGCTGCACACAGCCCCCTGTGGCTGGCACACATCACCCTGTGTTAGATATCGCCCCCGGGCTGCTGCTTTTAGTAAAATAAAAAACTCTTTCCTTACCTTCTCAGCGCTGTCCCTCCTTGTGTCTCCCTCCGTGCTTGTGAGCTCCAGCTTCCTCCACTTCCTTGTTCTCGGCGCCAGTCATGTGATCGGCACAGAAGAGTGATATCATCTCTGCATGCCTGATCACAGACAGCAGTAGCAGAGACACTGGGAGATCAGCGCTGGAGGAGGTGAGTAAGGAGTGTTTTATTTTACTATGTGCAGCAGCATGGGGCAATATCTAACACAGGGGAGGCATGTGACATCAAAGGCGAGCACAGGCACATATAATATGCGCCGCTCCTCCAGCCCATCGCCGCGGTGCGATTTCAGCACCATGGTGATGGACAGCGGCTGTGCATATTATATGAGCGGGAGCAGGAGATCAAAGGCTCCCTCCCGCAGCTTCAGCAGCCCCGAACCGCTCCACTCCTGAAGTGTAATATATATATATATATATATATATATATATATATTATATATATATATATATATATATATATATATATATATATACACACCCCGTATATTCAGATAATAAGACGCACCCCCTACTTTCCCCCAAAATTTGGGGGAACAAAAGTGCGACTATAAAGCAAAAATACGGTATATGGGAATCGCAAAGGTGTCACATTCGGACCATTGGAAACAGGGGGGGGTGGGAGAATGGGGGAATGTGGAAGGGGGGGTGGGGTGGGTTTGGGTGGGGGGGGAAGGGAGGAGAAACTTATATATATGTATACACATCAATATGTTTCACTTAAATCGGTGCCTGCTGGTAGGGACTTGTTTCACTAAATTATGTATCGCAGATCAGAGCGAAAGTTTAAACCCCCTGGGTGTCTAGAGTCCAATCTGAGTATCCATTTTGCCTCCACTTGCAAGAAGGTGGCAAACCGATCCCCCCCTCTAATTGATTTGGGGACATGTTCGATACCTGTCACTATCAAGGTTGACAAATCACCTCCATGTATATCTAAAAAGTGTCGCGTGAGCCCTGAAAGGGGGCGTTTCCTTCCGGACTCACTGGACAACAGGGATGAAGTTGAAGATGCAGCTCTTATGTGCTCAGCCAGACGTACCCTGAGGCATCTAGAGGTACAACCTATGTAGCTCTTAACAAAGGAATAGCAGATGGCTTTATATACAACAAATGTAGACGCACAATTTATGAAAGATGTTATTTTGATGGCTTTGCCATTGGAATCCTCAAAATGTTGAGTGTGGCTCATAATATCTGCAGAGTCCACATTTTTTAGAGCCACACCGGTATGAACCACTGGTACTTAGCAAGGTTTGTACCCTATTTCCACCTAAAGCATAGAGGCTGGGAGAGACGGCATTGCCCACATTTCTGGCACGTCTGGCTACCACATTGATTCCATGAGAGAGAATTTCATCTACATCCTTATCCTGCTGAAGTAATGGGATAAATTTAAGAACCACTTTTTTTATGGCTGAAAAATCAGAGCTAAAAGGGGTCGAAAATGTGACACGTTGTGACTGGTTCTGCAATCTAGGCTTATCCCTTAGTAACTCTGATCTTGATTTATTGTCTGCAATGCTGCGTGCTCTCTTTAGAGAGGAATCAGAATACCCTCTCATTTTTAGTCTCCCTGTAATACGCATAGCCTCAGATGAATAAGAGGCTGCTGAGGAGCAAAGCCTTTTAGCCCGCAAGTATTCTCCAATGGGTAAATTCCGTGTGGTGTGGGAAATGTGGCAACTATCAACGCGCAAGATTGTATTGCCGCTTATTGCCTTGCGGTACAGTGTTGTGTCAATTTGGCCAGTGTTAGAATTGCCTGTGAGGGAGACATCCAAAAAGGGTGCAGTTTTTTCAAAATAAGAAATGGAAAAGGACAAGTTAAATCGGTTGTTATTCAGGTATGCGTTTAAGCCATCACATCGGATGGATTAGTATCGCCCAGCCTCTCGCAAATAAAGATTTGATCATCTATGTAACGGGCGTACCACCGGATATGTTTGATGTAAGGGTGATCATCTATATAAATATGATGCTCCTCCCAATAGGACATGTACAAGTTCGCCAGGGCACACGAAAAACTTGCCCCCATCGGACAACCTGAAATCTGCAAATAAAAAAATGCCATTAAATTGGAAAAAATTATGACTTAACAGAAAACCAGTAACTGTCAAAATAAATTCCTTGTGCATGTCATCAAAAGAGGTGTATTTATTCAAATGAAAAAATAACGCCTGTAAAGCCAAATTTTGTGGAATACAAGGGTAAAGAGAGTTCACATCACCCATAATCCAGAAGGAACGATCAGTCCACTTGATGTCCTGGAGGTTTTGCAACAAACATTTTGTATCCCTAACATACCCGGTGGTACGCTTGACAAGAGGCTGGATGGCACCGTCCACCCAACCTGACAGGTGGCTAGATAGGGAGCCTATACTGGCTACAATAGGGCGGAGGGAGGGGGGGGGGAGTATTTTTATGGACTTTAGGAAGGCCATGGAATATGGGGCAGACATGATTGTCGATCATGAGATATTCCTGTACCTTCTTAGAAATGATACCCCAGTCAAACCCTTTCTGCAAAATATTGTTTAATTTGAAAGAAAAAACATTGGTGGGGTCTCCATTCAGACGTCTATATGTATTAATATCGCTCAGCATGTCCATCACTAATTTTTCATATAGGGAGCTGTCAAGGACAACTACTGAGCCCCCCTTGTCAGCTGAGCGAACCGAAATGTAGGGGTTGTTCCTCAAGTCCCTCAAAGCATATCCTTCCTGATCAGAGAGATTGTTGGATATGGTCGATTCAGAGGAAATAATATTCTGTATCTCCTTCTCAATTACATCTTGGTAGGTATCCATCGCCTGTGTCCTAGAGGCTATTGGATAGAAGGATGGATTCTTGGTCAGGAAGGGTGGGATTGAAGAAATTACACTATTCATTTCACCCAGTTCATGCAGGCTCATAACTGAAATTTGGTCCCGAAGGTCCATATACAGTGGAATAGGAGGGTCAGAATTGTCCAAAGGCGATTGAGGAATAATCCCTTCCTCCTCTGAGGGAATTCTCAAAAAATGTCTTTTAACCGTAATATTCTTGATAAAACGGTTGACGTCTTTCATGGTCTGGAATAAATTCGCTCTTGTTGTTGGGGCGAAGTTTAACCCCTTACCAAGGACTTGAAGTTGTGCTGCATCTAAAGTGCAGGCAATGAGGTTAATGACAGAGTATTCAGGAGGGCTCTGGTGGGCTAATTCCTCCAGTGCTTGTGTCTCTTGGAGCGCAGGTAATATCGACCGCCTGTATTTGCTGTGTTTCCTTCCACCCCTGCGTTTTTTGATACATTTCTCGTATGGGAATGCTGATGTCTGGGAGTATAAGTTTCCCTACTTGATTCGTATGAACTGGCACTATCCTCTGTATAATCGAGATCCGTGGAGGAGGAGTACACTGTCTTCTCATTAGATGAATATAAATTCTGCTTTTTCAGAATGGACTTTGTTCTACGGGATGCATGCCAAGTATATATTTCATTAAGATCATAGTCCTTGACATTACGTCTGTACTTATTCTGTTTAAATTCCATAATGTTGCTCTCAAACTTAGTAATGGTATCCTTTAATTTGTTATTAAGCTTCTCAAAGTCGGAGGGGTCATAGGTCTTTTTTAAATACTCGTGTATATTTTTGATCTCATGGTCCAGCTTTAAAACACGGGTATTTTCCTCCTTGACTATAAGATCCATTAGTTTGAGAGAGCAGGAACTCAGAATGGCATTCCAGTCCTCCAAGAATTTCTGGTTAAATTTGAAAGTGGGCAATTTCTTTAGCCTCACACCCCTCGGGATCATATTCATTTCTATATATTTGCCCAGAGTTTTGGCATCCCACCAGATCTTTAAACGTTGGGCAGAAACTTTCTCCAAGTCCCAAAAGGTATATATGCTGTCCTCTTGTGCAAGGCTCATAGTAGCAGCATGCGCCCCATCATGGTCCTGTCAAACTAACCTGATCAGCTTCTATGAGGATGTAAGCTCTCACATGGACCGAGGAGAATCATTGGATGTCATTTATCTCGACTTCGGTAAAGCATTTCACACTGTCCCACATAAAAGACTGCTAAGTAAAATGAGAAAGCTTGGGCTTGGGGAAAATGTGTGTAGATGGGTAGGTAGCTGGCTTAGTATTAGAAAACAAAGAGTGGTTATTAATGGCGCATACTCAGATTGGGCCAGGGTTACTAGTGGGGTGCCACAGGGGTCTGTATTGGGCCCCCTACTATTTAATATATTTATTAATGATCTGGTGGATGGTTTACAGACTAAAATATCAGTATTTGCAAAGGATATAAAACTATGTAAGGTAGTTAACACAAAGGAGGACAGTTTGCAACTACAGATGGATTTGAGTAAATTGGAGAATTGGGCTGAAAAATGGCAAATGAGGTTTAACACAGATAAGTGTAAGGTTATGCACATGGGAAGGAGAAACAGATGCTACGATTACTTACTAAATGGGAAACTGCTGGGGAAATCAGACATGGAAAAAGACAGGCATCTTAGTCAATAAGAATCTAAATTGGAGTGCCCAGTGTCAGGCAGCAGCCACCAAAGCAAATAGGGTGATGGGATGCATTAGAAGAGGTCTGGGGGCACGAGATGAAAACATCATTCTCCCTCTGTACAAATCACTCGTCAGACCACACTTGGAGTATTGTGTGCAATTTTGGGCTTGAAAAGACTTGAAAGGGTTCAGAGGCGGGCTACTAAAATAATAAATGGAGTGGGTGCATTACAATACACGGAAAGGTTATCAAAATTAGGTCTATTTACTCTAGAAAAGAGAAGACTTAGGGGAGACTTAATAAATATGTACAAATATATCAGAGGGCCATATAGAGATCTCTCCCATGATCTGTTTGTACCAAGGACTATGACAAGAACAAGGGGGCATTCTCTTCGATTGGAGGAAAGAAAATTCCTACATCAGCATAGAAGAGGGTTCTTCACGGTAAGACCAGTGAGGCTCTGGAACTCTCTTCCTGAGGAATTGGTGATGGCCAACTCACTGAATGAATTTAAAAGAGGAATGGATGCTTTTCTTGATAGCAAAAGTATAGAAGGTTATAAATAGCATAATCTTACAGGTAGATAGAAGAGCGACCAAGATTATTAGAGGAATTGGTGGGCTGCAACACCAAGACAGGTTATTAAACTTGGGGTTATTTAGTTTGGAAAAACAAAGGCTTAGGGGGGATCTAATCACAATGTATAAACATATGAGGGGACAGTACAGAGACCTTTCCAAAGATCTCTTTACACCTAGGCCTGCGACTGGAACACGGCTCCGCTACATCTTGAGGAAAGAAGGTTTAATCATAATCACAGATGAGGATTCTTTACTGTACGAGCAGTGAGACTATGGAACTCTCTGCCGCATGATGTTGTAATGAATGATTCACTACTAACATTTAAGCAGAGCCTGGATGCCTTTCTTGAAAATTATAATATTACCAGTTATGTATATTAGATTTTATGACAGGGTGTTGATCCAGGGAACTAGTCTGATTGCCGTATGTGGAGTCAGGAAGGAATTTTTTTCCCCATTGGAGCTTATTTGACACATTGGGGGTTTTTTTGCCTTCCTCTGGATCAACATGTTAGACTACGGGTTGAACTAGATGGACTTAGGGGTACTTTGCACGCTGTGACATCGCAGGCCGATGCTGCGATGCCGAGCGCGATAGTACCCACCCCTGTCGCAGCAGCGATTTCCTTGTGATAGCTGCCGTAGCGAACATTATCGCTACGGCAGCTTCACATGGACTCACCTGTCCTGCGACCGTCGCTCTGGCTGGCGACCCACCTCCTTGTTAAGGGGGCGGGTCGTGCAGCGTCATAACGACGTCACACGCCAGGCGGCCAATCGGAGCGGAGGGACGGAGATGAGTGGGATGTAAACATCCCGCCCATCTCCTTCCTTCCGCATATCCTACGGAAGCCGCAGTGACGCCGGTAGGAGATGTTCCTCGCTCCTGCGGCTTCACACACAGCGATGTGTGCTGCCGCAGGAACGAGGAACAACATCTGGCCGTCGCGTCAGTGTAATCATGGATTACGCCGACGCTGCACCGATGATACGATTACGACGCTTTTGCGCTAGTTAGTCGTATCATCGAGCCTTTACACACTACGATGTCGCATGCGATGCCGGAAGTGCGTCATTTTCAATTTGACCCCACCGACATCGCACCTGCGATGTCGTAGTGTGCAAAGCCCGCCTTAGAGTCTCCCTTCAACCTTAAAAACTATGAAACTATGAAACTATGGTCGGTAAAAATAGAATCAAAACGTAAGCGGCGCTCCTCATTATCCAGGAGGGCGGCTGTGTCCATAATGCAAGAGTAAATATATCGTTATTCTGGCCAAAAAATGAAAATAAAGGAGTACACGGTTCCCAGACGTAAATAGTATAGACAAAAAATCCTTATATGTAGGTAGAACGGAGGAAGGCAGGGAGCAAGGAAATGGACTGCAGTAGATTAACAACAAAGGGGAGAAAATCCAGCTCACCTGCCATCAAAGTCCATGCTTTCCTCCAGAGTGCACGAGTCCTGCCGGTCACTCCATACCGGTATGTGTGGCAAAGAGTGAATAGAAAAAAGTGGGCTCAGCACTAATATAAAAATATATATAAAAAAAACATTTTATTGGAATTCGGTTAAAACATAGTCTGGGAACACGTTGTACACAATGAAGAGCAGGAAAACTTTACGCGTTTCAGACAGGCTAATATTTAAAACCAAAAAGTGTCCTTAGTCGGTTTGGCTGATAGGCAACAACATAGGCACTGTAACCATACGTGTATATTAAACACATGGAATAGTTAAACATGTCATTAGCAACATGCATCTACACATGGTTAATACAAAATGATTTAGCCCATGATACATCTGAACATATGTCTATAGGGCATAAAAACACCACTGTGCAGAAAGGACCATTAAAGGGCTAATCGCTGAAAATATGGACACAAAAAGAGAGAAAAAAACGATCAAACGCCCATTGTTATATGAAATTATAAATATATTTTATTATTAGGTGTGCACATGAAAAGGTGGAACAATTATAACAAATAGAGTGCAGGACTTAAAAAAAGCCCCAAACAGATCGCAGATCCCATATATAATAAATACCATGCATCCAAAAGAGCTGACCCAACATCAGCAATATATCACCTGTGTCCACTAAATGTCATCAGAGGGACACAAATGCGACAGAGCCCCCTGACGAAGGCAACCTTGAGTTGCGGAAACGGCCGTCGGGTGGGTTGCGGCTCCCCCTCCTGCATCCAGAGGATTGACCTGCCAGCTTATTGTATAGGTAAATCAATAATGCTATGAATTTGTGCCTTGTTCTATATGCGGCTTTGATGGATATATAATAGGCTCTGTCGCATTTGTGTCCCTCTGATGACATTTAGTGGACACAGGTGATATATTGCTGATGTTGGGTCAGCTCTTTTGGATGCATGGTATTTATTATATATGGGATCTGCGATCTGTTTGGGGCTTTTTTTAAGTCCTGCACTCTATTTGTTATAATTGTTCCACCTTTTCATGTGCACACCTAATAATAAAATATATTTATAATTTCATATAACAATGGTTTTTTTCTCTCTTTTTGTGTACATGGAATAGTTGCCTGGAATTTATATGGGCATATTTGTATTTTTATGCATATTTTTCCATGCATTTATATTATTAAACAGCCACGACTGAAACCCTCCCCATCCCCACCCCCCCCATTCCCTTCCCCTCCCTCCCTTGTCCCCCTCTCCCTTAACCCCCCCCCCCATTCCCCTTACCTGATTAACATTGCGATACAGATTTCATGATGTCTTTATTTCATTTAAAGTGCATTTTTTTTTCCATGTTTTTCCATGCGTATTTTTAGGGACCTGTATTAGAATTGTTACCCTTATGTCTATTAATCCTGCTTTTGGATTTGAATCTTGATTGCATTCCGTTACAGCTGGATAGGGAACACCCCTCTCCTGCAGCATGGATATATTCTCTTTCTGGCCGCTCTGCAGGAAGCTTATGACTAAGGACACGTTTTGGTTTTAAATTTTTAGCCTGTCCGAAACGCGTAAAGTTTTCCTGCTCTTCATTGTGTACAACGTGTTCCCAGACTATGTTTTTACTGGATTCCAATAAAAAGTTTTTTTATATATTTTTATATTAGTGCTGAGCCCACTTTTTTCTATTCACTCTTTGCCACACATACCGGTATGGACTGACCGCCAGGACTCGTGCACTCTGGAGGAAAGCATGGACTTTGATGGCAGGTGAGCTAGATTTTCTCCCCTTTGTTGTTAATCTACTGCAGTCCATTTCCTTGCTCCCTGCCTTCCTCCGTTCTACCTACATATAAGGATTTTTTGTCTATACTATTTACGTCTGGGAACCGTGTACTCCTTTATTTTCATTTTTTGGCCAGAATAACAATATATTTACTCTTGCATTATGGACACAGCCGCCCTCCTGGATAATGAGGAGCGCCGCTTACGTTTTGATTCTATTTTTACCGACCATGATGGGGCGCATGCTGCTACTATGAGCCTTGCACAAGAGGACAGCATATACAGTTGGGTCCAGAAATATTTGGACAGTGACACAATTTTCGCGAGTTGGGCTCTGCATGCCACCACATTGGATTTGAAATGAAACCTCTACAACAGAATTCAAGTGCAGATTGTAAGGTTTAATTTGAAGGTTTGAACAAAAATATCTGATAGAAATTGTAGGAATTGTACACATTTCTTTACAAACACTCCACATTTTAGGAGGTCAAACGTAATTGGACAAATAAACCAAACCCAAACAAAATATTTTTATTTTCAATACTTTGTTGTGAATCCTTTGGAGGCAATCACTGCCTTAAGTCTGGAACCCATGGACATCACCAAACGCTGGGTTTCCTCCTTAATGCTTTGCCAGGCCTTTACAGCCGCAGCCTTCAGGTCTTGCTTGTTTGTTGGTCTTTCCGTCTTAAGTCTGGATTTGAGCAAGTGAAATGCATGCTCAATTGGGTTAAGATCTGGTGATTGACTTGGCCATTGCAGAATGTTCCACTTTTTTGCACTCATGAACTCCTGGGTAGCTTTGGCTGTATGCCTGGGGTCATTGTCCATCTGTACTATGAAGCGCCGTCCGATCAACTTTGCGGCATTTGGCTGAATCTGGGCTGAAAGTATATCCCGGTACACTTCAGAATTCATCCGGCTACTCTTGTCTGCTGTTATGTCATCAATAAACACAAGTGACCCAGTGCCATTGAAAGCCATGCATGCCCATGCCATCACGTTGCCTCCACCATGTTTTACAGAGGATGTGGTGTGCCTTGGATCATGTGCCGTTCCCTTTCTTCTCCAAACCTTTTTCTTCCCATCATTCTGGTACAGGTTGATCTTTGTCTCATCTGTCCATAGAATACTTTTCCAGAACTGAGCTGGCTTCATGAGGTGTTTTTCAGCAAATTTAACTCTGGCCTGTCTATTTTTGGAATTGATGAATGGTTTGCATCTATATGTGAACCCTTTGTATTTACTTTCATGGAGTCTTCTCTTTACTGTTGACTTAGAGACAGATACACCTACTTCACTGAGAGTGTTCTGGACTTCAGTTGATGTTGTGAACGGGTTCTTCTTCACCAAAGAAAGTATGCGGCGATCATCCACCACTGTTGTCATCCGTGGACGCCCAGGCCTTTTTGAGTTCCCAAGCTCACCAGTCAATTCCTTTTTTCTCAGAATGTACCCGACTGTTGATTTTGCTACTCCAAGCATGTCTGCTATCTCTCTGATGGATTTTTTCTTTTTTTTCAGCCTCAGGATGTTCTGCTTCACCTCAATTGAGAGTTCCTTAGACTACTTAGACTTAGACTGCATGTTATGAAACAAAAGAGGGCCACTTAGCAATTATAATGGCAACAACTCAAACAATTATGAAACCAAAGAAGAAGAGTCTTTAAACTTGCCAAAAACCAAATATACCCACACAAGCCATAATTATGAAAATACAAAAATTCTTTTATTATTAATGCTGTAGGGAAATCAGATTATAGGCATACATACATAATACAGGACCAAGGGAATTAGTGCTGGAGGGGAAAACCCCACGTGTCCCAGGCATTAATTCAGGAGAACAAGTCTCTACTGAGTAACGGCAGACATATCAAAATTAAAGACTCACAGGTAGGAAAGAGCTCAGAAGAATAAGTGCGGCCAAAGAGACCAAGATAATACGAAGTGTAGCCAAAAGGCAGAGCACCTACCAGGAGAGTATGTCGCCGGGGGCCGGGATAACACGTGGGGACCAACGTCCCAACACGTGTTTCGCTCCGTGTGCTTCGTCGGGGGACGGTAAAAATAGTGAAAAGTGTGGATCTTATAAAGAGGGTCCAACCCCAATGAAAAACGCCCCCTCGTTTGATGCGTCCTGATAGACAAGGTGTGCAGGACCGCGCCACAGTGGAGCCTCAGCAGCGGAAGCCGGAGGGAAGAAAACTTCCTGTGACGTCACAGCACTTCTGGTATTCCGCTGCTAAGGACGCCTGCCGCGGCCGCGCCAGGAGGTGGGAACATCCCTCTGGTACGTCATCGGATAAGCCCGCCCAGGTAAGAGACAGGAACTCGTCCATTAATGAACAGGGCAGCGATGCCCACACTTATAATGAGAACGGAAGGTATATTGCGGGAACGTACCGCAAAAAATCTCGATATACCACCAGTGAGGATGTTTACCGATGGGGCGTAAAAAGAAAAAGAAAAAAGAAGAAGAAAAAGGAAGAAGGTATACTAGAAGGAAAAAGGGAGAATGATATCAGCTAATTTGGAACCACAAATTCATAAATAATGCATAATATATATAACATGCGCATATATGCATAAATAGAAGTCTCTCAATTTCAATTTCATAATTATAATAAAAATGCATATGTTTGAATTGATCCGACATCAGAAAAAACGGACTACACAGGACAAGGAGTCGTCATGGACCGAGTGCATCTTGGTATCCGTGGGGGAGATTTGAAAAAACGCCTGGCACAGGTGGAGTGCCGATGGATCTTTACCCTCGGTACCATGTCCCCACGGGGTCTTAATGAACGTCTTACTTTTGCTCCTTTCCTGTAGTCCTTGTGGGTACTTAGGATAGTAGTAACCATGACGACTCCTTGTCCTGTGTAGTCCGGTTTTTCGGACTTGAATATGTTGGTTTTTAATATAAGGTATTCACTGTCCATTTGGCAGTTGGTTTTAATAGTCTTAGACTATCTACTATCTAAAGTAGGTTTGTTTTGTTTCTATTGAGTGGTTCTGTTTCTCAATTTTAACAGTGTTTTTTTGTCTTTTTTAGTTTGGGTCCTACCCCCATTATGCCTTAGTCCTCACAGTTTCGGGACATTTACTGTGGAAGATGGTTCTTTTCCCTTTATAAGTTACTTGAGATATGGAGCCTTCTGATGTCGGATCAATTCAAACATATGCATTTTTATTATAATTATGAAATTGAAATTGAGAGACTTCTATTTATGCATATATGCGCATGTTATATATATTATGCATTATTTATGAATTTGTGGTTCCAAATTAGCTGATATCATTCTCCCTTTTTCCTTTTAGTATACCTTCTTCCTTTTTCTTCTTCTTTTTTCTTTTTACGCCCCATCGGTAAACATCCTCACTGGTGGTATATCGAGATTTTTTGCGGTACGTTCCCGCAATATACCTTCCGTTCTCATTATAAGTGTGGGCATCGCTGCCCTGTTCATTACTGGACGAGTTCCTGTCTCTTACCTGGGCGGGCTTATCCGATGACGTACCAGAGGGATGTTCCCACCTCCTGGCGCGGCCGCGGCAGGCGTCCTTAGCAGCGGAATACCGGAAGTGCTGTGACGTCACAGGAAGTTTTCTTCCCTCCGGCTTCCGCTGCTGAGGCTCCACTGCGGCGCGGTCCTGCACACCTTGTCTATCAGGACGCATCAAACGAGGGGGCGTTTTTCATTGGGGTTGGACCCTCTTTATAAGATCCACACTTTTCACTATTTTTACCGTCCCCCGACGAAGCACACGGAGCGAAACACGTGTTGGGACGTTGGTCCCCACGTGTTATCCCGGCCCCCGGCGACATACTCTCCTGGTAGGTGCTCTGCCTTTTGGCTACACTTCGTATTATCTTGGTCTCTTTGGCCGCACTTATTCTTCTGAGCTCTTTCCTACCTGTGAGTCTTTAATTTTGATATGTCTGCCGTTACTCAGTAGAGACTTGTTCTCCTGAATTAATGCCTGGGACACGTGGGGTTTTCCCCTCCAGCACTAATTCCCTTGGTCCTGTATTATGTATGTATGCCTATAATCTGATTTCCCTACAGCATTAATAATAAAAGAATATTTGTATTTTCATAATTATGGCTTGTGTGGGTATATTTGTTATTTGGCAAGCTTAAAGACTCATCTTCTTTGGTTTCTTAGACTGCATGTTGTCTGGTCACAGCAACAGCTTCCAAATGCAAAACCACACACCTGTAATCAACCCCAGACCTTTTAACTACTTCATTGATTACAGGTTAACGAGGGAGATGCCTTCAGAGTTAATTGCAGCCCTTAGAGTCCCTTGTCCAATTACTTTTGGTCCCTTGAAAAAGAGGAGGCTATGCATTACAGAGCTATGATTCCTAAACCCTTTCTCCGATTTGGATGTGAAAACTCTCATATTGCAGCTGGGAGTGTGCCTTTCAGCCCATATTATAAATATAATTGTATTTCTGAACATGTTTTTGTAAACAGCTAAAATAACAAAACTTGTGTCACTGTCCAAATATTTCTGGACCTAACTGTATACCTTTTGGGACTTGGAGAAAGTTTCTGCCCAACGTTTAAAGACCTGGTGGGATGCCAAAACTCTGGGCAAATATATAGAAATTAATATAATCCCGAGGGGTGTGAGGCTAAAGAAATTGCCCACTTTCAAATTTAACCAGAAATTCTTGGAGGACTGGAATGCCATTCTGAGTTCCTGCTCTCTCAAACTAATGGATCTTATAGTCAAGGAGGAAAATACCCATATTTTAAAGCTGGACCAAGAGATCAAAAATATACACGAGTATTTAAAAAAGACCTTTGACCCCTCCGACTTTGAGAAGCTTAATAACAAATTAAAGGATACCATTACTAAGTTAGAGAGCAACATTATGGAATTTAAACAGAATAAGAACAGACGTGATGTCAAGGACTATGAGCTTAATGAAATATATACTTGGCATGCATCCCGTAGAACAAAGTCCATTCTGAAAAAGCAGAATTTATATTCATCTAATGAGAAGACAGTGGACTCCTCCTCCACGGATCTCGATTCTACAGAGGATAGTGCCAGTTCATACGAATCAAGTAGGGAAACTTATACTCCCAGACATCAGCATTCCCATACGAGAAATGTATCAAAAAACGCAGGGGTGGAAGGAAACACCGCAAATACAGGCGGTCGATATTACCTGCGCTCCAAGAGACACAAGCACTGGAGGAATTAGCCCACCAGAGCCCTCCTGAATACTCTGTCATTAACCTCATTGCCTGCACTTTAGATGCAGCACAACTTCAAGTCCTTGGTAAGGGGTTAAACTTCGCCCCAACAACAAGAGCGAATTTATTCCAGACCATGAAAGACGTCAACCATTTTATCAGGAATATTACGGTTAAAAGACATTTTTTGAGAATTCCCTCAGAGGAGGAAGGGATTATTCCTCAATCGCCTTTGGACAATTCTGACCCTCCTATTCCACTGCATATGGACCTTCGGGACCAAATTTCAGTTATGAGCCTGCATGAACTGGGCGAAATGAATAGTGTAATTTCTTCAATCCCACCCTTCCTGACCAAGA
Organism: Anomaloglossus baeobatrachus; assembly: GCF_048569485.1. Classification (NCBI taxonomy): domain Eukaryota; kingdom Metazoa; phylum Chordata; class Amphibia; order Anura; family Aromobatidae; genus Anomaloglossus; species Anomaloglossus baeobatrachus. The sequence continues at coordinate 136,835,141 of NC_134359.1, forward strand.
ATCCATCCTTCTATCCAATAGCCTCTAGGACACAGGTGATGGATACCTACCAAGATGTAATTGAGAAGGAGATACGGAATATTATTTCCTCTGAATCGACCATATCCAACAATCTCTCTGATCAGGAAGGATATGCTTTGAGGGACTTGAGGAACAACCCCTACATTTCGGTTCGCTCAGCTGACAAGGAGGGCTCAGTAGTTGTCCTTGACAGCTCCCTATATGAAAAATTAGTGATGGACATGCTGAGCGACACTAATACATATAGACATCTGAATGGAGACCCCACCAATGTTTTTTCTTTAAAATTAAACAATATTTTGCAGAAAGGGTTTGACTGGGGTATCATTTCTAAGAAGGTATAAGAATATCTCAAGATCGACAATCCTGTCTGCCCCATATTCCATGGCCTTCCTAAAGTCCATAAAAATACTTCCCCCCCCTCCCTCTGCCCTATTGTAGCCAGTATAGGCTCCCTATCTAGCCACCTGTCAGGTCGGGTGGACGGTGTTCTCCAGCCTCTTGTCAAGCGTACCACCGGTTATGTTAGGGATACAAAATGTTTGTTGCAAAACCTCCAGGACATCAAGTGGACTGATCGTTCCTTCTGGATTATGGGTGATGTGAACTCTCTTTACCCTAGTATTCCACAAAATTTGGCTTTACAGGCATTATTTTTTCATTTGAATAAATACACCTCTTTTGATGACATGCACAAGGAATTTATTTTGACAGTTACTGGTTTTCTGTTAAGTCATAATTTTTTCCAATTTAATGGCATTTTTTATTTGCAGATTTCAGGTTGTCCGATGGGGGCAAGTTTTTCGCGTGCCCTGGCGAACTTGTACATGTCCTATTGGGAGGAGCATCATATCTATATAGATGATAACCCTTACATCAAACATATCCGGTGGTACGCCCGTTACATAGATGATCAAATCTTTATTTGCGAGAGGCTGGGCGATACTAATCCGTCCGATGTGACAGATGGCTTAAACACATACCTGAATAACAACCGATTTAACTTGTCCTTTTCCATTTCTTATTTTGAAAAAACTGCACCCTTTTGGATGTCTCCCTCACAGGCAATTCTAACACTGGCCAAATTGACACAACACTGTACCGCAAGGCAATAAGCGGCAATACAATCTTGCGCGCTGATAGTTGCCACATTTCCCACACCACACGGAATTTACCCATTGGAGAATACTTGCGGGCTAAAAGGCTTTGCTCCTCAGCAGCCTCTTATTCATTTGAGGCTATGCGTATTACAGGGAGACTAAAAATGAGAGGGTATTCTGATTCCTCTCTGAAGAGAGCACGCAGCATTGCAGACAATAAATCACGATCAGAGTTACTAAGGGATAAGCCTAGATTGCAGAACCAGTCACAACGTGTCACATTTTCGACCCCTTTTAGCTCTGATTTTTCAGCCATAAAAAAAGTGGTTCTTAAATTTATCCCATTACTTCAGCAGGATAAGGATGTAGATGAAATTCTCTCTCATGGAATCAATGTGGTAGCCAGACGTGCCAGAAATGTGGGCAATGCCGTCTCTCCCAGCCTCTATGCTTTAGGTAGAAATAGGGTACAAACCTGGCTCAGTACCAGTGGTTCATACCGGTGTGGCTCTAAAAAATGTGGACTCTGCAGATATATGAGCCACACTCAACATTTTGAGGATTCCAATGGCAAAGCCATCAAAATAACATCTTTCATAAATTGTGCGTCTACATTTGTTGTATATAAAGCCATCTGCTATTCCTGTGTTAAGAGCTACATAGGTTGTACCTCTAGATGCCTCAGGGTACGTCTGGCTGAGCACATAAGAGCTGCATCTTCAACTTCATCCCTGTTGTCCAGTGAGTCCAGAAGGAAACGCCCCCTTTCAGGGTTCACGCGACACTTTTTAGATATACATGGAGGTGATTTGTCAACCTTGATAGTGACAGGTATCGAACATGTCCCCAAATCAATTAGAGGGGGGGATCGGTTTGCCACCCTCTTGCAAGTGGAGGCAAAATGGATACTCAGATTGGACTCTAGACACCCAGGGGGTTTAAACTTTCGCTCTGATCTGCGATACATAATTTAGTGAAACAAGTCCCTACCAGCAGGCACCGATTTAAGTGAAACATATTGATGTGTATACATATATATAAGTTTCTCCTCCCCTCCCCCCACCCAAACCCACCCCTCCTCCCACATTCCCCCATTCTCCCTCACTCCCCTGTTTCCAATGGTCCGAATGTGACACCTTTGTGATTCCCATATATATACACATTTTTTTTTATTTTTTTTGTTATTTTCTTATATTTAGTGACACATATGTTTCGCTGCCAAGCCACAAATATTTATATTATATAGGCACTTTTGCGATTAGTCGGTTTGGCTGATAGGCAACAACATAGGCACTATAACCATACGTGTATTTTAAACACATGGAATGGTTGCCTGGAATTTATATGGGCATATTTGTATTTTTATGCATATTTCCATGCATTTATATTATTAAACAGCCACGACTGAAATCCTCCCCACCCCCCCATTCCCTTCCCCTGCCTCCCTTGTTCCCCTCTTCCTTTACCCCCCCCCATTCCCCTTTCCTGATTAACATTGCGATACAGATTTCATGATGTCTTTATTTCATTTAAAGTGCATTTTTTTCCATGTTTTTCCATGCGTTTTTTAGGGACCTTTATTAGAATTGTTACCTTTATATCTATTAACCCTGCTTTTGGATTTGAACCTTGATTGCATTCCGTTACAGCTGGATAGGGAACACCCCTCTCCTGCAGCATGGATATATTCTCTTTCTGGCCGCTCTGCAGGTAGCTTATGACTAAGGACACTTTTTGGTTTTAAATTATTAGCCTGTCCGAAACGCGTAAAGTTTTCCTGCTCTTCATTGTGTACAACGTGTTCCCAGACTATGTTTTAACTGAATTCCAATAAAAAGGTTTTTTTATATATTTTTATATTAGTGCTGAGCCCACTTTTTTCTATTCACTCTTTGCCACACATACCGGTATGGACTGACCGACAGGACTCGTGCACTCTGGAGGAAAGCATGGACTTTGATGGCAGGTGAGCTGGATTTTCTCCCCTTTGTTGTTAATCTATAACAGACAGTGGGAGATGCAACAGTGCATATTTATGAGGGATAATGAGCAGCCCAGAAGCAGTGTGACAGAAGACTCAGTAAGTATAATTCTCCTGCCTTATTCCCTATTTTCTTTCTTTTGCAGCACCCAAAGCCCTTACTAACATCAGCCCCCTTATCCCTTACTAACAACAACCTTTCTAGCATTTTGTTTCCCATTGAATACAATTGTGCTCAGATATGTTTGTAAAGCTGTTTGTCTAGCTGTTCAGAGAACACCGGAAAAGTTGGCGAACATGAACCGAACCTTGACAGGTTAACTCATCTCTAATTGACAGCTGCCTTACCAGGTTAACAGCAGGTGGCTGTTGAATGTAGATAAAACCTTCAGCCTTCATCAGCAGGGAAACTGCACAGTTGGCATGCGAGCCCACATGAAAGGCAGGTAGAAAATTTATGAAGTGCATAGGGGCGCACATCATAAGTCATTAAGGGGTTAAACTTAACTCCCCCTATAAGAATTTGGTGCATTTTTAAGGCTGCAGATTTTCTGTAATATTTCTATACCAGTTACAAAGTATTTAAACAGTCTGCAAACCCCATATAAATGAAAAGTTATTTCAGAACTTTTTCTACCTGTAACCATTATAAATTCATTCAGAAGCAAACTAAAATCATTTTGAAAGGGAAAATAAAACTTAACTAATTTGGTTGCACAAGTATGAACACCCTCTTATGATTGGGTATTTTTGAACAGAACCAGATTTCCAATCATAAAATTAGCAAAATAGATAATTGAACAAGAAAAAAATTCCCAATCACATTTAAACACGTTAAATTGCAGTCAGTACACAGCTGCAATCAGTGAAAGTGATTCAAATTAACACAATTTTTTTTAAGTTACTCTTTACAGCAAAAGTCGTGGTCGATAAACAGCCCACAAACCTGCAAAGGGATCTCATTGTTGAAAATTATTGGTCAAGAGACTGTACAAAAAATACAATTTTTAATTTGGCACAACATCACCTTTACCTAGAACTGGATATCCCTTCAAATTTTAAGAAAAAGTAAGTAGAAAATTGTTCCAGGAGTCTGCCAAGAGGTCTACAGCAACATTAACCCCTTAACGACCGCGGGCAGTAATATTACGTCCTAGCAGTCATAGCAGCAGCAGAATAGCAGAATCGTTATTTGCTCGTGCCGTTTAACCCCTTAAATGGCACTGTCAATATGTGACAGCGCCCATTATAACGGCATCTGCGGTAAAAATTTACTTACCGGACGATACCAGAAGTCACATGACGTGATCACGTGACTTCCGGTGGTTGTCATGGTAGCACAGGGTCATGTGATGACTCCTGTAGCTGACATGAATTATTTTCGGTTTCAGATTAAGGATGTGTAACATCCGAAACGCATACTTGTACCTGTGCTGACAATGCATTGTTTTTTACCCTTGGAAATTTAATTTTTTTAATCTTTACAATAAAGAAAAAGATATTTTTTTTTTACGGAAATTTAATGCTGGATATTTCTTTTCTCTTGGACCATTACAGTTTCTTTACATTTTCTTATCCTAATTTCCTAAGTTCCAAGGATGTGATTTCTATATTTTGTATTGATGATGAAAACCTTGAAATAGTTAACGTATTTTTGGGATTATAAGACACACTTTTCCTCCCAAAAATTTGGGAGGAAAATGAGGTGTACATTTTATAATCCGAATGTAGCTTACGGGGGCGGGGAGGAGGGGGTCGTGAAGAATGGTGACAGGAGGCAGGGGCGATGCTTCAGGCGCTGTGGTGCTGGGGCTGTGTGGCGGGCCCTGCTCTGTCCGGTGGGCGGTGCTGGTCTGTGCGGCAGGTGGTGCTGCTCTGTGCAGCAGGCGGTGAGGCAGGGGCAATCATCAAGATGTTGGTGGTGCGGGCTTCAAATAATGGCACCCAGAGTAGGCGCATGCATAAATGGAGCTCTCAGCTCAAGACCTCATCTGTGCACGCGCTGCCTTCGGCTGATTGATGTTCCAGCAGCGAACTTAAAGCAAATGGCGCCTGGAGGTAGTGCATGTGCACATGAGATCTTTGCTTGTCATTGAGCCAATAACTCAATCTGCACATGCACCAACTCTGGGTGCCATTTCATAGAAGCCCGCACTGCTGACAGTTCCTGGATGGTTTTTCTGCTTCTCAGTGCCACCGAGCATCTGAGACACCTGCCACACCGCCCTGCTACACGACCACCCCTGCCTCCTGTGACCCCTTCTCCACCACCGCTGCCGCTCCACCCTGCTCCACGACCGCCTCTGCCTCTTGTGACCCCCAATCCACCACAGCTGCTGCATCCACCCCCCCCCGAGTGAGGCAACACGACGGATTAGAGGAGGAAAACCTATTTATTTATTTCCTTTTCTTTTCTTTAACTTTGCGGTGCGTCTTTTACTCCTTTTTATCTTTTACAACAAAAAATACGGTAGTTGTTGATCACCATTTTACACTTTACTCTTACATGTAACTAGTGGTCGACACAGGCAAAAAATAGAACCTGTGCCCTTTGCACTCCAATAGTTCTATCTATGACAAGAGCAGTGTGCTGCTTTGGAAGTGACCCCATTATCTCTTGGGCCCTTGTGTGGTTGCACAAATTGCAGCAATCATATGTCCACACCTACATGTAAACTAAATATAATGCATTTGTTACATTGTAGGAATCCTGAGATATTGGCTGTATTTACATCTTTGAAATTTCACTACCATAATATCTGCATTAGGCCGGGGCCACACGGGGACTACTGCGATCCACTTGCATGAGACTCGGCTCGTGCTGGCAGTACAGCAGAGCCGAGTCTCATGCTTGTGTCCTTGCAACTGAGGTCCGTTCGTGCGAGCAGACCTCAGCTGCGGGGGGCGGGCCGGCACTCAGGAGGGGAGGGAGGGATTTCTCTCCCTCTCGCCTGTGTAGCCGGCTATAGACATTCTCGCTCTGCACGCACGGTACACCGGTGTACCGCGAGTGCATTGCGATTTTTCTCTCGCCCCATTCACTTGAATGGGTGCGAGAGAAAGAGTCTCGGATTACAATCGCAGCATGCTGCGATTGTTTTCTTGGTCCGATTAGGGCTGAGAAAATAATCGCTCATGTGTGCTGTCACACAGGCTAGAATTGGTCCGAGGGGAATGCGATGTTTTATCGCACTCCACTCGCACCGATTTTCTCGCCGTGTGGCTTAGGCCTTAATCTTCGCCCTGAGTTTATTATGTAAAGTACTGTATTCTATTTATACCACACATTGTAAATATTTGTAATGAGTTCAGGACCAGGTTTTTTGACTCTGTTCCTGACAGAGCTAATTCATTTTCTAGCATTTTTGTATTTACACTTTTAACAGCTCTAAAAAAAATTCTCATTCGGATATTGAAATTTTTACCTTTTTTCACAATAAATGGGCCTTTATTTTTATGCAATTGTTTTTTCATTTTTTTTTTTTACCACAATGAGCCACTAAAAAGAATAAAAAAAACAGCTATTCACACTTGAGGTGTTTCTTTTTTTTACCTTTTTAAATTATTACACTCTTTTGGCCAGATAAGATATTATGAGACCTTTTGGTGGCATTTAAAAATATTATTATATTATTTTTATTACTGGATTTCCCTTTAACTTTGGCTAGCATATTAGCCCCATTAACAAAAGAAATTCTACCTCCTGGGTCCTAGAACCCAGCAGCTCCCGCTTTCAGCAATCACATGATCATTGGGTCCAAAGGAGGAATCATGGGCAGTGTTTCCTAATCTAAATACACATTGTTTGTTCAGCATTGTATATGTCGTGGGCGGAGGGGACGCGCTCGCCATGCTCGGGTCCGGGGCCTCAGCTGCTGCTGCTCGGTGGCTCAAGCGGTGGGCCGGACCCGGGGACTCGAGCAGCGCTCTTCACCCGTGAGTGAAAAGGGATGGTTTGGGTGGGGGAGATTGTTCGTGATGCCACCCACGAGATGTAGTGATGATGGCACCACCGCTGCTGGTGACGGGGATCCCGTGAGAGATGGTAGGGAGCAGCTAGGATGTTGTCCCCTCCGTGGGTAGGGGGTTGGTGATCCTGGGGCCCGGTTGTGTAACGGGGAGGCTGGATGGCTGGGGTGCAGGGTTGCATGGACAGCGCGGTGCGGTGCTGGATGGCATTGGTGTACTCACTCAGACAATCACTGACAGAGTGTCTGGTAAACCAAAACGGCCGGATGGACGGGTCCCGCAGCCGGCTGCAGTGTTGTTGTGCTCTCCCCAGATGGCTGATGGTGGCTGTCTTTCCCTGCACCTGTTAGAAGTGTTCTGACTCCTGTGGTTGCCCACCGGTAGTCCGCTCCCCGGCGTATAGGTGCCGTAGGAGCCTGTTTTGCCCGCAGGCGCTGGCCCTTGGATCTCTAGCCTGTGGTGGTGGCTGTATATCCTCACGGTGTGGACTGTTGCCTTCTGTTGGGACTTGGTTGTTGGGAAACCCCTGGGGTTCCTGTCACACTCGGATTTGACTATTGACGGTGGCTCCAAGCCTGGTCGGGGTCCGATGGCCCTGCCCGTGTGTGCTTAGCTTCACTCCACTCCCCGGTTCGGTATCGGTGGTCCACCGCCCAGCCCCGATCCTTACGGCTTTGAAGAGTTCCACCAACTCCTGCAGAGGGCCACCACCGTCTGCCAACCTTGCTGTCAGTGCCTGGGCTCCTACCCAGGCACACGCAGATGTTTTACTCCTCTCACTTTCACCTCCTAAACCGATCTGTCTCCTTTTCCCGCCTCCAGGCCTGTGAACTCCTCAGTGGGTGGGGCCAACCACCTGGCTCCGCCCCACCTGGTGTGGACATCAGGCCCTGGAGGGGGGCAACATGGGTTTTTTGTCTGACTGTTGTTACTGTCTAGGGTGGGGAGTGTGTATGTTGGTATGTATGTGACTACCTGGCTAGTCCAGGGCGTCACACTCCCCCTTGGTAAAATGCAGACCGTCTGCGGGCTGCCCGTCCATCACCGGTTTTATTTTTCAAACTGCAAAAGATAAAACAAGCATACTTAAAAATCTTCCCTTACGGGAGGCACGGTACTTTAACGTTGCAAACATTTTTATTAAAACGGACGGATTCGTGGTCATCTGCTCTCCCACCCAAATAACCTAAACCTTGGTGCTGCCCCTAAGAAACAGGCAGCACCCCTCTACCCCAGTCCAGGTCCAGGTTACCCGAGCGGGAACGGGTATGGTGTCTCGCACCCGACTGTCACTTCAGGGGACCCCGCGTCCAGGTGGACCCCTGACCCCCGAAGGATGGCCACCGGTACTGGTGGTGGCCGGGCCCCAGCCTGCTCTGCTGAAGGCCCTTCCTCCAATCTGCATCTCCGGAGGCGGTACGGAACGGAAAACCGGCCCACAAATTATTTACAAGTCCACAAGTTCGTGGGTGGCCTGCTAGTTCTCGGCCATGTTCATGAGCAGTTTCTCATGTGGGCAGTAAAAACACAGAGAGTCCCTCCGGGGACAACTTGCCGGCAACGGACGGAATAATCACTGGTTGCTGATTAGGTGAAACTTCGGATTGATTGGTGCTGATTTGACAGTCATTCATGCAACTATTTACACAATTGACATACGGCACCCCTAGATGGTGGTTTCCCTGTACCTAAGTGGGGGTCGACCTAGGTTGGGGCGTGTGGACCTTCTGGGCCCAGTGTCATCAGTGGAGGGCAAGGGGACAGAGGAGACAGTCAGTTCCTCTTCCCGTACGGCAGGTATGGCAAGTGGAGACCCAAGGGGAGGGGGTATAGGTGCATCCCTGGGCGCTTGTTCGAGCGGCTCACCAGCAGGCGTTTCCGTCTCCATTTCTTCCACGTGTTGTGGGAACATTATCACCGGAACAATCACCGCCCCGTTTTGCATAGGCTAGTCTGCTGGAAAATCACCCATCACTGTGTGGATCACCTTCTTTTCCCTGCTCGGTGTAGGAACCGGAACTTCGTTTGTCACTCTCAAGGGGCGAGGACAGTTCTTCAGGTGGTCCCTGGAAACCATAGTGGCAGTCCTCCCCTGGTCGCGACTGATCAGATAAGCCTTCTCATTCTCCCATCCAGTGGGCTGTATGACATACAGGGTTCTTTCCCACTGGTCATCAAGCTTATGGGTCCGTCTCTTCCGCTTCAGCACGACATCTCCCGGCTCAAAGGGGACAGCTGACACTTGCTTATTAAAGCGTTGTGCTTGTTTCTCTCGGCTCTGACCGAGATTCTTCTTCACATACTCCTGGACTTGTCGGTATTGGATTTGCCACAGATTATCCCAGCCAGCAGTCGAAGGAAGGGCCCCAGGAGCTTCCAAGCCCATTTCTAAGTCCACCGGCAGCCGGCCCAGTCGGGCTCTCATCAGATTTGTCGGGGTGCATTTGGTAGAGCCACAAGGGATGTTATTGTACATGTCTATCAGATCAGGCAGCTTTTCTGGCCACAGGTTCCGCTCTTTCAACGGTATCACCTTGAGGAGATCCAGGACCAGGTGGTTCATCTTCTCACACATCCCATTAGTCTGGGCATGGTATGGCGTGGTCCTGATCTTCTTACAACCATACAATTGGCAGAATTCTTGAAACACCTCTGCTTCAAAGGCTGAACCTTGGTCCGTAAGTACCCTCTCCGGGTATCCGTGTGATCGACAGAAGTAGGCTTGGAATGCCCTGGCTGCGGTACGGCTGGTCAAATCTTTGATTGGAACAACCACCATGAATCTGGAGTAGTGGTCCACGATGGTCAAGGCATAGGTATATCCATTCCGGCTGGGTGTGAGCTTGACATGGTCCAAGGCAACCAACTCAAGCAGTTGATGGGTGATGATCGGCTGTAGAGGGGCTCTTTGGCTGACTTCATCCTTCCTTCTCAGCGCACAGGGGCCGCACTCTCGGCACCAAGCCTCCACAGACTCTCGCATCTCACTCCAATAGAACCGCTCTCTCAGCAACATCTCCAGCTTTTTCCAGCCGAAATGCCCGGCGCCATCGTGATATGCCCGTAGGACCTTGGGCACGCTGGCCTGAGGGGCCACCAGCTGACGAACCTTCTCGTGAGTCTTCGGGTTGATCAGCCCTCGATACAGCTTCCCCTCGTGCAGGTACAGCTGAGCTCGTTGTTTCCACTGTCGCTGGGCCTCAGGGGGCGCTGCCGGATCCATTCCGGAGGAGCCTTGTTCAATCATGGTCTTGACCAATTGGACGGCAGGCACTTGGTCTTGGGCTTCTCGCCATCCCTGACTGGGTAGCGGGTCCAGGTTTGCCTGTTGTTGTTTGACATGTAATTTTTCGACCAGTGGCCGATGGAACGCGGGCAACTCAATTTCTTCGAGGTCATCATCTTTCGACCCCCCATCCGGCAGGTGGGGCATCCGGGCATGCCTGTAGGTATACGGTGTTGAACCCCTTTAATCCTCCTGAAATCTAGAGGGTGCTTGCTGAAAACCTGTTCATACTCTTGCACTACCCTGTATACCCCCTCTTTGTGATGCGTGAGTGTGGTTTCAGTGCCTACGTGTAGTTCCTGGCACCACTCCCCCAACTGTTCAGGGAGTATATGGTTACTGGCAGGGGATGCTGAGGTAGGAGGGGCGGCTTCGTGAATGGTGTGAGGGTCGAGGGTAAGCAACTTGGCAAGGGTAGCGTAACGGGGAAGCCTAACTTCCTCCTCTCCACAATTCAGCACTCTTACAGGCACTCTCCCCTTTTTGATGTCAACCACCACTCTGGCCGCCATCACCGTGGGCTAGTGTTCAGAAGGCGTGGGTTCCACCATCGCCGGGTAGTCACGCCCCTGGGGGCCTACTGCTGCCCTGCACCAAATCATCATCTCGCTTCGGGGTGGCACTACCAGGGGGGCCACATCCATCACCCTCACTCCACCAATCTCTCCACCAGCTGAATTCACTTGTTGCTGATATAGGAGGGCCCTGATCTCACGCTGTACAGCACTCTGTCGGCCTCCTCCTGCTGTGGCGGCCAACTGCTGCAACAGACACAGCACCTCACTCATGCAATGCTCCATCACATTGGTCCCTAGGATTACTTTTGGGTTATGGTCACTGGGTTCATTCATCATCACAATCATCCCTTGGTTCTTTAACTCCGCACGTCCCACGGTCAGGGTCACTTGTTTGTATCCCACTTGGGTTAGAGGGAGTCCATTGGCTGCAACAAGGGTCAGGCTATCATCAGAGGGGGCAAGTTCGTCAGTACCCCAATACTGCTGGTACCGTGTATATGGTATAGTGGTTACCTGTGATCCTGTGTCCAAGAGGGCCATGAGCAGGATGCCGTCCACTGCCAGAGGGATGATGGGGCGTGCTCCGACGTACCGGTCTCGCCAGTCGGGGGGGCCATTGGTGTCTACTCCTGAGGATTGGCCCTTGGCCCCAGGGGGTTGATCGTTTAACGGGCATCGCCTAGAGTTGTGGCCAGGCTTGCTGCATATGTAACAAATAGGAGGCCCATACCGTGAGTCATTGGTCCTTCTCCGCTGCATCCAGGGGACGTCTTCCGGGCTGTCGGCGAGCTGGATCCTCCCTGGGGGCTTGACTTTCATCGGAAGCTGGAGTGCGGCGAGGATCTTGGATAGGTCTCCATCCATGCGGCGGACCTGGGCAGCTAGCTCCTCCATCATCCCGACGGGCGCTGCATGGGCCGGTAGAGCCGGGGGAGGAGGTGCCACCATGATGGGAGCAGTTTCAGCTGGCCATGGGGCCGCCTCAGGAGCATCTGGCGTTGGGGCTGCAGGGCCTTGATGGCCCGCTCCTTCAATACTGCAAAATCCAGATTGGGGTGTTCCAAGGCCCACAGCCGTAGCTGCTTGTGGTCTTCCGCAGACCCTAGACCTTGCAGGAATTGTTCCACTAGCATCTTATTGCTGTCCGCATCATTAATAGTGTCCACCCACTTCAGCGTACAAAGGGCTGTTTGCAGGCGCAGGGCATAGGCTCTTATGTTATCCGCAGGCTGCTGTCGACACTGATAGAACTGCATCCGCAATTCCACTTCCTTGCTGGTCTCAAAAGCGATTTGGAGTTTCTCAAAAATGGTAGTCACTGAGGCCTGGTCCTCGTCGGTCCAGGTCTCCATCTCCTGCTCAGCTGCGCCGGTTAGCTGCCCTAGCACTACCGCTGCCCGTTGCCTGTCAGTCAAGGGATATAAATCGAGGACCGGGCTAATCTTTTTCCGGAACACCTGCAAAGCATTAGGTTTCCCATCGTACTGCGGCAGCCAGGTAGCACCGGGCACATGAGGCAGGGAGAACGGCATTACCTGGGCGACCGCTGGGCCCGCGGCCTCCCCCGCTCTTGCGGCCGGAGCACGGGCTACCCCGTTTCCATCTACGGGCGCTGCTGCGGCTGCGACCTCCACTCCTCCAACGGCTCCATCGGGCGCAGACATCTTTTTCCCATCCCCCCTTGGTTCTCTTTAGCACTTCCCTCTTCAGGGGACGGGGCTTCGCTTTAGCACCTTCCCTACTCGGGGAAGACGCTCGAGCGGGAAATCTTCGCGCCAAGGATGGCGGCGCTTCAAATTTTTCGGCCGGACGCCGCCGGCGGGGACTGCAAGGCGCACCTCTACCGGTAGGTAGATCGGTTCTATCCTGTTCGTGATGCCAAGTTGTCGCTGGCAAAGGGGACGCCACGCCACGCTCGGGTCCAGGGCCTCTGCTGCTGCTGCTCGGTGGCTCGAGCAGTAGGCCAGACCCGGGGACTCGAGCAGCGCTCCTCACCCGTGAGTGAAAAGGGATGGTTTGGGTGGGGGAGATTGTTCGTGACGCCACCCACGGGACGTGGTGATTATGGCACCACCGCTGCTAGTGACAGGGATCACGGGAGAGATGGTAGGGAGCAGCTAGGATGTTGTCCCCTCCGTGGGTAGGGGGTTGGTGATCCCGGGGCCCGGTGGTGTAACGTGGAGGCTGGATGGCTGGGGTGCAGGGTTGCACGGACAGCGCGGCGCGGTGCCAGATGGCACTGGTGTACTCACTCAGACAATCACTGACAGAGTCTCTGGTAAACCAAAACGGCCGGATGGACGGGTCCTGCAGCCGGCTGCAGTGTTGTTGTGCTCTCCCCGGACGGCTGATGGTGGCTGTCTTTCCCTGCACCTGTTAAAAGTGTTCTGACTCCTGTGGTTGCCCACCGGTAGTCCGCTCCCCGGCGTATAGGTGCCGTAGGAGCCCAATTTGCCCGCAGGCGCTGGCCCTTGGATCTCTAGCCGGTGGCGGTGGCTGTATATCCTCACGGTGTGGACTGTTGCCTTCTGTCAGGACTTGGTTGTTGGGGAACCCCTGGGGTTCCTGTCACACTCGGATTTGACTATTGACGGCGGCTCCGAGCCTGGTCGGGGTCCGATGGCTCTGCCCATGTGTGCTTAGCTTCACTCCACTCCCTGGTTCGGTACCGGTGGGCCAACACCCAGCCCCGGTCCTTACGGCTTTGCAGAGTTCCACCAACTTCTGCTGATGGCCACCACCGTCTGCCAACCTTGCTGTCAGTGCATGGACCCAGGCACACGCAGATGTTTTACTCCTCTCACTTTCACCTCCTACACCGATCTGTCTCGTTTTCCCGCCTCCAGGCCTGTGAACCCCTCGGTGGGTGGGGCCAACCACCTGGCTCCGCCCCACCTGGTGTGGACATCAGGCCCTGGAGGGGGGCAACAAGGGTTTTTTGTCTGACTGTTGTTACTGTCTAGGGTGGGGTGGTGTATGTTGGTATGTATGTGACTACCTGGCTAGTCCAGGGCGTCACATATACACAGTGATTAGGAAGATAAACATCTAAGAGGGTGCTAGATCTCTGTGCCTCTGCTATGAAGACACCGATCATCGCTAAATTCTAATAATGTGAATCATGTTTGTGTATGCACTGCGTTTATGCATAAAGTACAAGTGTGGCTAGCTTGTGGTTAATTTCTGCTCCCTTGTAAAGAGAACAGGATCTGCCTAGAGAAAGGAGGACTTAAGTTCTGTGAGTTGTCCACAGGGAGGAGTCAGCTGCAGGGTACAGCCTGATTCAATCCCAGTTTTAGTCAGTAAGAGTTAGGGTGAAGGAGAAAGTTGTATCTGTGGTAGGTATAGCAAGAAGGAGAAGTGTGCAAGCTAGTCAGATACCTTAGGCTGAAGAAAGTGGGTGTCTGTGGCATTCTTAATTCAACCTGACCATCAGGGTTACCTCAGGTAATGAAGCACATGAAAAGGACTACAGTCCTTAATATCAGGCTTAAACTCTAAAGAAGATTCAGGTTGCAACTGACTCCACCAGTACTATTACTAAAGTAGAGGTTTCTCATTGGCTTGGGTGAACAGGTTAACACGGAATAGCCAATAGATGAGCTTTGCCTGACGGCAGTTGAAGCCATTAGTAGTAGCCAGTCCCTGTGGTTGGGACAACAACTTGGCCATGTGGGACTCTATGATGCTTTTGTGTGCCTACAGTAATGATGTGAAAAAAATACTGTGCATAACTGTTAGTAAAACACTGTTGAAAAATAAACCAGAATCTGTTTCTGTGAATCCTCAGAGGAAAAGTCCTGGTCTGCATGATGGCATAGCTACAGGTATGGCTTGCACACACAAAGACTACAAATCTAGCCAGGAACACCACAACCCATCCTTTTCCCCTTGCTCTGTAGAGGTGTCCGTAGCGCTGATCACCGAAAGAGAACTGCAGAGAAGCAGAATCGCCTGCTCGCCTACGAATACTGCCCTGCGCAACCCCAACAAACAAGATAACAAATTATCTCTATCTTCTTAATAGGGAGTCTGGCTATGTCTGACAGCCAGCTCTCCAGTCCTCAGAGTTGTCTACTCTGCAATGATGTTTAGAACGTCAGTGCAGAGTAAAGTGTAGACCCGTCAAATATTTAAAGTCTATGGGCAGTCCTCAAGTAACTAAAGAGATTAGACATTTTATCTCTATTGTTGAAAATGTGTTAGGGACATAATTTTATGCCACTAATAATACAGGTTTGGCATCATTCTCCATTTTTGAGAATTGCCACCCACCTGCTAGTGCAGCCATTGTATTCTACTCAAAATTGTAGTTGTTAGAGGGTCATGTGCTCAGACCCTTCATTAGCATTAAAAAGAAAAGTATTGCACAAGGGAAAGCTTTTATTACTGGAGAAACCTAATGGACATATATAGTCACATCATCTTCCATGAACTATCTTTTTAAGGAATTCAGTGTTGTGGACTCTACAAGGAAGACAACCGTGGCAAGGGAGTGGCACTTCCACAAACGAGGAAAATCTGAAATACTCAAAATTATATCTCTAACATATTTGTCAAAGTAGTGGACAGCACTTTTAATGTAAGAAGTACTAATTTGCATGTGTTTATTCATAGACATAGCAAGGCATTTTTATTTTGATAAAGATTTAATTTGCTGCTCACCTTCCTTAAAGGTATCAATATTTACATTACAGTGAAAAGAGGACATATACATGTTCTGTATACCGTATATCTTTATCTGTATACTGTATACCGGGAAGGTAGACCTTCAGGACCAGTTCCTTTGATAAGCCCAAAAAAATCTGACACAGGCATCTCCCTTATTACTCCGAAATGTAAATCCAGTTAAACTGTTGCAGACCTCAAAAGTGAATTAATTACGTCCCTTTATATACAGTAAATGAGGATGGGGATTATACTTTGAAAAGGCTTTCCTACAGCGTTGAGTGCTCATTTACACATCATAAATATTTTGTCACTTTAAGTAACAAAACTAAATTATTACACAAGCAAATTATATCTAATGTTTAAACACATCTGAGACAAATGGATAAAAGTGGTTATGAAAGAGTTACATCTGAAATCTAGTTATTAAAAGTCGCTTTGACGCCTGAAATAAACAGGTCAGGAGGTTTGGGAATATGACAGTGAAGCAGGAAAAAATTCACAACATTCAATTTCTGAAGAAGCAAAGCATGACTGACAAGGTCAAACGCTCCTGGTATATCAACAAACAATGGCAGCCACTGCTTCCTCTACCTCAGCAAATTACGCTCTCCTGCTGGAGCTGCTCATGTGTGGATATTACATGAGAAAACTTTCTGAAGAGCTGTAGATGAAAAGCTATTGTGTTGCGAGGAATCACTCGTCTTTTTCTTCTCTACTTATTACCCCCGAGTTAGGGATGAGCAGTTCATTTTTCAGAGACTGCTCTTTGCAGGACCAAGGGGAACCAGCAGCATTGATGTATAATGAGCAAACCTGTCTGCATATTTATCTGTTCCTTTTAATTGATTTTCTAAACACCATGGGGTCTTCAGACATCAATTATGTTGCACTCAGCTGTGAGAGGCCCTAATGTTTATCATGTTTGATGGTTAAGTTTGGGAAATCAGTTTTTTTCTCAGTCTTGACTTTTTCCATGTGTTGTGTGTTGTCAAATCAACATCTAGAGGATACAAAGCTGAAACAGTAATTTTGTAAAGCTGATTAAGTTTGGTTGCTCTTGGGTAAAGCACAATTTACTGTCTAGTTAGTGGACTTTAAAGTACCATCAAACATCTTTTGAAACCAAAATCGGAAAACATTATCCAAGTTAAATCGGATACATTATCCACGTTATATGCTCTTTAAAGATGTGAACACTTTTAGAAGGATACATTAAAGCTTTATTCACCTCACATGTTGAGTGGGTCTAATGTATAGCGCAGATGTGTCGCATAGAGGTGCAAACATCTAGACCCCTGATTTCAAAAGGGGCAAATAGAAAAGATTAATTTCCATAGGTATGTCTTATTTTAAATTGCCATGATTCATAAATGTGAAAAAAAATATTTAATAATGGTTTATTCAGAAAAATAATCTGTTAATCTCTAGTTGCTTAATAGTCACTGTTTTTGTATTATACTGTTTTTTAATTGGTAATATTTTTTGAGTTTTGAATTTTGGCAAAACTATTTCCAAATTCTATAAAAAGAAAAAAATACTAATAAATACAAGCTGGGCAGTTTTTCAGTTTTACTACATTTACATAGCACATCGCCTCATCCTTCCCCTTCCTGTGTCATTCCTTGTATTTCTGATATAAATCCTTCTGTATTCCTGTCCCAAAACATACTGACCCCACTTCATAAACTCCCACTTACTGTTAACTAATACTATTTCCCAAGTAAGGGGAAGAGGTATATTTGGCGCTGTGGATATGATTGCAAAAAAAGGACAAGGAAGCCACACATTTCACTCTTTGCTAGTAAAAGGGTCAAATTCTCCCCCTTATTTGCAAAATAAATTTGAAATTCTGTAACTCTCAAATCCACATATTCTCCAAACAATGCCATTTGGTTCCTCTCGCTTAGCTGCCTAATCCTTAGAAGATGGTAGATCCATTTCTCCCTCAGGTGTTACACTTGCATGGTGTTCCAATGAATATTGTCTCTGTTCTTGGCTTCCAGTTTATTTCTAGGTTTTGGAGGGCTTTCTGTAATCACATTGGGACAGAACTGTCATTTTCGTCTGCATACCACCCCAGAGTAACAAACAGACTGAGCTAACTAACCTGTGTTTTTTTCATATTTAAGGTGTTTTTGCTCCCATAGGCAATGAGAATGGGAGGTATACCTGGCCTTGGCTGACTTTTCTTTAAACAATAGGCACCACAAGCCTCTTGGTACGTCCCTTTTCTTCTGTAATCTAGGTTTCCATCCTAGGTCCTCATGCTTTGAGAGGGGACGAGAGACTCTTATTGCGGTTTCTGAAACAGTCCAATATCTCAGGAAGGTCTGGGAGGAGGTTCTGCATAATCTGAGAAGAGCCAGGAAGATTATGAAGAGGCAGGCTAATAAACACCAACAGCAAGGGCTCAAGCTCAGGGTTGGGGATATGGTCTGAGTGTCGGCTAAAAACCGTAAGATTAAGGTGCCTTCCCCCAAGCTGTCACCTAGGTTTATTTGACCTTTTCAATATTTGGTCCACTGGAAAGAGTATGGTCCATAGGAGAAGTTCTGGGTCCCAAGAGGCAGACTTCATGCTAATCACCTTATCACTGAATTCCATAAGAGATATCCTGTTAAAGTGGGTCATGAGAGTATGGAGGTATTTCCTGGACAGGGGGTACTGTTAGCAATATCTGCCATGACTGCAATCATTCTCCTCTGGTTATCAGAAATCCCCGCCAATTTGTCCACTCTGAGGGCAGGGCTGTCGGTCAATCAGGTTGTGCAGCTATACATGGTGGTGGCTCATGTGTGGAAGTGGTGTGTGATGTGGGGACATAGGATGGCATGCCTATCATGTCTTTCACTACCTAGAAAACATATAACAGTGTAACTCCCAGTTGCCAGGCAAAGCAGTACGCGGCCTTGCCTGTTGTAAGACAATGGTCAGAATGTGTGCACTATATTGCTGCACAGGTGAGCAGGGAGTGGCTCCCTGAACATGACTGGGAGGGGTGCATTACCTTAGCTTATTCATTAGAATTGGACTGGCTATTTTAACTCTGCATGTAACCCAGTCCATGGCTGTTTATACAGTTCCTTTGCACTAGCTTTATTATTCTGCTGTTAATAAAGCTAGACCACCACTGCAATCTACACCACCTCTCAATTTTTACTACCACATTTTCAGTGCACAATCTTGTCGCAATCAACATGAGTGGCAAAATGACAGATGCTGGTGGAAAGGGGAAGAGGCGTGGTGGAAAAGGCAAAAAAGGTTTTGTCCGTGGGGAAGGTGGCAAAGCTCCATTATCATCTGCTGAAGATAGACCATCTACCAGCAAAAGTAAGATGTCTACTACTTACCGTGGACAATCCGATGTGCTCCCTTTTTTACGGACACGAACAACAGGAACAAAGGTAGATGATGGCCAAAAAAGGAAAATGCTTGAATGGATCTCAAGTGGTCCAACAAGTGCCCTCTCAGCCACTTCAAGTACCGCATCCAAAAAACACCAGTCCTCTGAGTTGTCATCCCAATCAAACTTGCTTTCTCCCAGCTCTGAAATCTCCATCAGCCCTGCACAGTATGGTGGAACTGAGATGGCTGAGTCTGCAGAGCTGTTCAGTCACACTATAGCCTGGGAATCAGAGGTCTGCTCCCAAGCTACAGTGAGTACAGAACAGGAAATGGTCTGCAGTGATGCCCAGAACCTTTGTGACTCTGATTCAGGCCGTGAGGACCAAGTTTCTGAGCATAATGTTGACCCTTTGTCACAAACTGTAACACCTGTGGTTATAAACAATGAGGAACATACTGATGAAGATGAGACGCAGATACCCGATTGGGATGACAACTTAAATATTCGGTCAGGGCAAGAAGAGGCTCGGTCTGAGGGGGAGGGGAGTGCAAACACAACAATTGATGATGAAGTTCTAGATCCCACCTACTGTCAACCCACAGTCAGGCACTCGAGGAGGTCAACAGAGGTGGTGGAGGAGGATGCAACTGATGACGAAGTTACCTTGCGCCTTCCTGGACACAGTCGGAGTACTGGTAGCACGTCTACAACTGCATCCTAAGCCACCACTCTGCCTCTGAGCATTATTCGGGGTGGATCAACAGGTCACATGGCCTCTAAGCCTTGCCTAGCCTGGTCCTTTTTTGACATAGAAAAAGATCGCCCAAATTATGTGATCTGTAAAATTTGTCATGGTTCTCTTAGTAGAGGTCAAAACCTCAGCAGTTTGACAACTTCCATGAATCGTCACATGAATAAATATCATATGGCCCGGTGGGAAGCTCACCGTGCTGCAATGCGGCCTAGCGGAGCAAACCATCCACCGCCTGCCCCTTCCAGTGCATCCGCGCGCTCGTCACCTTCTAGGACTGTGGGGACAGCTGTCACACCTGTTTTTCCACCCACAACTTCCACCACTGTAACCGCAACAGGCAGTTTGCTTGGTAGGTCGTCAGTTGGTTTGGAAGGGGAAACAAGTGAGTGTGTACAGCTCTCTCAGACATCGATAGCACCAACGTTGGATGAAGGCAACATCATGTCTCCGCCTGCACTTTCCTCACAAACCTGCATTTTTCCAGGGACACCCTACTCAACACCGTCTACACACAGCAGCCAGATCTCTGTCCCTCAGATGTGGTCAAATAAAAGGCCACTTCCTGCGACCCATGACAAAGCTAAGAGGTTGACTCTATCCCTCTGTAAGCTGTTGGCTACCGAAATGCTGCCTTTCCGCCTAGTGGACACACAGGATTTTAGAGACCTTATGTCTGTCGCTGTGCCCCAGTACCAGATGCCTAGTCGCCACTACTTCTCTAAGAAAGGTGTGCCCGCGCTACACCAGCATGTCGCACACAACATCACCGCTTCCTTGAGAAACTCTGTGTGTGAACGGGTGCATTTCACCACCGATACCTGGACCAGTAAGCATGGACAGGGACGTTACATGTCACTGACTGGGCACTGGGTAACTATGGTGATAGATGGTGAAGGGTCTGCTGCACAAGTCTTGCCGTCCCCACGACTTGTGTGTCAATCCTCTGTCTGTCCAAGTTCCGCCACTGCTTCTGCCTCCTCCACCTCATCTGGGTCCTCCACCTCCGCCCCAAGCCTGCCTGGTCAGGCCACCAGCGTTCTCACTGCGCAGAAGGAATCACGCACCCCTCATTACTATGCTGGCAGCAGAGCGCAATGGCATCAGGCGGTTTTTAGCTTGACATGTCTTGGGAATAAGAGTCACACAGCTGAGGAGTTGTGGTCAGCTCTGCGGTCCGAGTTTAATAAATGGTTGTCTCCACTCAACCTGCAGCCTGGTAAGGCTGTGTGCGACAATGCTGCAAACCTGGGTGCGGCCCTTCGCCTGGGCAAGGTGACACACGTGCCTTGTATGGCTCACGTGTTGAACCTTGTCGTCCAGCAATTTTTAACACACTATCCCGGCCTAGATGGCCTTCTGAACAGGGCACGAAAACTGTCTGCTCACTTCCGCCGTTCAAGCGCCGCAGCTGAGCGACTAGCATCGCTCCAGAAGTCTTTCGGCTTGCCGGTTCATCGCCTGAAATGTGATGTGGCGACACGCTGGAATTCAACTCTCCACATGTTCCAAAGATGTGGCAGCACCGCCGAGCCCTGGTGCAATACGTCATGACGTATAGCCTGGGCCAACGAGATGCAGAGGTGGGTCAGATCACCCTGATGGAGTGGTCTCAGATCAAGGACCTATGCACCCTTCTGCACAGTTTCGACATGGCGGCGAATATGTTTAGCGCTGACAATGCCATTATCAGCATGACGATTCCAGTCATTTACATGCTGGAGCACACGCTAAACACTATTCGGAGTCAGGGGGTGGGACAACAGGAAGGGGATGAACTACAGGAGGATTCATACGCGCAAGACACAACAACATCACCAAGGTCCAGACGTTCATCATCACCAAGGCGCCAGGCATGGGACCATGTGGGACAGGGATCAACAAGGGCGCATGGTAGCAGGCGAGATGTTGAGGAAGGTGCAGGAGAACATGAAGAAATGGAGGACGAACTGTCCATGGACATGGAAGACTCAGCAGATGAGGGAGACCTTGGTCAAATTTCAGTTGAAAGAGGTTGGGGGAAGATGTCAGAGGAAGAAAGAACGGTTAGCACCTCTATGCCACAAACACAGCGTGGACTTGGTCCGCATGGCTGCGCAAGACACATGAGTGCCTTCTTGTTGCACTACCTCCAACATGACCCTCGTATTGTCAAAATTAGAAGTGATGATGACTACTGGCTTGCCACACTATTAGATCCCCGGTACAAGTCCAAATTTTGTGACATAATTCCAGCCATAGAAAGGGACGCACGTATGCAGGAGTATCAGCAGAAGCTGTTACTCGATCTTAGCTCGGCTTTTCCACCAAATAACCGTGCAGGTGCAGGGAGTGAATCTCCCAGTTGTAACTTGACAAACATGGGATGGTCTCGTCATCTTCAACAGTCTACCCGTACCAGTAGGACCGTATCTGGTGCTGGTAACAGCAATTTTATGGAATCTTTTCATAATTTTTTTAGACCTTCCTTTGCAAGGCCACCAGAGACAACAAGTCTGACACATAGTCAACGGCTGGAGAGGATGATACAGGATTATCTTCAAATGAACGATGCCATGACTTTGCAAATGGAGCCTTGCTCCTTTTGGGCTTCAAATCTAGAAAAATGGCCAGAGCTATCCAGTTACGCCTTGGAGATTTTGTCGTCTCCAGCTGCCAGCGTTGTCTCTGAACGTGTCTTCAGTGCTGCTGGGTGTGTGCTGACAGATAAGCGCACGCGTCTGTCCAGTGACAATGTGGACAGACTGACGTTCATCAAAATGAACAAGTCATGTATCCAGAAGGAATTTACTACCCCTGTGTCATCCTGGGGAGAGTAAATGCTTGTGGATTTGGAATGTGCTTGATGCAAATCTAGCTGTGAAGTGTACAACTAGGGCACAAGTGCTGCCACTGAATGGGTGGGTGTGTGTGGGGCCCAATTTTTGGAAAAAAGGGAGACTCCGCTTGGAGTAAAACTTGCTAACATTGTTTTTAAAAGAAGCCAAGATGAACAGAGCTGGGAACAGGAAAGACTTTGCTACCCACCCCGGTGTCATCCTGGGGACGGATAAGAATGGCGTATTTTTGAATGTACTTGATGCAAATCTAGCTGTGAATTGTACAACTGGGGCACAACTGCTGCCACTGAAGGGGTGGGTGTGTGTGGGGCCCAATTTTTGGAAAAAAGGGAGACTCCGCTTGGAGTAACCCTTGCTTACATTGTTTTTAAAAGAAGCCAAGATGAACAGAGCTGGGATCAGGAAAGACTTTGCTACCTACCCTGGTGTCATCCTGGGGACGGTTAATTATGGCGTATTTTTGAATGTGCTTGATGCAAATCTAGCTGTGAATTGTACAACTGGGGCACAACTGCTGCCACTGAAGGGGTGGGTGTGTGTGGGGCCCAATTTTTGGAAAAAAGGGAGACTCCACTTGGAGTAACCCTTGCTTGCTGTGTTTTTTAAAAATGATCCAAGATGAACAGAGCTGGGGTCAGGAAAGACTTTGCTACCTACCCCGGTGTCATCCTGGGGACGGATAAGAATGGCGTATTTTTGAATGTGCTTGATGCAAATCTAGCTGTGAATTGTACAACTGGGGCACAAGTGCTGCCACTGAAGGGGTGGGTGTGTGTGGGGCCCAATTTTTGGAAAAAAGGGAGACTCCGCTTGGAGTAACCCTTGCTTGCTGTGTTTTTAAAAGAAGCCAAGATGAACAGAGCTGGGATCAGGAAAGACTTTGCTACCTACCCTGGTGTCATCCTGGGGACGGTTAATTATGGCGTATTTTTGAATGTGCTTGATGCAAATCTAGCTGTGAATTGTACAACTGGGGCAAAACTGCTGCCACTGAAGGGGTGGGTGTGTGTGGGGCCCAATTTTTGGAAAAAAGGGAGACTCCGCTTGGAGTAACCCTTGCTTGCTGTGTTTTTAAAAGAAGCCAAGATGAACAGAGCTGGGATCAGGAAAGACTTTGCTACCTACCCCGGTGTCATCCTGGGGATGGATAAGAATGGCGTATTTTTGAATGTGCTTGATGCAAATCTAGCTGTGAATTGTACAACTGGGGCACAACTGCTGCCACTGAAGGGGTGGGTGTGTGTGGGGCCCAATTTTTGGAAAAAAAGGGAGACTACGCTTGGAGTCACCTTGCGGTGTTTTACATGATTTTAGAAGGGAGGGCCATGCCTATATCTGTGTGTCCTCCTCTTTTTCCTTGTCCAGCTGTTTTGTTTTCGCATGAGTATATGTCCTTGTCACTTTCACATGTGTTTGTGTTGTGTTGTGAGTTGTTTGTCACCTTTTGGACACCTTTGAGGGTGTTTTCTAGGTGTTTTTATGTGTTTGTGATTGCCTGCCATTGTTTCCTATGCAGTTCGAGTTCGGTTCGTCGAACGTTCGACGAGCCGAACTCGAACGGGACCTCCGTTCGGCGAACCGACCTCGAGCCGAACCGGGACCGGTTCGCTCATCTCTACCGAGGATTTCCCAGGCCTTGAGGCGGGAAAAGTGACAGTTGAGTGTAGGAGTTTGAAGTGAGAGGAGTGAACACTTGGGTGTCTGGGTTTGTGGCCCAGGCACTGACAGCAAGGTTGGCAGACGGTGGTGGCCATCTGCAGGAGTGGTGGAGCAACGTGGAACCGCAGGACCGGGGGCGGGCGATGGCCCGCCGGTACCGACCGGGGAGCGAAGTGAAGCCAGCACACACAGGCAGGGCCATCGGACCCCGACCAGGCTTGGAGCCGCCGACAATAGTCAGATCCGAATGTGACTGGAACCCCAGGGGTTTCACAACAGCAAAAGTCCCGATTGAAGGCAACTGCCCACACCGTGAGGGTATACAGCTACCGCCTAAGGCTAGAGACCCAAGGGCCAGCGTCTGCGGGAAAACGGGCTCCTCCGGTACCCATACACCGGGGACCGGACTACCGTTGGGAATCCATAGTAGTCAGAAAGAGAACATCAAGGTGCAGGGAAAGACAGCCGCCATCACCTATCCGGGGAGAAGCACTGCAGCCGGCTGCGGGACCCGTCCATCCAGGCGTTTGGTTTAACGAGGACTTTGTACCTTTCTTGCTGAGTGAGTACACCCGTGCCATCCGGCACCGCGCCGCGCTGTCCCTGCAACCCTACACCTCACCAACCCTGCCTCCCCGTCACTTCATCTGGCCCGGGGACCATCAACCCCTACCTATGTAGGGGGAAAACAACATCCCAGCTGCTCCTTACCATCGCTCCCGGGAACCCCGTCACCAGCAGCGGGGGTGCCCATCTTCACCACGACCCGTGGGTGGCGTCATGGACTAAATCCCCCAAACCAACCATCCCTTTCACTCACGGGTGAGGAGCGCCGCTCGAGTCCCTGGATCCGACCCACCGCTCGAGCCACCGAGCAACCGCAGCAGCGCCGGACCCAAGCGTTAGCGAGAGCACAGCAGTGACGGCGTCCTCCCCGCCCGTGACAACTTGGCGTCACGAACAGGATTGAACCCCTCTACTTACCAGTAGAAGTGTGCCTTGTGATCTCCACCGGCGGCGTCCGGCTGAAAATTTTGAAATGCCGCCATCTTAGCGCGAAAATCTCCCGCTCGAGCATCTTCTCCAAGCAGGGAAGGCGCGAAAGCGAAGCCCCGCCCCCAACAAACGGAAGTGCTGAAGAGTACCAAGGGGGCGCGAGAGTGTGTCTGCCTGATGTAGCCGAAGCTATATAAGCGGGGACGCCAGAACTCTGCGAGCAATCGGTTCCTGGTATACGGCCACGCATGATGCCCCGTCCGTCCGGCACCGAAGAAATCCCCGAGCCCACGCCAGGAACAGCGGCGTGGGTGGAAGCCCGGACCGCACAGATGTGCTGCCGCCTTCAAGCCCAAGTCCGGTTTTTGATGGAGCGCTGGGTGGCTGAGATGGAGGAAGTGGCAGTGGCCGTGCGGAGACGCGAGGTGGAGACAGAGTTAGAGGAGCGGGTAAGCGACCCACGCCCCTATGTCTGAGAAGGACCGGCTGCTGTAGCTCAGGGGCCCGGCCTGCGTCCGCTCACCCTCCTGCTTCCCCCACCATCCGTACTGGCTGCTGTTGCCCCTCCGCTCAGTCCGCTATCCCAACACCGGTAGCGGAAGCCAACCCGCCCGCCCTAGAGGACCGGCCTGGGGGCGTTGTTTGGGACCGGCCTGCGTCCCTCCCGCTACCGTGGAAGGCCCCGCGGGAAGTAGCTGTCCGTGACAAGGAGCCATCGGCCCCGGAAGTGGCCGCACCTGAAGCCGTCTCGGCTCCGGCAGTCCGCCTGGCCGTGGAAGAACCGGCCGCTGCTGGCCCGAAGGCTCAATGGGTGAGGTCAACAAGCCCTGAATCCCCCGCCTCGGCTGAGGCTGCGCCGGGCCGCAACTGCAAAGCCACAGTCCAGGCCATGTCACCGAAGGACCCCCACAACAGAGAACCGGTCGTGGCCGGTGTGGGTGCGGTCCAGCGGGGCCCGACCCGGGCGCATGGGTCTGCCAACACCCCATACGGGGACAGGGAACCAAACCCGTTGGGACGGGAGATCGCCGCTAAAGAGCAGCAAAGGGCCAAAGTGCTGGCGAGGGTGATCCGAGAGAAAGATGCACTCCGTCATGCCACCTTTCGGGTGAGGGGCCCAGTGTACGAGGGTCAAGTCCGGCAGTTTGACCAAAGAAGGGGGTTTGGCTTCATCTATGAGCCAGGCCTGGAGACCGAAGTATTCGTGGCCCGCCGTGATGTAAATTCCCACCTCCCCACGGGCCACCCAGGTCGTGATCTACTGCCGGGCGACCTAGTGACTTACACCCGCCACTGCGGAGAGAGTGGCTGGTTTGCCCTGGATGTAAAACAAAGGAAGAGCCGCAGTGAGTAGATGAGGCCCCAGCCCCCTCCTCCACCAGGCCGTCCGGATGTGGAGCTGGAGGAGGTCTCAGAGGAGTATGACCTCAAGTAGTGGCAGCGGTCCTCCGTTGCAAGCAGTTGTCCCCCGTCGGGACCCTCAGCAGTTTGATTGAATGACTCTAATGAACTGTGACAGTTACCTGATTGTCTACATGATTATTCCGGCCGTTGCCGGCAAGTTGTCCCCGGAGGGACCCTGTGTGTTTTACAACCTGCATGAGAGACTACTCATGGACATGGCCGAGAACTGGCAGGCCACCCACGAACTTGTGGGCATGTAAATAAGTTGAGGGGTAATATTCCGTCGGAACCGCCTCCGGAGAGGCAGATTGGAGGAAGGGCCCGCAGCAGAGCAGGCTGGGGCCCAGCCACCACCAGGACCGGTGGCCATCCTCCGGGGGTCAGGGGTCCCCCAAGGACGTGGGGTCCCCTGAAGTGACAGCCGGGTGCGAGTTACCGTACCCGTTCCCGCTCGGGCAGCCTGAACCTGGACTGGGGTCAAGGGGTGCTGCCTACTTCTTAGGGGTAGCATCAGGGCTAGGTTGCTTGGGTGGGAGAGCGGAAGACAGCCGTCTGTCTGTTATTAAAAATGTTATATACGTGCAACGTTGAAGTGTCCTTACAAGAAATGCTTATGTTTGAAAATGTTTTACATGTTATTTATATCTTTTTACAGTTGAAAAATATAACGGGTGATGGACGGGCAACCCGCGGATGGTCTGCATTTCACCAAGGGGGGATGTGGTGCCCTGGCCTAGCCAGGTCGTCACAGATAACATCTAAACACCCCCCACCCCCACTAGACAGGGACACCAGCCAAACAAAAACCCTTGTTGCCTCCCTCCAGTGTCTGATGTCAATACCAGGTGGGGCGAGCTAAGCGGTTGGCTCCACCCTCTGAAGAGTTCACAGGCCTGGAGGCGGGAAAAGTGACAGTTAAGTGTAGGAGTTTGAAGTGAGAGGAGTGAACACTTGGGTGTCTGAGTTTGTGGCCCAGGCACTGACAGCAAGGTTGGCAGACGGTGGTGGCCGTCTGCAGGAGTGGTGGAGCAACGCGGAACCGTAGGACCGGGGACGGGCGACAGCCCGTCGGTACCGACCGGGAAGCGAAGTGAAGCCAGCACACACAGGCAGGGCCATCGGACCCCGACCAGGCTTGGAGCCGCCGACAATAGTCAGATCCGAATGTGACTGGAACCCCAGGGGTTTCACAACAGCAAAAGTCCTGATTGAAGGCAACTGCCCACACCGTGAGGGTATACAGCTACCGCCTAAGGATAGAGACCCAAGGGCCAGCGTCTGCGGGCAAATGGGCTCCTCCGGTACCCATACACCGGGGAGCGAACTACCGTTGGGAATCCATAATAGTCAGAAAGAGAACATCAAGGTGCAGGGAAAGACAGTCGCCATCACCTGTCCGGGGAGAAGCACTGCAGCCGGCTGCGGGACCCGTCCATCCAGCCGTTTGGTTTACCGAGGACTTTGTTCCTTTCTTGCTGAGTGAGTTCACCCGTTACTTTATCGGGCCCCGGGACCACCAACCCCTACCCACGGAGGGGGAAAACAACATCCCAGCTGCTCCTTACCATCCCTCCCAGGATCCCAGTCACCAGCAGCGGTGGTGCCCATCTTCACCACGACCCGTGGGTGGCGTCACAGACTATATCCCCCAAACCAACCACCCCTTTCACTCACGGGCGAGGAGCGCCGCTCAAGTCCCTGGATCCGGCACACCGCTCGAGCCACAGAGCACCCACAGCAGCGCCGGACCCGAGCGTTAGCGAGAGCGCAGCAGCGACGGCGTCCTTTCCGCCCGCGAGACAAGCAAACAAACATCCATAGCACAGCACGTGCCACATGTAGGAAGGTGTAATGCCCTGTATATACCCTGTGGGTTCCAAAAGGGCATAAATACACCGCTTGTTTCAAACCAGCGATTATATTATGTTTCACAAAAGGTGGTGATAATAGTATAGGTCAGCAACCTTTATATCACAAAAAGGAACCGTCTCACCAGTCTCCTGTAAATATGGTCTGGAATTCCTTATGATCGCTGTTAAACATCGACTGACATTTAGTGGATCCCCAGGTCCTCCCATGTATTGCTGCAGGATCCAAAATATCTGTCAGCTGAATATGTCATCATAATAGGGCTCCACTCTCAACGCGTTTCCTTATCATCAGGAGAGCAATACACAGTGTGTCTGAACATTTAATGTCCCAACATGGACCGACACATGCAGATATTGTGCAGATGCTCATGCTGAAAATATCAAAAAACATTCTTAGTCACCAGTATCTAAGGTAGTTAGCCGCGGTCAGTAACCCCAAAGGCAATATACTCACTGTGATCCGGAGATCAGGCGCGCATTCTGCTGCACAGCCGTGCCACCATTCACTGCCTTTTAATGTTTAAAACTACCACGATGGCGTGTGACGTCATATCCGCCCATCGATAGCGCACCTCTCTTCCAGGCACGCCCCCACTGGAGCGCACACGTCACTAAGAGGCATTGTGAGACGCACCGTTCTGCGCAAGCACAGAATCGCAAAAGCGTCCTCATATACATCACAGCCACATGCAGGTAAACAAACCATCAAAGTGGCATAATTATTTGATGTATATGAAAAAGGGGGGTAAAAACCCCAAAACCACCCCATGTAGGTATTACCAATGTGCAGAATTCTGCAAACAAAAGCAATAATCCAAATGGGGATATGCAGGTGCATTTTCCAAACAAAAATATCAAAACTGCAGAGACATAGATACAAGAGAAAGGATCCCCCCACAGAAGGGAAAACCGCCAGAATCACAGAAAATACTCAAGATTAAAAATACCTCAACATTGTTTGGGTGAAACCTATGTTGTAGGAAACAGAATGGATATATTATGGGGCCAGGAATAGAAGCGGAAAAAAACATCACCAACCTATATCCTACCCCTAACACTAGAAAAAGAATATACCCTACCTATCATGTGGGGGTCAGCTTCCTAGAAAGACGGTGGATGGTGCCCCTACTCGGCCGTCAAATATCCCTCCTAATAAACTATAACTCAGAGCTACACAAAGGGTGCAAAAGAAAGTGTTTCATTCAGGCCCAGGGGTTTAACAGTTTTAAGCCAGAATATCCACTTTGTTTCCTGTTTCAATGTGTTCCTATCCCAATCTCCTCTCATAGGTGGTGGTACTACATCAATACCCTGGAAAGAAATCATATTAGGGTTCCCCCCTTGTCTCTCATTAATGTGTCGTGCCAGTGGAGTATCAGTCTTTAAGCTGATGTCACGAAGGTGTTCTCCCACTCTCCTCCTGAACTCTCTTTTTGTTTTTCCGACATACTCTTTATTGCACGTACACGTGGCCTTGTAGATGACCCCTTTTGTTCTACAATTAATAAACGCTTTTATCTCATAGCGCTTATTTGTGACATTAGAGGTGAAATGTTTTCCTGTTTTGATGGAACCACAGGCTATGTATCCACTGCACTTAAAACACCCCTTAAGTTCACTGGAAAGCCATGTTTTGTTAGAGGACACAAAGTGACTATGCACCAATCTCTTTTTCAGGGAACGTGCCTTCTTATATGTGTTTGCAGCTAGTTCTAATAATGATCGGGTCATATCCTCGTCCATTTTTAAAATGGACCAGTGTCTACCCAGAATCCTATGCACCTCCTCTGCACCATTATTAGATGTGGTGATAAATCGTACGATCTCCTCTTTTTTTACCATCTGTGCGGGAGCATTTAGAACTCTTGTCCTGTTTTTTTATTTTACCTCTGCAAATGCCTGATTAATCACCCTCTCTGGGTAACCTCTATTCTTTAGCCGACAGTTCAGGTCTTCAGATTGGCTCAAAAAGAGACCCTCCTCTGAACAATTTCTTTTTAATCTAAGGAATTGGCGTCGACCCCCAGATGATAGGTAGGGTATATTCTTTTTCTAGTGTTAGGGGTAAGATATAGGTTGGTGATGTTTTTTTCCGCCCTTATTCCTGGCCCCATAATATATCCATTCTGTTTCCTACAGCATAAGTTTCACCCAAACAATTTTGATGTATTTTTAATCTTGAGTATTTTCTGTGATTCTGGCGGTTTTCCCTTCTGTGGGGGGATCCTCCTTTCCCTTGTATCTATGTCTCTGCAGTTTTTATATTCCTGTTTGGAAAATGCACCTGCATATCCCCATCTGGATTATTGCTTTTGTTTGCAGAATGCTGCACATTGGTAATACCTGGGGCGGTTTGGGGTTTTTTACCCCCCTTTTTCATATACATCAAATAATTATGCCACTTTGATGGTTTGTTTAACTGCATGCGGCTGTGATGTATATGAGGACGCTTTTGCGATTCTGTGCTTGCGCAGAACGGTGCGTTCCACAATGCCTCTTAGCAACGTGTGCGCTCCAGTGGGGGGCGTGCCTGGAAGAGAAGCGCGCTATCGATGGGCGGATATGATGTCACACGCCATCGCGGTAGTTTAAAACATTAAAAGGCAGTGAATGGTGGCACGGCTGTGCTGCAGAATGCGCGCCTGATGTCGGGATCACAGAGAGTATATTGCCTTTGGGGTTACTGACCGCGGCTAACTACCTTAGATACTGGTGACTAAGAATGTTTTTTGATATTTTCAGCGGCATGTGTCGGTCCATGTTGGGACATTAAATGTTCAGACACACTGTGTATTGCTCTCCTGATGATAAGGAAACGCGTTGAGAGTGGAGCCCTATTATGATGACATATTCAGCTGACAGATATTTTGGATCCTGCAGAAATACATGGGAGGACCTGGGGATCCACTAAATGTCAGTCGATGTTTAACAGCGATCATAAGGAACACCAGACCATATCTACAGGAGACTGGTGAGACGGTTTCTTTTTGTGATATAAAGGTTGTTGACCTATATTATTATCCCCTTTTGTGTAGGGGTATAGTGTCATAGAGGTCTTTGAAACATAATATAATCGCTGGTTTGAAACAAGCGGTGTATTTATGCCCTTTTGAAACCCACAGGGTACATACAGGGCATTACACCTTCCTACATGTGGCACGTGCTGTGCTATGGATGTTTGTTTGTCTTATTGCAAGATTTTAACACTATCTATTAAAAGTTAATTTTTAGGCGTCTTTTTTAGCTGGTACTTGGCTATTTTCATATTTATCTGTATACCAGATTCAGTAGCTGCTTTCTCTATTTATTTCTAACAGAAGAATAAATGTTCTTCAGCTGTTTCAGCTCAATTTTCATAGAAGTTAACATCTTTAAATCACTTCAAGATATTGTGAGCTGCTATGGCTTCCACGATTATCTCCTTTAGGGGAAATTTTTTTTAATTAGTTAGAGCATGTCTCTACGCAAGACAGCAAACAAGACTTTTTAGGGTCAAATATTTCCCATCATTCCCGTAGGACTTCTGCTAGACGACCAATCCTGGTATAAGATTTGTTCTTTTCACATCTCGCAGAGTGAGAGAAAATTGAGTCTCCTTATAATATTCTAGAAGCTAATATTTTCCAGATACATAATAGTTAAACAATTCACAGCCTATGTATTAAATACAGCAAAGTCACTTTGCTGCTTTGTATTACAGGACTCTTAATTAATTTGTCTTTTAGCTGTTATTAAATTATAGCCATCATTTCATGGTCTGCCGCAGATGTAATAGATCTAGGGTTATGTACACATCTAGCTGTAATAAGAAGAATTATATAGGAATAATGCTTGATACATACTGTTTACATGACATTTAAATAACAAGTTTACATTTGGTTATTATATGGTTTACATAAAGTAAATAATTTGTCTGTAGCCTTGGATGGATACCCATATTATTTAACCCCTTTGGAATCAGACCATTTTTCTTTTTTTTCTTTCATTTATCCCTCCCCTTTTTCAAAAAGCCATAACTTTTTTTATTTTTACATAGATATACCGGTATGAAGTCTGAGATATAGTTTTGAAGGACACCATTTATTTTACAATGTTATGTACTAAAAAACACCAAACAGCAATTTCCCAATTGTTTTTCAGATTTTGCCTTTACATTGGTAATTGTGTTGTAAAAATCTGGCAACATGACTGTCCAGATCAGGACCTGTATATATTTTTATATTCTAGTGAAAACAAAAGTTATAAGTGCACTCTGTACCAGACTACCCATTTTGAAGAATATTTTCGCCTATATGAAATTTTACCTTATTTCCCAATCAAAATTTTGGAAAATCAGGACAATTCCTTTATCAGCTTTAATGGTGACTTTACCAACAGAAATCACTGCATTCCTGTGGTCATATGCTAAGTATATTCTCATTCGCATCTCTAGATATTGTATTGAGAGGAGCTGATGAGAAGCTTCTCTATATATTCTGTATATTTGCATTATAACTCTTTTTCACAATGACTCTTCCACAAATTCTACAGTTATGCAGCCTGAAAGTCCATCTCATGGTTATTTGCACTTTCTCCCTGGGTCATTAAATATATGGATAGCTTTATGAACAGCATAAATTGTCAAGACTGGTTGGTAAAGAGTTGAAAGACAATAATTCCTAATTTTCTTTTGTCTTTGTAACCTTGACTTGCCAATAAGCTTTTAGAAATCCTTTCACATTGTCTTGACCTTCCCACAATTCTTTATTTATAATCAGATACTAGCGTAATAAAGGACAACTGCTTTATGGAATACATCTAGAACTTTGTTTCTCTTATTTGGCTAAATCATTATGTGTGCAAACTAATTCATTTATTGTAGGAACACATGTCAATAGCCGGTCGTATCATTTATGCCACCAAAAATGCACAGTTTCAAAAGTATGTTAATAATAGAGCAATTTGTACATTTTCCATAATTCATCTTAGACAAATTAAAATTTCATTCTCATACTTCATCAATTCGAGTCAGTACTGCTATCCTGAGATCGCTTCAATTCTGCCAAACTCAAAAAGGAAGAAAGGAAAAGATGAGCTGCTAAGTGTATACTAAAAACTGCGCAGTGTTTATAATAATTGTGAAATATTTAAGTATCCAGTGAAAGCATTTCAGTTAGGTGATTGAAGACTATGGTTTCATCAGTCATTTAAACATTTGAGAACTTATCAGGACAAAAGTGATCTGATTCCGTTTTTCTGTTGGGGCAAAGTGTAGAGCTCAGGGACAGAAGCAGAAAAACAGGACTTTCCATATTGTTTACAAAAACATACACATAGTAAAAAAAAAATCATCTATGCATCACCAAAGTTAAAATCAGATGTTTGAGTAAAAATATATTTAACACAGAATATTTGACAATGTCTTTGTCACAATGGCACTGGGCTATTTTAAACTAACTTCTTGCTGTTTCAGGGAATAAAACATGTATATTATACACAATGAACAAACTCAGAGTCTCTTATTTTATTTTGTTGAAGCATTTAATGAGAGTATACAAAGGTCTCAAATGAGAGTGAGACAGTACCTACTAGAGATGAGCGAACCGGTCGCGGTTCGGCTCGAGGTGGTTCGCCGAACGGAGGTCTCGTTCGAGTTCAGTTCGTCGAACGTTCGACGAACCGAACTCGAACGTATAGGCTATAATGGGAGGCAATCACAAACACATAAAAATGCATTATAAATGTACACAAACAGTTAATAAACATTGCCATAACACTTACCGGTCCTCGCGATCCCTTCTGCACTCTGTCTCCTGCCGCTATACCATCCGATGATCGCTGAATCCTCCCGGTGACCTGCACTGCCAGCAGAGAAGCAGGACCTATCGTGACGTCAAAATAGCCATGTGACCAGTCACGTGGCTATTATCTCATTGGCTACAGACTGGTCACATGACTATGACACGTCATGTAGGACCTGCGAGTGCATCTCTCCGGTACACGGTGCACATATGTGTATCGCCGTGTACCGGCGACATGCTCTAGCACACGGTCGACTCCCCGTTCCGTTAGGGACCGGCTGACACAGCCGGTCATTAACGGAGATCACCGTTGCCATAGCAACGCAGTTAGCGGTGACGTCACCGCTAACCGCGGCTCCGAGAGCACCGTTGCTATGGTAACGCGTCTGTCAGCATTACCGCTAGCAGCCAGCAGTGATCACTCACGGAGTGAAGGCTGCACGCTGCTTCCCGATTGTAGTGATGATTGTAGTGAGGATGGAGGTTCCCCAGCCCCAAGTGATGAGCTGGTGAATCTCATCCTTCCTCACTACAATCGTCACTACTACTACACTAGAAAGAAAGAAAACAGAAGAGCAGGATCGTGGAGGGGTGACAGGGGGTAATAAAGATGGAGTCTCTAATGTGTCTGTGTATTTATTTCTATTAAAGTATTTTTTCTCTGTGTGGTGTCTTTTTTTTAACCCTTTATTGGAGATTCTTAATGGCCGGGTCAAACGTGCCTGACATTAAGAATCTCTGGCTTAATACTGGCTGGTAAAACAAAGCCAGTATTAACTCATGATTACCCAACAAGCCACCCGGCTCCAGGGCTGTTGGAAGAGTTGGATACAGCGCCAGATGATGGCGCTTCTATGAGAGCGCCATTTTCTGGGATGGCTGCGGACTGAAATCCGCAGCAGAGGCGCCCACAAACCTCGGGCTAACCTGTGCTGCGGATTCCAATCCCCAGCTGCCTAGTTGTACCCGGCTGGACACAAAAATGGGGCGAAGCCCACGTCATTTGTTTTTTAATTATTTCATGAAATAAGTGAAATAATTAAAAAAAAACGTGCTTCCCTATATTTTTGGTTCCCAGCCGGGTACAAATAGGCAACTGGGGGTTGGAGGCAGCTCGTGGCTGCCAGCTGTACCTGGCTAGCATACAAAAAAATGGCGAAGCCCACGTCATTTTTTTGGTGGGCAAAAAACTTCTGCATACAGTCCTGGATGGAGTATGCTGAGCCTTGTAGTTCTGCAGCTGCTGTCTGCTCTTCTCCATACAGACAGACAGCAGCTGCAGAACTACAAGGCTCAGCATACTCCATCCAGGACTGTATGCAGAAGTTTTTTGCCCCCTGAAAAAATTATGTGGGCTTCGCCATATTTTTGTATGCTAGCCAGGTACAGCAGGCAGGTACGGCTGCCCCCAACCCCCAGTTGCCTATTTGTACCCGGCTGGGAACCAAAAATAAAGGGAAGCCCTTTTTTTATTATTTCATGAATTTCATGAAATAATTAGAAAACAAATGACGTAGGCTTTGCCCCATTTTTGTGTCCAGCCAGGTACAACTAGGCAGCTGGGGATTGGAATCCGCACCACAGGTTGGCCTGAGCTTTCTGGGCCCCACTGCTGCGAATTGCAGTCTGCAGCCACCTCAGAAAATGGCATTTTCATAGAAGCGCCATCTTCTGGCGCAGTATCCAACTCTTCCAGCACCTGCCTGCTATACCTGGCTAGCATACAAAAATATGGCGAAGCTCACATCCTTTTTTTGTAGTTTTTTGGCAAAAAAAATAAAAAATGCTTCCCTGGATTTTCCATTGCCAGTGAAGGTAACACCAAGCAGTGGGGGTTAGCAGCCAGTAGCTGCTTGGATTACCCTTAGCTAGCAATACAAAAAATGCAGCGGGAGCCCATATATATTTTTTTTAATTATTTATTTAAATAACTAAAAATAAAATGGGCTTCCCTGTATTTTGATTGCTGGACATCACAGTGCTGTAAAAATAAATCTTTAAAAAAATGACATAGCGCTCCGCGGTATTTTTGATTCTCAGCGCAGATAAAGCAGACAGCTATGGGTTGCCACCCCCATCTACCTGCCATTACCTTGGTTGGCAATCAAAATACAGGGAAGCCAATTAATTTTTTCTATTTAAAAAATAGTTAAAAAAAAAAATGACGTTGGGTCCCCCCATTTTTGATAGCCAGCTAGGGTAAAGCAGACGGCTGTAGCCTGAAAACCACAGCTGGCAGCTTTACCGTGGTTGGGGATCCAATGTGGAGGTCCCCTCAGGCTCTTTTTTATAATTATTTTATAAATATTAATAATTACACAATAAAAGTAGGGTCCCCCCCAAATTGGATCACCAGCCAAGGTAAAGCGGACAGCTGTGGTCTGGTATTCTCAGGGTGGGAAGGTCCATAGTTATTGGGCCTTCACAGCCTAAAAATAGCAGGCCGCAGGCACCCCAGACGTGGCGCATCCACTAGATGCGCCAATCCTGGCGCTTCACCCCAGCTCATCCCGTGCCCTGGTGCAGTGGCAAACGGGGTAATAAATCGGGTTGATACTAGCTGTAAAGTCACCTGAGATCAAGCCCAGCAGTTTGTGATGTCATGGCGTCTATTAGATACCCAACATCATAAACTGTCAGTACTAACAACAAAAAAAAATCGACAAAAGAAATTTATTTGAAAAAACAGTCACCAAAACATTTCCTCTTTCACCAATTTATTGTAAGAAAAAAAATAAAGGGGTCCCACGACGACTCTGGACCGTCTAGAATATGGGGGGGAGACACCCAGGGAACGTATCCCCCATTTTCTAGGAGTGCGGACCCTTCATGTGAGGAGTGTGGGTGCAATGAATCTGCACTCACTCTCCCCGGGTCCACAGCAGCAGAGTCCATGTCGTAATGGTTGCTACCAAAGCTGCAATGCCCTGCTCATGAGGTAAGGGCATGCCTAATCAGGAGAACTACTGTAGAGGAAACTCTGCTCACTGGTATATAGGTGCTCAGAGGTAATAATAGATAAAATTAGTGAGTAACCTCGGCACTCTAAATCTCCCAGACTAAGTCAGTAAGTCACAATGGATAGTAATGCAAAATCACTCTTTATTGGTCCATATTAAGAAAAAAAAAATTTCATAAGCATATATGTTTTTGTCCAAAACAAGTTACAAATGACGTTTCGGCCTGAGCCTTCGTCAGATTGGACTTATCTGCATGTAATCATGAAAAATGACAATAATCAGTATCACATAAGAGTGAGAGAACAATAACATAAACTCGAACAATGTAGAGGTACAATTGGGATGCAGCAAAAAAATTGCAACACAGCAAGAAATGAAACACATGATACAAATGTCATAATACAGTACAAGGACAATATAGTAATGACAAATATGGGGTCAGAGTAGACTTAGACAGCTCTGGTACGAAAGAGATGTCAATCATAAAGTAACATGTGCAGTAGGTGTAGAGCTACAGTATGCATGGCAGAGCTAATGGGTAGACCGACCATAGAAAAAGAACGGAGAAAAAGTGGAGAAAAAGGGGAGCATAAGAGGAGAAAAAGTGGAGAAAAAGTGGAGAAAAAGTGGAGATAAAAGTGGAGAAAAAGTGGAGCATAAGAGGAGAAAAAGTGGAGAAAAAGTGGAGAAAAAGTGGAGAAAAAGTGGAGAAAAAGTGGAGCATAAGAGGAGAAAAAGTGGAGAAAAAGTGGAGAAAAAGTGGAGCATAAGAGGAGAAAAAGTGGAGAAAAAAGTGGAGAAAAAGTGGAGAAAATGTGGAGAAAAAGTGGAGAAAAAGTGGAGCATAAGAGGAGAAAAAGTGGAGAAAAAAGTGGAGAAAAAAGTGGAGAAAAAGTGGAGAAAAAGTGGAGAAAAAGTGGAGATTAAGAGGAGAAAAAGTGGAGAAAAAGTGGAGCATAAGAGGAGAAAAAGTGGAGAAAAAGTGGAGAAAAAGTGGAGAAAAACGTGGAGAAAAAGTGGAGAAAAAGTGGAGCATAAGAGGAGAAAAAGTGGAGAAAAAGTGGAGAAAAAGTGGAGCATAAGAGGAGAAAAAGTGGAGAAAAAGTGGAGCATAAGAGGAGAAAAAGTGGAGAAAAAGTGGAGATTAAGAGGAGAAAAAGTGGAGAAAAAGTGGAGCATAAGAGGAGAAAAAGTGGAGAAAAAGTGGAGAAAAAGTGGAGAAAAAGTGGAGAAAAAGTGAAGCATAAGAGAGGAAAAAGTGGAGAAAAAAGTGGAGAAAAAGTGGAGAAAAAGTGGAGAAAAAGTGGAGATTAAGAGGAGAAAAAGTTGAGAAAAAGTGGAGCATAAGAGGAGAAAAAGTGGAGAAAAAGTGGAGAAAAAGTGGAGAAAAAAGTGGAGAAAAAGTGGAGAAAAAGTGGAGAAAAAGTGGAGCATAAGAGGAGAAAAAGTGGAGATTAAGTGGAGAAAAAGTGGAGAAAAAGTGGAGATTAAGAGGAGAAAAAGTGGAGAAAAAGTGGAGCATAAGAGGAGAAAAAGTGGAGAAAAAGTGGAGAAAAAGTGGAGAAAAAGTGGAGAAAAAAGTGGAGAAAAAGTGGAGAAAAAGTGGAGCATAAGAGGAGAAAAAGTGGAGAAAAAGTGGAGAAAAAGTGGAGAAAAAGTGGAGCATAAGAGGAGAAAAAGTGGAGAAAAAGTGGAGCATAAGAGGAGAAAAAGTGGAGAAAAAGTGGAGAAAAAGTGGAGATTAAGAGGAGAAAAAGTGGAGAAAAAGTGGAGCATAAGAGGAGAAAAAGTGGAGAAAAAGTGGAGAAAAAGTGGAGAAAAAGTGAAGCATAAGAGAAGAAAAAGTGGAGAAAAAAGTGGAGAAAAAGTGGAGAAAAAGTGGAGAAAAAGTGGAGAAAAAGTGGAGCATAAGAGGAGAAAAAGTGGAGATTAAGTGGAGAAAAAGTGGAGAAAAAGTGGAGCATAAGAGGAGAAAAAGTGGAGAAAAAGTGGAGAAAAAGTGGAGCATAAGAGGAGAAAAAGTGGAGAAAAAGTGGAGAAAAAGTGGAGAAAAAAGTGGAGAAAAAGTGGAGAAAAAGTGGAGCATAAGAGGAGAAAAAGTGGAGATTAAGTGGAGAAAAAGTGGAGAAAAAGTGGAGCATAAGAGGAGAAATAGTGGAGAAAAAGTGGAGAAAAAGTGGAGAAAAAGTGGAGCATAAGAGAAGAAAAAGTGGAGAAAAAAGTGGAGAAAAAGTGGAGAAAAAGTGGAGAAAAAGTGGAGATTAAGAGGAGAAAAAGTGGAGAAAAAGTGGAGCATAAGAGGAGAAAAAGTGGAGAAAAAGTGGAGAAAAAGTGGAGAAAAAAAGTGGAGAAAAAGTGGAGAAAAAGTGGAGAAAAAGTGGAGATTAAGAGGAGAAAAAGTGGAGAAAAAGTGGAGCATAAGAGGAGAAAAAGTGGAGAAAAAGTGGAGAAAAAGTGGAGAAAAAGTGGAGCATAAGAGGAGAAAAAGTGGAGAAAAAGTGGAGCATAAGAGGAGAAAAAGTGGAGAAAAAAGTGGAGAAAAAGTGGAGAAAAAAGTGGAGAAAAAGTGGAGAAAAAGTGGAGCATAAGAGGAGAAAAAGTGGAGAAAAAGTGGAGCATAAGAGGAGAAAAAGTGGAGAAAAAGTGGAGAAAAAGTGGAGAAAAAGTGGAGCATAAGAGGAGAAAAAGTGGAGAAAAAGTGGAGAAAAAGTGGAGCATAAGAGGAGAAAAAGTGGAGATTAAGAGGAGAAAAAGTGGAGAAAAAGTGGAGCATAAGAGGAGAAAAAGTGGAGATTAAGAGGAGAAAAAGTGGAGAAAAAGTGGAGCATAAGAGGAGAAAAAGTGGAGAAAAAGTGGAGAAAAAGTGGAGAAAAAGTGGAGCATAAGAGAAGAAAAAGTGGAGAAAAAAGTGGAGAAAAAGTGGAGAAAAAGTGGAGAAAAAGTGGAGATTAAGAGGAGAAAAAGTGGAGAAAAAGTGGAGCATAAGAGGAGAAAAAGTGGAGAAAAAGTGGAGAAAAAGTGGAGAAAAAGTGGAGAAAAAAGTGGAGAAAAAGTGGAGAAAAAGTGGAGAAAAAGTGGAGAAAAAGTGGAGATTAAGAGGAGAAAAAGTGGAGAAAAAGTGGAGATTAAGAGGAGAAAAAGTGGAGAAAAAGTGGAGCATAAGAGGAGAAAAAGTGGAGAAAAAAGTGGAGAAAAAAGTGGAGAAAAAGTGGAGAAAAAAATGGAGAAAAAGTGGAGCACCCTTTGGTACCTTTCATGTGGCACTAAGGGGTGCTTAGCTTTGTATTTAGCCAAAAAAATGAAAAAAAAATGACGTAGGGTTCCCCCTAGTTTTGTAGCCAGCTAGGGTAAAGCAGACGGCTGCAGCCTGCAGACCACAGCTGGCAACCTCACCTTGGCTGGTAATCCAAAACTGAGGGCACCCCACGCTGTTATTTTAAATTAAATAAATAATTAAAAAAAAAACACGTAGGGGTCCCCCAAAATTGGATCACCAGCCAAGGTAAAGCAGACAGCTGGGGCCTGATATTCTCAGACTAGGGAGGTCCATGGTTATTGGAATCTCCCCAGCCTAAAAATAGCAGGCCGCAGCCGCCCCAGAAGTGGCGCATCCATTAGATGCGCCAATCCTGGTGCTTCGCCCCAGCTCATCCCGCGCCCTGGTGCGGTGGCAAACGGGGTAATATATGGGGTTAATACCAGATGTGTAATGTCACCTGGCATCAAGCCCTGGGGTTGGTGAGGTCAGGCATCTATCAGATACCCGACATCACCAACCCAGTCAGTAATAAAAAAAAATAGACGACAAACACATTTTTATTTGAAAAAACACTCCCCAAAACATTCCCTCTTTAACCAATTTATTAGATTGAAAAACAAATCCAGGTCTGGTGTAATCCAAGGGGTTGCCATGACGATCCACACTGTCCCAGTCAATGAAGAGCAGGATGTTCCCCATTGGCTGGGAGAGCAATGCAGTGACCTGAGCTAACATCAATGGGTCAGCCCAGGTCACTGCAGGGGGTGGCAAGTGCTGCTGTCAGCGAGGTACATTACCTGCGCTGATCTCCAGCACACTGACAGCCCCTGTCACTGAGGTCAATGACCGGCGCCTTCACATCAAGTATCGCGAGAGGTCCGTGACGTCACCGCCAGTGTCAGTCTCGGGTCGGAAGCGATAGGTGATGTGACAAGCGGCGGCCATGGAGGAAAGTGACAGCGCTGTGGTCGGGATGGCGGGACTTCATCACCGCAGGTAAGCTGAGCGGGGGGGGGTTGCATGTGTGAGAGTGTGTGTGTGTGTGTGTGTATGTGTATGTATGTGTACATGCCGCGGGCAGGAGGGGGCGGAGCGAGCTGAGCGGGAAGTGTGGGCTTCCTGCACGTAACTAAGATAAACATCGGGTTACTAACCAAAGCGCTTTGCTTGGATACCCGATGTTTATCTTGGTTACCAGCTCGTGGCAGGCTGCCAGCGATGGCTCCTGCACACTGTAGCTGGGAGGGGGGGTGGGGTGTGCGTGAGTGAGAGTGTGTGTGTGTGTGTATATGTATGTATACATGCCGCGGGCAGGAGGGGGCGGAGCGAGCTGAGCGGGAAGTGTGGGCTTCCTGCACGTAACTAAGATAAACATCGGGTTACTAACCAAAGCGCTTTGCTTGGATACCCGATGTTTATCTTGGTTACCAGCTTGTGGCAGGCTGCCAGCGATGGCTCCTGCACACTGCAGCTGTAAAAAGCCCTGCTTTTTGCTGCTAGAACCGTTCTCGAACGTTTCTAGAACTATCGAGCTTTTAGCAAAAAGCTCGAGTTCTAGTTCGATCTCGAACAGCCCAAAAATCACTCGAGCCTAGAACTGGAGAACCACGAACCGCGCTCAACTCTAGTACCTACACTCTCTAATATTAAAACTAGAGATGAGCGAACCGGTCGCGGTTCGGCTCGAGCTTGGTTCGCCGAACGGAGGTCGCGTTCGAGTTCGGTTCGGTGACCCGGATCGGTGAACCACTCGAACCCCTTAGGAAACAATGGAAGGCAATCACAAACACATACAAACACCTAGAAAACACCCTCAAAGGTGTCCAAAAGGTGACAAACAACTCATAACACAACACAAACACATGGGAAAGTGACAAGAAAATATACTCATGCGAAAACAAAAGAGCTGGACAAGGAAAAAGAGGAGGAGACACAGATGTATGAGTATATGCAAGGGAACATCAATGCCATTACTGTGCAACTTGAGCACTGCTCATTTTAGGCTTATAATCTTGATAAATTGCCTGAGCTCACCACGTATGCCTTGGGAATCTTGTGTACCGCAGCCAGCGTTCTCTCGGAACATGTCCTCAGTGCTGCTGGGGGGGTGCTGACAGATAAGCACAAGCGTCTGTCCACTGACAATGTGGACATGCTAACGTTCACCAAGATGAGGAAGTCATGGCTCTCAGAGGACTTTTCTTCCCCTGGGTCATCCAGGGGAAGCGAAAGGCACTTGTATTTTTGAGAGTGCTTCA
Organism: Anomaloglossus baeobatrachus; assembly: GCF_048569485.1. NCBI lineage: Eukaryota > Metazoa > Chordata > Amphibia > Anura > Aromobatidae > Anomaloglossus > Anomaloglossus baeobatrachus. The sequence continues at coordinate 136,877,811 of NC_134359.1, forward strand.
TGCAAAGCATCTTTTTGATTTTGAAAAGGGGGGTCAACTGATGCCAGTCAAGTGGGGTGTGTGTGGCCCAATTAGTGGAAACAAGGGAGACTGTGGTTGGAGTCCCCTCGCTGTGTTTCTAAAAGAACCAAGCTGAACAAGTCATGGCTCTCAGAGGACCTTTCTTCCCCTGGGTCATCCAGGGGAGACGAAAGGCTGATGTATTTTTGAGAGTGCTTCATGCAAAGCATCTTTTTCATTTTGAAAAGGGGGGTGAACTGATACCAATCAAGTGGGGTGTGTGTGGCCCAATAAGTGGAAACGAGGAAGACTGTGGTTGGAGTCCCCTCACTGTGTTTCTAAAAGAACCAAGATAAACAAGTCATGGCTCTTAGAGAACTTTTCTTCCCCTGGGTCATCCAGGGGAGGCGAAAGGCACGTGTATTTTTGAGAGTGCTTCATGCAAAGCATCTTTTTCATTTTGAAAAGGGGGGTCAACTGATGCCAGTCAAGTGGGGTGTGTGTGGCCCAATTAGTGGAAACGAGGGAGACTGTGGTTGGAGTCCCCTCGCTGTGTTTTACATGCTTTTAGAAGGGCATGACATGGCTTAGAGGTTGACTTTCAGCATCTGCAAACTGTTGGCTACCGAAATGCTGCCTTTCCAACCTTTTTAACCAAGGATTTTCGAGACCTTATGCCCATCACAGTGCCCCAAGAGCCGATGCCCAGGCGCCACTCCTTCTCCAACAAAGGCGTGCCCGCGCTACACCAGCATGTCGCACCAAACATCACCGCTTCTTTGAGAAACTGTGTGTGACAGGGTGCATTTCACCACAGATACTTAGCCCAGTAAGCATGGACAGGGGCGTTACATGTCGCTGACTGGGTAATGGGTTACTATGGGGAGAGCTGGAGAAGGGTCTGCTGTACAAGTCTTGCCGTCCCCATGAATTGTGTGTCAATCCTTCCTCTGTATGTAGAAGTTAATACACTGCTTCTGGTCAGGCCACCCTTCCTTGTAACTGCGCACAAGGAATCCCACACACCTCCTTACTATGCTGGCAGCAGAGCTCAATGCCATCAGGCGGTCAAATGTTTGCTTTGAAATGTATGGGAAATGTGAGACACCGCTGAGGAGTTGTGGACGGTTAGCTCTGGAGACCGAGTTTCATCAATGGTTGTCTCCACTCAACCGTGTGACAATGATGCAAACCTGGGTGTGGCCCTTCGCCGTGACAATGGGACACATGTGCCTTGTATGGCTCACGTGTTGAACCTGGTTGTCCAGCAATTTTTAAACCACTATCCTGGTCTACATAGCCTTCTGCAGAGAGCACGGTGTAACGCCTTCCTTGACCCACACACTCAGACGGGCTGTAAAGGATAGGCTAAAGGGAAGCCACTCACCAAGCAGGACCCCCAGAACCCTGAAACCCTTTAACCCCTATACAGGGATTTAAAATTTCGCAGGGCCCAAGGTGATCAATACCTGTGGAAGGCTGCAGTTCCAAAGAATAGTAGTCAGGCGGGTCAAAACATTAATTGAGGAAGAGGAACAGAATGGGACGGCCAGGACTTAATCAGTAAACAAGCAGAGGTGAAATGCGGATCGGCCAACGAGGTACATAAACAGCAAGCAGGAAAAGTTGTCAGGTAACAAGCACACAAAATCACAAAACAGAACTGGGGGTAAGAGTAACCAGAGGTTCATAGCTATGTCTGGCAGTGGTCAGCAGACAGGATAAGCCTAAAAAAAGGGGTGGTGTCTTCCCATTGGTTGTAGCTGAATGATTGTACTTCATCTGTGAGACACCCACCACCTACATTCAGCCAGTGGTTCTGCATCTGTCAAGGTAACGCAGCCCAGTGGGTGAGCATAACCTACGTCCACCTGCGCCCCTGGCATTGACTCCTCTCCCATCATCAGCACTATACACGAAAGGAACACGTTGTCACCTGGCGACAGGAGTACAAATTGATGGAGCGGACTCCGGTGGTGACTTAACAGCCATGTGTGGCAATGATGCAAACCTGGCTGCGGGCCTTCGTCAGGGCAATTTGACACGCGTGCCTTGTATGGCTCACGTGTTGAATCTGATTCTCCAGCAATTTTTAAATCACCATCCCGGCCTACATGGCCTTGTGCAGCGGGCATGCTCGCTATGTGCTCACCCCCATCGTTCGCACCCAGCAGCTCAACAACTTTCATCGCTCCAAAAGTCTTTAGGTCTGGCGGTTTAACGCCTGAAATGTGATGTGCCGACACGCAGGAATTTGAATCTGCACATGTTGCAGCATCTGTGGCAGCACCGCCGAGCCCTGCTGAAATACGTTATGACGTATACCCTGGGCTAACTTGATCCAGAGTCGGTGCAGATCACGCTGCTGGAGTGGTGTCAGATTAAGGACCTATGCACTTTTCTACACAGTTTACAAATATCGACAAAGATGTTTAGCACTGGCGATGCCATTCTCAGTGTGACAATTCTGGTCATCTACATGATGGAGCACACTATAAGCATTATTCGGAGTCAGGTGTTAAGACAAGAGGAAGGGGAGGAAGTACAGGAGGAGTCATATGCGGAAGGGATAACAAGATCTACAAGGTCAAGACGGTCAGCGGCACCTAGGCAGCAGTCATGGGACGGTGGGGGAGAGGGATTATCAAGGGCGCTTAGTATCAGCAAAACTGTTGAGGAAGGTGCAGGAGCCCAGGAAGAAATGGAGGACGAACTGGCGATGGGCAGGGAAGACTCAGCAGATGAGTGAGAGCTTGCTCACATTTCGGTTGTGCGAGGTTGGGGGGAGAAGGCAGAGTAAGGAGGCATGATTCTCACCTCTCCGCCACCAACACACCAAGGACTTGGTCCTCCTGGATGCACAAGACAAATGAGAGCCTTCTTGCTGCACTACCCACAACATGACCCTCGGATTGTCAGAATTCAAAGTAATGCTGACTACTGGGTTGCCACACTGTTAGATCCCCGGTACAACACAAAATTTTGCGAAATAATTCCTGCCATAGAAAGGGACGCACGTATGCAGGAGTATCAGCAGAAGGTGGTACACAATCTTAGATCTGCTTTTCCACTAAACACCAGTGGTACACTGAGTGAATCTCAACGCTTTGTCATGGATAGGAGGAAATGGTCTTTTACTTGTCCACATCTGAGGGACCGAGGGCTGGCTGCTGTGCTGAGACGGCGTTCAGTACGGTGTCCCTGCAGAGTTGCACTTTTGGTCATATACAAAATGAGTTGAAAAAGGACAGATGCTAGAGGAAAGGGGAACAGGTGTGTTGGAAAGGGGAAAAAAGTTTGTGTCCGTGGGTTTGGTGGTTAAGCAACAGTATCATTTGCTGAAGGAACAACATCTGTTATGGTGGGAATGGCAGATTTGGATAAGGTGGTGTTGGGTATGAGAATTGAGTATCCAGAAATACTTAATTCAGCCATTTCATAGACTCAGGTATATAATTTAGTAAGATGTAAACTAACACACATATCTATGCATGTCTTTGTTCTCTTTTACTCTTTTACTAATATGTTTATATAGGTATATTGCATGTTCAGTGTATTCTCCCTTAAAACAATATATAAATATATATATATATATATATATCAGCACATGTATTCTCAAAGATGGCTGCTGTATCCTGTTTGCACCTGAGACAGATGGACAAAAGAAATTCCTGGAGTCTGAACTGTCCAATCAAAGAGCGGATATGCAGATCCTATACGTCATGAAGCTCTGACCTACGATACTTGATTGGACTAAAACTTTTGTTTACACCCCTTTTACTTCGTGGTCTAGCTGTCCAAGAATAAAGATTTCAGTTTTGCCTCAGCTTCTATCGTGTGAGGGAGTTTTATAATTGATTTAATTAATTATTATTCTTTCTTGTTGTGCACACACGATATTTTAATTTGGAACAACGGTCAGATCGAAAAGGGATCACTTGTATCCCATCCCTTAACAGTTCGAGGCACTGCTGAGATAACCGTAAGAAAGATTGGCCGAACTTCTCTCTCGGATCGAGGGGATCGTTTCCTAGTACCCGGAGGCCGCCGAAACAGAGCTGATCACTCAAAATCCCAGGTAAGTGTCATATATAATGTATATGATTACTACCTGTGATTTCGACGGTCTGTGGCGTGAGGTATGATCTCTGAACTGAGGAAGGTGTTGACACTATTGACCCTTAGCGGGCCTGAATCTTTCGCCGATAGTTTCAGAACAAAGAGACTGACCCAGACCCCATAGCATCAGAGGGTCCGTGGGTCATACAATCTGACCGTCTGTTTTTATTGCTGAGTTGTGAACGGAGTTCTTAGCTTCATAGATAGCTTGTAGATCAGGGGTCTCAAACTCGGCTGGCAGCCTCAGCTAACACACACACACACCCCCACCCTGTGCAGCCTCAGCTAACACACACACACACACACCCACCCTGTGCAGCCTCAGCTAACACACACACCCACCCTGTGCAGCCTGAGCTAACACACACACACACACACACCCACCCTGTGCAGCCTCAGCTAACACACACACACCCCCACCCTGTGCAGCCTCAGCTAACACACACACACACCCCACCACCCTGTGCAGCCTCAGCTAACACACACACACACACACCCTGTGCAGCCTCAGCTAACACACACACACACACACACCCACCCTGTGCAGCCTCAGCTAACACACCCCCACACACCCCCACCCTGTGCAGCCTCAGCTAACACACACACACACACCCACACCCTGTGCAGCCTCAGCTAACACACACACACACACACACCCACCCTGTGCAGTCTCAGATAACACACACACCCCCCCACCCTGTGCAGCCTCCCTGTGCAGCCTCAGCTAACACACACACACACCCCCCTGTGCAGCCTCAGCTAACACACACACACACACACACACACACCCCAGCCTGTGCAGCCTCAGCTTACACACACCCCCCCACCCTGTGCAGCCTCAGCTAACACACCCCCCCACCCTGTGCAGCCTCAGCTAACACCCCCCCCTCCCTGTGCAGCCTCAGCTAACACCCCCCCACCCTGTGAAGCCTCAGCTAACACACACACCCCCACCCTGTGCAGCCTCAGCTAACACACACACCCCCACCCTGTGCAGCCTCAGCTAACACACACCCCCCCACCCTGTGCAGCCTCAGCTAACACACACACCCCCACCCTGTGCAGCCTCAGCTAACACACCCCCCCCCACCCTGTGCAGCCTCAGCTAACACACACACCCCCACCCTGTGCAGCCTCAGCTAACACACACCCTCCCACCCTGTGCAGCCTCAGCTAACACACCCCCCCCCACCCTGTGCAGCCTCAGCTAACACACACACCCCCACCCTGTGCAGCCTCAGCTAACACACCCCCCCCACCCTGTGCAGCCTCAGCTAACACCCCCCCCCCACCCTGTGCAGCCTCAGCTAACACACCCCCCCACCCTGTGTAGCCTCAGCTAACACACACCCCCCCACCCTGTGCAGCCTCAGCTAACACACACCCCCCCCACCCTGTGCAGCCTCAGCTAACACACACACACCCACCCTGTGCAGCCTCAGCTGACACACACACACACACACACACACACACCCCACCCTGTGCAGCCTCAGCTAACACACACCCCCACCCTGTGCAGCCTCAGCTAACACACACCCCCCCACCCTGTGCAGCCTCAGCTAACACACACCCTCCCACCCTGTGCAGCCTCAGCTAACACCCCCCCCACCCTGTGCAGCCTCAGCTGACACACACCCCCCCACCCTGTGCAGCCTCAGCTAACACACACACCCCCACCCTGTGCAGCTTCAGCTAACACACACCCCCCCACCCTGTGCAGCCTCAGCTAACACACACCCCCCCACCCTGTGTAGCCTCAGCTAACACCCCCCCCCCACCCTGTGCAGCCTCAGCTAACACACACCCCCCCACCCTGTGCAGCCTCAGCTAACACACACACACCCACCCTGTGCAGCCTCAGCTAACACACACCCCCCCACCCTGTGCAACCTCAGCTAACACACACCCCCCCACCCTGTGCAGCCTCAGCTAACACACACACACACACACACACCCTGTGCAGCCTCAGCTAACACACACCCCCCCACCCTGTGCAGCCTCAGCTAACACACACACACACACACACACACTCTGTGCAGCCTCAGCCAGCAACAGAAACACACACACCATACACACGAAAACATTCTTCTCACCTGCTGTCAGCGGCATGCAGGCACGTAGACTCGGTGAAGCCTCAGCTACCACACACACACACACACACACACACAGTGCAGCCTCAGCCAGCAACAGAACCACACACACACACGGCATGCCACACACACAGTGCAGCCTCAGCCAGCAACACAGAACCCCACACACACGAAAACATTCTTCTCACCTGCTGTCAGCGGCACGCAGGCACGTGGACCCAGTAATGATCACAGCTGCTGTCATCGCTGAACTTTCGGCCGGCACGTGCAGAGCAGTTCTCACTGCACAACAGCCACTGGCCAATCACAGGCAATCATCTGAGGTCATATGCAGCAGGTGCTTGCCTCTGATTGGCAGGCGGCTATTGCTTTTCTACAGCGAGAACTTCACTGTGCGCGGCAAAGACAAAACTGTAGGCTGAAATAAATAACTGGCAGCTGCGGCCCCTGCACCGGTCGCCATCTTTACCAGGTCCACGGGCCTGCGGGCCGCAAGAAGCCACCTGAAGGGCCGCATGCGGCCCGCGGGCCGCGTGTTTGAGACCCCTGTTGTAGATTCTACGCTCTGATTGAGTTCTTAAAGAAGTTGATTGTTGCTGTTCATATAGGGCTCAGTAATACACAAGAAGGAGGTTGGTCAGTCCCTCACTGGCTGCTTACACGGGACAGAGAGCTGGAGTCTCATTTTGCAGCTGTGCCTGCAGTCTCTTACACAAAAAAGGTGGGGGTCATTCATTCACGCAGCTACATTCTTTCGCTGAGCGGGCAGACGGAGGGGGAGTGTAGAAGCCCACAGAAGCAGCCTGCATTTCTACACTGTGAACAAAGGAAGCAAGGGGGGGTTAGTGAATTACCCATCCCTGCTGGGAGTAAAGAGGCAGAGACAGCGCAGCTCTTTGGAGTGAGGAGAAAGGAGGGGTCAGTGGGCTAACATACAGGACGTAGCAGCAGCCTTTGTGTAGCAAAAGCAAGCAAAGGATCTGTAGTGATTTGTAAGACAAGTGCTATTTTGGTTTGGATTGGAACAGAAACTAACTGCTTCATGCGTTTTTCAGTATTTACAATTGAGTTTCTTTTTGAATAGAAGTATGAGAACTAGAGATTCCCCTGTGTTGCAGATGACACATTCACAGTTTATTAAATATTGAATATTAAATATTGAATAGATAATAAACAAGGAGGGAAGGGTTCTGATAACTTAAAGTGGAATTAGCGTATTCCCTTGCGTTTTAGACGCGTGTCACTGTTTGCGTTCGATACGCAGACGAGGCGGGAAAGGATTTCATTTTAGTTAGGTTAAAGGTGTTGGAATTAGCGTATTCTCCTGCGTATTAGACGCGAGTCACTGTCTGCGCATTACAAACGCGGACGAGGCGAGAAAGAATTCCGTTGGAACCGGCCGGTCCAATTAAGCGCGGAGAGCGCTAGTATCCTAGTTGGAAAACGAGAGGAAAAAAATATACGAAAAATTGTAACAAATTGTGCAAAATAGTTGGATTACCACCAGGTGGCAGGCTGCAGCCCAGTGTATGGAAGTCCATATTGACCTCCAATAAGGGGATACTTGAAGATAATAATCTGTTAGATACAGCAAGAGCTTGGTTCTGGACAGCTGCGGTGTTACAGAAAGAGGGCTGGCAGGAGATTGAAGTGGACCAAGGAAATGTTAAACTGTATGGTTATGTTTTAAGTGAAAAATCAAAGGTTCAAGTGACAGATTCACAAACCTCATTGCCGCCGTCTTACAATAGTTCCGCGACAGGTCCAGGGGTTGGTCTAGGTGGGTGGATATGCCCTGTTTGTGATTGCCAAAATCCTGATTATTGTGGTGTTGGTTATAATTGGGAGGACAAAGACCTCATTCACTGCCTGCTATAGCTTACAGTCCCCCCCTTTACCCCCCTTTGCCTGTTGCTGTTTCTGACGTTACTAAATGTCTTCCTCCAACTGTGCCCTATTGTTCTCCTTCTTTAGAAGCTACTGTATCCAGTACTGATCAAACCCCTCCTTTGCATGCTGTAATGCAAACTAGTTTACGGCCCTTAAAAGTAACGGCACCGCCCGTAGCTTCTGCCCCTCCCAGTACACCCATAGTGTCCCAACATGGCAATACTCCCAGAAGTCAGATGCCTGGAACTTCCTGTGGTGGCCATCTTGCTACACCTCATAAACCACAATTACTTTGTCCAGTCATCACCCCAGCCGGCACCTATTATAGCCCGGTGCCTGAACCCGGTTTGCTTTGTCCCAATCTTTCAGCATCCTCAGTGCCACCTCCAGTTTTGCAACCTCATAGGCCCCTACCACATACTACCCGTTCTGTACTGTCACATGAGCTTATTGATCTGGATCCACCCGAACAGGAGGGTGTAACTTATGCACAGGACAGTGTGGCTTATGATAACACCCATACGGATGGAGGATCACAGGATTCATTTTCTACGGTATCCGAGGAGTGGAACCCTGTCTTTCAGCGTTATTATGCCTGTGTCAATGGCACCCTCCTCCTCTCAGTTGGAAAAGGAGACATCACTACCATGTCTGTAGGAGCCGTGGTTAATCCTGCCAATGGCCACCTGCGCCACAGAGGTGGCCTAGCTGCCCGTATAGTCAAGGCTGGGGGCGAACCTATTCAACGTGACTCAGAAGCCCTAGTACGTACACAAGGCCCTGTCCAACCGGGACGCATTGCTATTACAGGCCCTGGCAACCTGCCCTGCAATCTAGTCATTCATGCAGTTGGCCCACTCTATTATTCCAATCAACATGATACCAGTTGCCGGATCCTCCAAGAGGCATTCGAAGCAGCCATCCTACACGCTTCCCAGACCTCTCAGACCCAGATGCCTTTATGGTCAATAGCCTTGCCCGCCATTTCGGCTGGAGTTTTCGGATTCCCTATCCGAGCTTGTGCAAACGAGATTGTTAAAACCATAATGCCCTTACTCCATGGCCAGATCTTGAATTTGCAAGAAATTCGTCTAGTCGGAAGTTTGGAAGCGACTGTTAAGGCACTCCAGGATGCCCTCAAAGGATATGTTCGCCCATCCAAACCCACTACCATCTCCAGGAAACTACCTATTATGGTTGGAGATGCAAGTGATGATCAAGTACCGGTCTGGACACAGAAAGCCATACTTGACAAGGACGACTCAGATGTATATAAAGTTTACTCCTGGACAGGCAGCTACCTTAGTCTCCACACTGCCAGACCCAGAGGCCCAACCTATGCCATTCTACCGCCATATCGTACAAATCCAGAAGATGTATGCAGCTACATGGCAAGATTTAATGTCATTGGCCCAAATTAAAGCAGGAGACTCTTATTGGCCAGTCATGGAAGGGGCCCTGAATGATTCTCGCCTGTCTTCTGAAGAAACCTGGCAATCCGGTGTCACTTTTTGAGAACAGTTGAAGTCCTGGGCACAAGACAGTTTATCTGATCAAGCTACTAGCCTTAAGGATGTGACTCAAGAACAAGCAGAGTCAGTTGAAAAATACGCTTCCAGACTCACCCAGATGTTCGCAGACCTCGGATTCTCAAAACAAATTAAACCACAGGCTCAGCTTTTGTCACAAGCCTTTGTCGCTGGCCTGAGGGAGGAGCTTAGGAACAATATAATGAAGACTCACCCTGAAATTGAAAATGCCACCATGACAGATGCTATTATGATTGCAAAGAGCTTCCAGAAGAATATGAAGGCCTCCAAGAAGGCGATGGTTGTCCTGACGGAAGGGGACTCTGAGGACCCTCAATACGTCATGTCTAATGTATCACCATTTCCTACACAAGTGTACCCTCCCGGCATCTATCCAACTACGGCCGAACCTTCAACACAATTTCAAACCTACCCTGATCGGAGAGGATTCCGAGGCACTTGTTTCCGATGCGGAAGGGATGGACATATCCAACATGATTGTCGAACACCGTCCAATAGGTGCTATCCTCGGAATGTCGATAATCGGCAACCAAGAAGACAATGCCCACCACTTGAACAAGGTGATCGAGCTCAGGCCCAACAACAGCCACAATGATGGTCAGGCACGCCTGAACCTGCCATGGCTTCTACCACAAGTGCCTTTTCTCCTTGCTTTGCAGTCACCCTACTGGTAGATGAGAACCCAATCAAATTCATGGTGGACACAGGTGCGGCCAAAACTGTTATTAGACAACAAGACTTACCATTGTCAGTTCCTCTTACTTCAGACACTTTTACTTGTGTTGGTGTAGATGGTACACCAACTAAAAACCAACTTACAGTGCCGGTCCCAATCGGCCCTTTCCCTGAAGTTTTGACCAGACTCCTGGTGTCGCCTACCTGTCCCATTAATCTTCTGGGTGCCGACCTCTTACACTGTTTCCGAGCTAACATCACTTTCGACTCCGATGGCATGACGGTAACTTTCTACAATCCCAATACACCGGAGGGAATTGAAGACGTTTGTATTGTCTCAGCATTGCCTATGATGCTCTTGTATGGAGACGATCCCTTGTATGGAATACCTGACAGTGTTATAGCTCTTATACCACAGTCTCTATGGTCAACGGGTCCTGAAGATGTTGGTCGTCTGCAAGTACCTCCCGTCATAGTGCGTCTTAAAACTGGGGCCAGCTACCTCGAGTGCCGCAATATCCTCAGGATCTCCCTGGATGGATTTCAGTTTACAAATATGACTGAGGGAAATGCATGTGAAGAATGGAAAAAGAGATACCTGATAATAGGTAAGGCCTTCTCCCCTGGGAAAGGCATCACTATATACCCTGGCAACTATACCTGTTATAATGTGAGTGGTCAAGGGAGAGATATGGGTAGATTTCGAGATGGGTTCTGTGGATCCTATAGCAATCTCACCCGTGATCACTTAATTAACCAGGTACAGTCCGTGGCAGATGTGTTTTGGATTTGTGGGGATATGAAAATTTGATCACGAGTAGAAGGAAATTGGACGGGAGAATTTACTTTAGCTAAGGCACTTTTGCCTATACACATAGCCCCCGCTGACCACACTGTCAAAGAAAATGACTTTATAGCACACATCAAAGTCAGCTTACGGAATCAACAGAGTGAAGACGATGACCGTACTGGTAAAAATACACCTAAAGGCTCTTTTGACCCACATGTTTACATTGACGCTATTGGAGTGCCCAGGGGGGTCCCTGACGAATATAAAGCTAGAGACCAAGTCAGGGCGGGGTTCGAATCCATTATCCCCATAATTACTGTAAATAAAAATGTAGACTGGATTAATTATATCTACTATAATCAGCAACGTTTCGTTAACTATACACGTGACGCCTTACAGGGACTAGCAGAACAACTAGATCCGACCTCCATCATGGCTTATCAAAACAGAATGGCTTTAGATATGATCCTCCCAGAGAAAGGTGGAGTCTGTAAAATGGTGGGGAATGTTTGTTGTTCATATATACCAGATAACACTGGGGTGGATGGTACGGTCATCCTTAGCTATAAAGAAACTCACTACACTGTCTGAAGAATTAAAGAAAAATTCATGAGTGACCGACCCTTGGGGAGACTATTTTGGATGGACGAGTTCTTTTAAAGGCTGGTTGATCCAGATAGGGACCGCCTTAAGTATAGTACTAGTCATATTATTAGCCATTCTGGTTTGTGTAATTCCGTGTTTAAAGAAAATAATTTCCAAAACAGCTGAAGACACATTAGGAGGGACCTTTCCTTTACTCGAAACAGAAGACCTAGGTATGACAGACGACATGCCCATAAAGACCAACACGACCCTCTTCCCCAGTTACAAACCAATTCTGCTAGAACAGTTAGAAAAAAGGATGACTTAGGAAGGTGAGGACTTGTCTAGGGGTCCTTGGTCTCAAACCGGTGAAAAAAACCACTTCCCCTCTCCGCCCATGCCTCAACGTTCAGTTAGGCAGGTTTTCCGATAGGTCTTTCTACCTCTCTTCCTAAGGGAACATAGTACCCTTAGAAATCAGAAATGGCAGAAGTAAGTCTGTTGGGGATGAGAATTGAGTATCCAGAAATACTTAATTCAGCCATTTCATAGACTCGTATATAGTTTAGTAAGATGTAAACTAACACACATATCTATGCATGTCTTTGTTCTCTTTTACTCTTTTACCAATTCGTTTATATAGGTATATTGAATATTCAGTGTATTCTCCTTAAAACAATAAAAAAGAAAAAAAGGAGCCAGCACGATCTGAAATTGGCATGCATCATATAAAAAGTGAAAATTCACAGATTTATTCCAACTGTACTATAATGAAAAAAATGAGATTTTTAGCAAATAATTGATCAATTCTTTGAGCCACCCCTGCCAACGTCACGGCAAATCTCAATAGGGGGGTCCTACTCTATATTCTGTATTTCATGTGCCATGCGGCCTCCTAGATAAAGTTAAAAGCAGAACCATAATGGAGCACACATACCTGTAACCTGTATATAGCCGCTTCCATCTTGCAAAAAAGGCAATTGTGGATAGAGACCAGCCCAGGTCCCAGCATGTGGAGCAAGCTCTACACATACCAGGACTATATCAGAACTGACCCTCCCAGTGCCAGACAGCAACCATTGATAAAGGCGGACCAGATCCAAGAATGGTGCTTAATTAGCATTGCCTGTGGAAAGGGGTGAGGTAACTGAATCTGAACAGCTACCAACAGGAGGAATACATTGCAAACCAAAATCAGGCGTGCATGGTATGGTGATGGTCAGTCACCAGATATTGTAGCATAACTACAGTCATAACAGAGAAAAAGGAGCCAGCACGATCTGAAATTGGCATTGGTTGTAGTTATGCTACAAATGTCTGGTGGCTGGTCACCACCTTGCTATGCATGCCTGATCTTGGTTTGCAATATATTCCTCCTGTTGGTAGCTGTACACATTCAGTTGCCTCACCCTTTCCACAGGCATTGCTAATTAAGCACCATACTTGGATCTGGTCCGCCTTTATCAATGGTTGCTGTATGGCACTGGGAGGGTCAGTTCTGATATAGTCCTGGTATGTGTAGAGCTTGCTCCACATGCTGGGACCTGGGCTGGCCTCTATCCACAATTGCCTCTTTTGCAACATAGAAGCGGTTATATATACAGGTTACAGGTATGTGTGCTCCATTATGGTTCTGCTTTTAACTTTATCTAGGAGGCCGCATGGCACATGAAATACAGAATATAGAGTAGGACCCCCCTATTGAGATTTGCCGTGACGTTGGCAGGGGTGGCTCAAAGAATTGATCAATTATTTGCTAAAAATCTCATTTATATTACAGTACAGTTGGAATAAATCTGTGAATTTGCACTTTTTATATGATGCATGCCATTTTCAGATCGTGCTGGCTCCCCTCTCTCCCTTAAAACTATATATATATATATATATATATATATATCAGCACATGTATTCTCAAAGATGGTTGCCGTATCCTGTTTGCACCCAAGACAGATGGACAAAAGAAATTCCTGGAGTCTGGACTGTCCAATCAAAGAGAGGATATGCAGATCCTATACGTCATGAAGCTCCGACTTACGATACTTGATTGGACTAAAACTTTTGTTTACACCCCTTTTACTTCATGGTCTAGCTGTCCAAGAATAAAGATTCCAGTTTTGCCTCAGCTTCTGTCGTGTGAGGGAGTTTTATAATTGATTAATTAATTATTATTCTTTCTCGTTGTGCACACACGATATTTTAATTTGGAACAACGGTCAGATTGAAAAGGGATCACTTGTATCCCATCCCTTAACAGTGGTATATACTATATTACCGCTATATAAAAAAATTAAAAAGAAAAGAAAGAGAAAGGTATATAGCCCCATCGCCAGTCGGTATCCACCATGCTCCCAGATGGAAAATGAGATGCTGGCAACTGGAAGGTTAGGTGGAGGATACAGAGCTGAGTGGCTATGAAACTAATAGAAGCCTGAACCGAGTTAGACGCCACTGGGATCTGGAGACTGGGAGCCCTGTTAGCATCACAGGGTCCACACGCCCACCCAGCCCAGGAACTCCCTGTCAACAACACAGGGGCCATTGAGTACGCTGTCCATGTGCATAGGGGCCCACACCTGTGGACAGCAGGTGCATCAGCAGCAGCAGGTCTGTTAATGCCACTGGGCTGCACTAGCAGGACTGGTAGGACAGGAGCTGGTCTTAACTGTTCTGCGTTACCAACTGTGGTGGCGGCCTGCATCGACGCCCTATCCCTGCCTATTTCTGGCCCAAAACCACAATGGGTTCAACACATGGAGGTGTGCTCTTTCGGAGCATAATAGAAGACTGCGCACCTCCTCGTTGGCTCCAGCCCCTTTTGTAACCTGGTTCCGCCCCAAACCAGGGTGGACCACAATGCACCTCCTGGAGACAAAAGCAGAGTGACACATCATGAGGGGCATAACTAGCGTCCTATTCGGAACCGCCACTTCAATGATGACCTCATGGCTACCACGACCCAAACACCTCACCAGTCATCGTCTGACCAAGAATAATGAGGTGACAAGTCATATTGGTGGGCCTCTGCAAGCCAGTTGGGAGTGGCCTGGCCACATCATCAGGACACCTGATGCCCTGTGGTCTATATAGGCCCCCCACTTCAGGGGAAGGGCCAAAGACTTCATTACCGGACCTAGCCTCTAATGCAGTAACTGCCTGAGCATGCTCAATAGCATGAAATACAGTCTCCGAAAAAAGACTATCAGCCTCAGCATGCTGTCTAGGCACAACATAGGACTTAGAACTGGCACGGAGTGCAAGTACCTGTGCAAAGAGGCTTTTCGCACTAAGTGTGGGAGCATACGCTGGAGCCCGAAATGAAGACTAAAGAATGCTTTACACGTTACGATTAAGCATACGATATCGTATGCGATCGTAACCGCCCCCATCGTATGTGCGGCACGTTCAATTTGTTGAACGTGTCGCACAAACGAATAACCCCCCGTCACACGTACTTACCCGTCCATACGACCTCGATGTGGGCGGTGAACGTCCACTTTCTGGAGTAGGAGGGATGTTCGGCGTCACATCGACGTCACATCGTATGTGCGGCACGTTCAATTTGTGGAACGTGTCGCACAATCGAGTAACCCCCCAGTCACATGATAAGGGGGTTATATACAGAATACATATACAAGTAAAAATATACAGACTGGTACAGAGGGAAGAGGGCCCTGCCCTTGTGGGATTACATTCTAAAGGATTTTTGGGAGGAGACAGTAGGTGTGGTGTAGGTTGGGCGTCAGGTACGCACAGTGGTGGTGTCATTGAAGGTTATAGTCATTTCTGAACACATGAGTTTTCAGATTCCATTTTAAGCTTGAGGGTGTAGCAGATAATTTGACGTGTTGAGGTAGCAAGTTTCAGGAGACAGGGCAAATGATCTGCACAGATAGCCAGAAGCTTTGTGAGTCGGATCCAGCCCCCGATGAAGAAGGCGCTGAGCCTAATCTACACCCTCATTTCCAAACAGTAAATCCTCCTGGTGGAGACAATGGGGAACATGATGAGGAGACACAGATATCTGATTGGAACGACAACTTTACTATTTGGTCAGGGCAGGAAGAGGTTGTCTCGGAGATCTTAGGACAAGTGGAATGAAAACACACAGGGTGATTGGTTGACAGCAAGTGGGGTCTCCAACCTCATCAAAGTCAGCCAGTCGATGAGGTCAGCAGAGGAGGTGGAGGAGGATGCTACTGACGACGAGGTTACGTTGCGTCTTCCTGGCCAGAGACAAAGTACTGGAAGCACGTCAACAAATGAATCCTGGGCCACAACTTTGCCTCTGAGCAGAAGTCGTGTTGTCTATGCAGGTCGCATGGACTGTAAGCCTTGCCTAGCCTGGGACTTTTTTGACATCGCAAAGGATCACCCAAGTCATGGAATCTGTAAGATTTGTCAACAATCTCTAAGTAGAAGGCAAAAACTCACACCTTTGAGTACTTCCTCCATGAACCGTCACATGAATATGAATTAATAGTGTGAGGGTGTATTGCTCAGCTTTAGCTACTGTCAATGCAACATGCTTATTTGCCGTTCATTGCATGCATTTTTGCAAACTACACACAAGGGGCAGCTGTTTTTTTGGATCTGCCTTTGTCTGTTTGGTCACTATAGCAGAAGCAAATTGGTCTTGGTGTGGACTTGGAGATGCTGTCTATGAACAGAAGGAAAAGCTAAAGGTGTGTGTTACATCAAGGAGCCACCGCAGAAACACTTTGTTCAATTGTGAGGGGAGTCGTGTTGTACTTAGATGAGGAGCACCGTAACGCCAGTGAGCAGCATCCTGTGCCACAGACAGACATTCTTCCAATGCTGTCTATACTGTTTACTAGTGATGAGCGAGTACTAAAAAGCTCGGGTGCTCGAAGCTCGGGCCGAGCATCCCAAGATACTCGTGTACTCGGCCCGAGCACCGAGCCCAATGTTATCCTATGGGAGACCCGAGTATTTTTGTGAAATGACCCCCGGCAGCATGTAGAAACCCTAAAAATGTCACAAAAGTCTCAGAAGAGTGCTCAAATGACATGGCAACAGCATGGGGAAGACCCCTTGAAGCATTTATCACTCAAAAGTCACAGCTGTGAACAATTTTGTCCGTGTTTTACGCCATTTTTACGGACTCACCAGAAAACCTTCCAAAATGACACCAAAATGAATTTTCATGGCGGAAATGTTAAGGGCACATACCCAATAGTGAGATAGAGCTAATGTATGTTACTTTTTGAGATTAATACATGAAAGATTTTACGTAAAACATTGTGTGGCACTCCGATGTCCCTGAGAAGAGACGTACATAAAGGCCTCTGAGTCTAATGTGCCCATTTTGAGGAAGTGAGTCTTTGTAGTATTTTCCTTTGCCAGGGCAGTCCAAAATTGTGAGGTTCACCAATGCCCCTGCATACAGACGTGCATGAGGGCCTGTAAACCTGAAGTGCCCATTGTAAGGAAGTGGGTCTATTGTAGTATAGCCCTTTGGCAGGGCAGCCAAAAATTGGGAGGCTCCACATTGTCCCTGGATAGAGATGTGCATGAGGGCCTGTAAACCTGAAGTGCCCATTGTAAGGAAGTGGGTCTATTGTAGTATAGCCCTTAGGCAGGGCAGCCAAAAATTGGGAGGCTCCACGTTGTCCCTGGATAGAGACGTGCATGATGGCCTGTAAACCTGAAGTGCCCATTGTAAGGAAGTGGGTCTATTGTAGTATAGCCCTTTGGCAGGGCAGCCAAAAATTGGGAGGCTCCACATTGTCCCTGGATAGAGATGTGCATGAGGGCCTGTAAACCTGAAGTGTCCATTGTAAGGAAGTGGGTCTATTGTAGTATAGCCCTTTGGCAGGGCAGCCAAAAATTGGGAGGCTCCACATTGTCCCTGGATAGAGATGTTCATGAGGGCCTGTAAACCTGAAGTGCCCATTGTAAGGAAGTGGGTCTATTGTAGTATAGCCCTTTGGCAGGGCAGCCAAAAATTGGGAGGCTCCACATTGTCCCTGGATAGAGATGTGCATGAGGGCCTGTAAACCTGAAGTGCCCATTGTAAGGAAGTGGGTCTGTTGTAGTATAGCCCTTTGGCAGGGCAGCCAAAAATTGGGAGGCTCCACGTTGTCCCTGGATAGAGACGTGCATGAGGGCCTCAAAACATTAAGTGTCCATTGTCAGGAAGTGGGTGTATTATAGTATAGCCCTTAGGCAGGGCAGCCAAAAATTGGGAGGCTCCACGTTGTCCCTGGATAGAGACGTGCATGAGGGCCTCAAAACATTAATTGTCCATTGTCAGGAAGTGGGTGTATTATAGTATAGCCCTTAGGCAGGGCAGCCAAAAATTGGGAGGCTCCACGTTGTCCCTGGATAGAGACGTGCATGAGGGCCTCAAAACATTGTTCCCATTGCAAAGGAGCGGGTCTCCTGTCGTTGTAATGTCCATTCTGCAAAGAATGGACGAAAAAATTTACCACTGGGGGTATACCTGAAACAAAGGCCTAACTATTGTAACGGTCATCATGGTGGCGCATGAGGAGAAGGAGGAGCAGTCCAGCGATTATCCAAAGTCTAGAAGTGTGTACCCATGGGTGAGTGGAGGTACATGGCAAATTCCCGTTACAAACTTTAAATTCCGCTCTCATTTGCTGGTGGTGTGGTGAAGTCTGGCCCAATCCAACCCTTGTTCATCTTGATCAGAGTCAGCCTGTCAGCATTTTCAGTTGACAGGCGGGTGCGTTTATCTGTAATGATTCCACCTGCGGCACTAAAAACACGCTCTGACAAAACGCTAGCGGCAGGGCAGGCCAGGACTTCCAAGGCATAGAGAGCCAATTCATGCCACGTGTCCACCTTGGATACCCAATAATTGTAAGGCACAGAGGAATGTCGGAGTACAGTTGTTCGATCTGCAAGGTACTCCTTGAGCATCTGGGCAAACTTAGGATTTCTTGTGGCACTACCCCGCACCTCAGGGGCTGTGGTACGTGAGGGGCTGAGAAAACTGTCCCACATCTTAAAGACTGTTCCGCTACCTCTGGCGGATTGGACTTGTGCCTCTCTCGGCTGTACGCCTTGGTTGCCAACTGATTCCTGACCTATGCCGCTAGCGTTTTGTGAGGGGAATGCTTTGCCTACTTCCGTGACTATGGCCTTCCGGAACTGCTGCATTTTGGTTGACCTCTCCGTCTCGGGAATAAGAGACATAAAGTTCTCCTTGTAGCGTGGGTCTAACAGTGTTACCAACCAGGAATGATTGTCGACCAAGATGTTCTTAACGCGAGGGTCACGAGACAGGCAGCTTACCATAAAGTCAGCCATGTGCGCCAGACTCTTAACAGCCAGGACTTCAGTAGCCTGACCAACACGATGACTGAACATGCTGTCCTCCTCCTCCTCCTCCTCCTCATCTAACCTGTCCTCTGGCCAGCCACGCTGAACCAAGGATATGACTGGTGTGCATGTCATATCCTCAATTTGGCCGGAGAGTTGCTCCATGTCTTCATCCTCCTCCTCGTCATAGTCCTCCACTGCACGTTGTGATGAGACGAGGCTGGGCTGTGTGTTATCACCCACACCCACTACTGTTTCTTGCTGCAACTCATCGCGCTCCGCCTGCAATGCATCATGTTTGTTTTTGAGCAGAGACCGTTTTAGAAGGCAGAGTAGCGGTATGGTGACGCTAATAATGGCGTCATCACCACTCACCATCTTGGTGGAGTCCTCAAAGTTTTGGAGGATGGTACATAGGTCGGACATCCATCTCCACTCCTCAGGTGTTATGTGTGGAGTTTGACCCAATTCCCGACGGCTTAGGTGATGCAGGTACTCAACAACTGCCCTCTTCTGCTCACATATCCTGACCAACATGTGCAGAGTTGAATTCCAACACGTGGGGACATCACACACCAGTCTGTGAGCCGGAAGATGCAAACGGCGCTGAAAGCCGGCAAGGCCGGCTGAAGCAGTGGGTGACTTTCGAAAATGTGCAGACAGGCGGCGAACTTTTACCAGCAGATCAGACAGCTCTGGGTATGACTTTAGAAACCGCTGAACCATGAGGTTGAGCACATGGGCCACGCATGGAACATGTGTCAGCTGGCCTCGCCTCAAAGCCGCCACCAGGTTTCGGCCATTGTCACACACGACCTTTCCTGGCTTTATGTTCAGAGGTGTGAGCCAGTGATCTGCCTGCTGTTTCAGAGCTGTCCACACCTCTTCTGCATTGTGGGGTTTGTCACCTATGCAGATTAGCTTCAGCACAGCCTGTTGCCGCTTCGCCGAGGCAGTGCTGCAGTGCTTCCAGCTTGGGACTGGTGTGGAGGGTACAGTGGATGAGGATGCGCAGGAGGAGGAGAAGGCTGAAGAGCATGACATTCCGGAGCTGTAGAGTGTGGGTGAAACCCTGACTGAGGTAGGGCCTGCAAACCTTGGTGTGGGAAGGACGTGTTCCGTCCCTCGCTCAGACTGGGTCCCAGCTTCCACAATATTAACCCAGTGTGCCGTCAACGAGATGTAGCGGCCTTGCCCACAAGCACTTGTCTACGTGTCTGTGGTTAGGTGGACTTTGGGTGAAACAGCGTTGTTCAGGGCACGTGTGATGTTTTGTGACACGTGGTTATGCAACGCGGGGACGGCACACCGGGAGAAATAGTGGCGGCTGGGAACCGAGTAACGTGGGACAGCTGCCGCCATCAGGTCGCGGAATGCTTCTGTCTCCACCAGCCTAAAAGGCAACATTTCCAGCGCAAGCAGTCGCAAAATGTTAGCATTTAGAACTGTGGCATGTGGGGCGTTGGCAGTGTATTTGCGCCTGCGTTCAAAGGTTTGCTGAATGGATAACTGAACGCTGCGCTGGGACAAGGACGTGCTTGATGATGGTGTTATTTCTGCGTAGGCAACTGCAGGTGCAGGACCGGAGGAGGCTTGTTCGCAGGCAGCATGGACAGGGGATTGGCTCGCATGCACAACCAGCGAAGACGTAGCAGTGACATCAGCAAGCACTGCTCCTCGACTCTGTTGTACTTCCCACAAAGTCGGGTGCTTGGCTGACATGTGCCTGATCATGCTGGTGGTGGTCAGGCTGCTAGTTTTGGTACCCCTGCTGATGCTGGCACGGCAGGTGTTGCAAATGGCCTTTTTAGAATCATCTGGAGCCAACTTAAAAAACTGCCAGACTCGGGAAGACCTAACATTTGTACAGGCACCTTGTGTCGTGTTGTTCCGGGGAACGGTTGCCTGACTTCTGCCTGGAGCCACCACCCTGCTTCTTACTGCCTGTTGGGATGCTACGCCTCCCTCCCCCTGTGCACTGCTGTCCTCGCTCTGCATATCCTCCTGCCAGGTTGGGTCAGTTACTGGATCATCCACCACGTCGTCTTCCTCTTCCGCACCCTGCTCCTCCTCCTGACTTCCTGACAATTGTGTCTCATCATCGTCCACCCCTTGTTGAGACACGTTGCCAACTTCGTGAGAACGTGGCTGCTCAAATATTTGGGCATCTGTACATACGATCTCCTCATGACCCACTTCAACATGAGCTGGCGAGAGGCCAGAATGTGCGAATTGAAACGTGAACAGCTCTTCCGAGTGTCCAAGTGTGGGATCATTAATGTCCGAGGACGTGTACTCAGCCTTGTGGTAGGAAGGAGGATCAGGTTCTGAAATGTGCGGTGCAGTATCACGGCTACTGACACTTGACCGTGTGGAAGACAGAGTGTTTGTGGTGGTGCCAATCTGACTGGAAGCATTATCCGCTATCCAACTAACAACCTGTTGACACTGGTCTTGGTTCAAGAGCGGTGTACTGCTGCGGTCCCCAAGAATTTGGGACAGGACGTGCGAGCCACTAGATGTGGCCCTTTGTTGTGGCATAATTAGAGCTTGCCCACGACCTCAGCCTCTGCCTGCACCACCATCACGTCCACTTCCTTGTTCCTTGCCAACGCCCTTGCGCATTTTGCAATGCTGTGCTGACGTGTATTCACTAGACTTGTGCGTTATATCCAAGTTTGTGCAAATCGTGCACCTGTACGCTGCCACCGACAGGCACACACGTGCGGTTTTTAAATGCAAGCATGGACGCACTAAGAACCTAACAGGTTTTTAGGAGCAAAAATTAATGAGAAGTCTGACACTATCAGCCACTGCTGACTGACGTGTATTATACACTACACTTGTGCGTTATATAATAGTTTGGTAAAAACGCACACAAGTGCACCTGTACGCTGCCACCGACAGGCACACACGTGCGGTTTTTAAATGCAAGCACGGACGCACTAAGAACCTAACAGGTTTTTAGGAGCAAAAATTAATGAAAAGTCTGACACTATCTGAACTGTTTTAGACTGTGTACACCAGCCCCAGATATGATGAAGGCTGGTATACGGTCACCACTAGGAATGGCTATATACCCTGCCTGCCTGCCTGCCTGCCTGTATACTGCTACAATAGTCCTGACAAGGACTCTTCTGGTCACTAGCCTGTATTCCAACCTGGCTATACCCTGCCTGTATATAGCAACAATAGTCCTGAGAAGGACTCTGCTACTGTACTCCGACCTGGCTATACCCTGCCTGCCTGTATACAACTAGAATAGTCCTGAGAAGGACTTTTGGTCACACTGTTTGCAGCCCTGCTACGGAAATAGCTATAAAGGGCCGCAAACCTTTCCTTGAAGCAGCAACACTCTCCATGCACTGACTGTCTGGATGGCTGTGAGCAGAGCACAGCGCGCCCGCCGGTATAAAGGCTCGGTCACGCTGTGCGGGCCGGCCAATCACTGCAATTCCACAACTAACAGGGCTGTGGCATTGCAGTGGTCTGCCAGCCAATCCCTGCATGAGGGTGGCTCTCAAAAGAGTGCCAACATGCAGGGATGAAGACCACGAGTACAGCACGAGTATCGCGTGATTACTCGGTCCCCGCCGAGTAGCCCGAGTACAGTGATACTCGTGCGAGTACCGAGTAGTAACAAGCATGCTCGCTCATCACTACTGTTTACCATGAGAGGAGCGTAAAGTATGTATTTATGGCAACTGGACATCACAGTACCCGGGTACGGTAGGCTGTGCCCAGACAGTAATGCGTGCACGCAACACTTTGTTTTATTAGCAAAACACATATTTTCTATATAGTCGGCCTACACAAAACAGATAAGACTTGCTGCCTCTGCACTGTAAAATTGTCACGTACAGTTTAAATCATAGAGGGACAGCGACACATGTTTGCATTGACTGTTGCTTTTCAAGATTTCCATGACTGTGTTGCAGAGCTGTGTGGTTTGCATTCACACTGTTATCATCTGCCTTATCTGTGAGGCTTCAGCTAACAAGGGTATTCGGGGGGGGGTAATGTGTTTTGTCTATGTTTAGGTAGATAACTTGGAAGCTATTGTGATGCGCCACTGGTAATTCGTCTTCGCACACACACACACACACACACACACACACAAACACACAATTACTGCTGCTACGCAGAGGGATTAGCAGGTAGTAGGCAACAGAATAGATTGTTCTATTATTTCAATTTTATGCATGGTTCTTATTGTTTGTTTTGGAAAAGTTAAACAATCATTTATCAACCCAACTGCCTAGAGTCCTTTTTCCTGTTGCGTGGTTTTGCTGCATACTGTGGAGCCCACCCTGTACACGACTTAAAATGAAGCATAAGTCACAATGGGAATTTCACTGTGCAAAAATGCGGCCTAGCGTGCCTGTGCAACCACCGCCTGCCCAATCAAGTGCATCTGCGTGCTCTTCATCCTCTGTGACTGTGGGGACAGCAGTCACACATGCTTTTTCACACTGAACTTCCACCCCTTTACCCGTAAGCGGGAGTGTGATTGGCAGGTCGTCACTTGTTTTGGAAGTGGAAACAGATGGTATTGTTGAGCTGTCAGACATCGAGAGAACCAGCATGGGATGAAGGCAACATTATATCCACGCCTGCACCTTCGTCACAGATTGGCTGGACTACCTGCAGTTAATAATTGCGTTCCAGAAATGGAATGGAGTGTAGAATGCACAGGTGTTGTACCTTGCTTGGCAGCAAAGGAACACTAACTTAGTATTCCAGACAATTTTAGGATGGCAGAAAAAGAATCAGCTCTTTGGGCAAATTAAATAGCGTGGCAAAAGTGGGCAGGTGGATACAGTGGCCGTGTTCTGTGGGTACCAGGACAGTAAAGGAAGCCTCACTTTCTATCCCTCCTAATTATGAAATGCAGCAAAGAATTCCCTGAGTTTGCTATAAAATGTGAGTAGCAAAATGTGCAGGAGGGGAGAATGCAGAGGTGGTGGGACTAGCTTGGCACCAGTGGCACAATAATGAAGTACAGCAGCCACTCTTTGCATGGGACTAACTGGCAGCACTCTTTTCAATTAAAATGGCTTTGCAAAAATGAGCAGGAGGGTGTAATGCAGAGGTGCTGGAAATTGCTTGGCACCAGTGGGACACTAATGGAGTACAACAGCCACTTTTTGGATGCCACTAAGTTTCAGCAATTTTTGCTATTATAATAGCTGTTGTGAATGTTAGTTATGTTTTGGCTGCTGAGAGGCTCCCTCTGGTGGCCAGGAATGGTTTGGACCAGGTGTGTTGTGCAATGAGCGTTTCCTTTGCTAACTCTCTGCTTATTTAAATCCTGGTCTGATAGCAGGTTATGCCGGATGTCAGTTGTTCTTTGTATCAATAGCCTGCTTCATTCTGCTCCACACCACATCTACCCCAGATAAGTGCTTGCTCTTAATTTATTGTTTGGTTCTTTTGCTCTTATCTGGGTTTGTCATTTGCTGTGGTTGTTTTCAGTTTATTTGCATGCAGGGATTTCCCACTCAGTTGTTTGGCTGGGGAACTCCCTGCATTTCTGTTTGGAGTATAGCTCCTTTGGGTCCATGTGTTTGTGGCTTGTTAAATCTGTGACGATTCTTGTTTTCTGTTCATTGGTATGACAAAAGCACCTGGTATAGGACGGAGTTCAGATCGTGCGATCTGAGGGCCTTTTTGTACTATCAGGAATTTGGAATTTTGCAGGGTTTATTCTCTGGCCACCATCAGTCCCTTTCCTGTCCTTTCCTATTTCAGTCAGTGGGGGCCTCACGTTTTGCTAATCCTGTCATCTATCTCTCTATTGTGTTTTTCCTATATCACCACAGTCTTTGAATGTGGGGGGCTTGCTATTCTTGTCTATTTTCTGAGGCAGAGAGTTATTCATCTTTTCTTCCTTTAGGATAGTTAGTTCTCCGGCTGGGTTCACGGTGCACAGGATGTTAGTTCACCCCTCGGCTACTTCTAGTTGTAATGGTTAGCAAGGGGATGGCGGCCAGATTAGTTGCCAATGCTCTTGTCACCTTTTACCAATGATTTATGGTGGTCTTCCATGGTTCCGGATCATAACAAATAGCTTAGTAAAAATGAGCAGGAGGGTGTAATGCAGAGGTGCTGGAAATTGCTTGGCACCAGTGGGTCACTAATGGAGTCCAATAGCCACTTTTTGGATGCCACTAACTGGCAGCACTCTTCTCAATTAAAATGGCTTTGCAAAAATGTGCAGGAGGGGAGAATGCAGAGGTGGTGGGACTTGCTTGGCACAAGTGGCACAATAATGGAGTACAACAGACACTTTTTGGATGCCACTAACTGGCAGCACTCTTTTAAATTAAAATGGCTTTGCAAAAATGTGCAGGAGGGGAGAATGCAGAGGTGGTGGGACTTGCTTGGCACAAGTGGCTCAATAATGGAGTACAACAGCCACTTTTTGGATGCCACTAACTGGCAGCACTCTTTTAAATTAAAATGGCTTTGCAAAAATGTGCAGGAGGGGAGAATGCAGAGGTGGTGGGACTTGCTTGGCCCAAGTGGCACAATAATGGAGTACAGCAGCCACTCTTAGGATGGCACTAACTGGCAGCACTGTGCAATTAAAATGGTTCTGCAAAAAAGGGCAGAACGGTACAGTGGCCGGGTTGTGGGTCAGTGTAGAGGAAAGGATGCCTACTTTTCTATCTCTCCTAATGGTGAAATGCAGCAAGGAATTCCCTGAGCTTAGGTATACAGACGCTGTTATCTGAAGCTTTATACAGCGTTTCCACGGACCTTACTGTCACCTATGGCTCTGAGCCTGATGAATTTAGCCCTGAAAAAGGGTGAAAGAAACTTCTGTCCCTAATGAGTAGAGCACTGTGTGTATAGTGTACACAGCAGGACCGGCGACAGGAGCTGCGTGAGCGGTGACTGACATCCAGACGCAGAAGGCAGATAATGGCTTCCTGAGGGAAAATGTCCGTTTTTATAATGCAAGGACATGTGACATGGACAGCCAATGACACATGCTCTTGCTTGTCTGGCAAAAAGTACACTTACCCGTGTGTGTGTCTGGGATTGGCTGACATGCTGGCCCGCCCCACTACACGCGCGCTTGTAAAAAAAAAAAAATGGTGATCGCCATTATCCCAGCAGCACTGATATAAACGCGCAGCCCCCGCACACTATACGCTGAAATTTGATAATAGTGTGAATCACAGAGTGAATCACACTATTACAGTGAAGAGCCAGCTAGTAATTAGCTAGGCTTTTTGCTGATAGAACCGTTCTCGAATGTAATTTGAGCTGCCGAACTTTTAGCAAAAATCTTGAGTTCTAGTTATATCTAGAACACCCCCCAAAATCACTCGAACCGCAAACTGGAGAACCACGAACGACGAACCGTGCTCAACTCTAATTAAAACTTCACCATGAATCAACAGACATCAATGTGAATAAGGGCTGAGAGTGACTGGGTCTCAACTGGACACACAGCTATGGGAGGCACTAGATGAAATGCCCAGCTCACTGAGCACTCAGCACCCTATTTCTACTGAGTACAAGAGACTACTAAAAAGCAAAAAAATAAGCCAGAGTATGAGTTGGTGTGCATGTAACTTGTAAGCTCATGTTCATGCTGGGTAAAAGACATAAAAAAACAAAGATATAAATAATATAAACATATAACCTGCTGTATCTAAATAAAAGCGTACTGCATATAAATGAACATAGGGTACTTAGTAAACACTATTTGATCAAAGAAGAGTAAAGCCATCCCACCGCGACAAGGTGTACCCAATTGGGACAGTACCTGCACACACCGTACAGTACCTACAGTCTCTAATATTAAAACCTCACCATGTGTCAACAGACATCTGTCTGAATAAGGGCTGAGAGTGACTGGGTCCCAACTGGACACACGGCCATGGGAAGCACTAGATGAAATGCCCAGCTCAGAAAGAAGTGATGCATTTACACTTCTTTGATCATATCAAAGTTTAATAAATACCCTATGTTTATTTATATGCATTCCACAGAGGGAGTTAAATCATGATGTACCAGAGATGAATAGCACTGACAGCTACACGTTTCAGACTAAGCATCCTTTATCAAAGCTTTACTTATTGTCATAGCAACCTATCAGCAGCCTGCAATCACGTTAAAGGCGTGCCAATGGAAGCTTAAAACGGCACATCCCTAAGGCGGCAACTGTTAAATCCCGCTGTTATTTAACAGGTTAATAATAGAGAGCGGATCTCTGATTCCCTAAGGCTATTAGTCGCATAGGTCAACTGATCAGATCAAGGAAATATGCGGGCTCGGTGGGCAAGGCAGCACAATATTTTTTTATAGAATAAAAAAATCTGAAATCAATGAGAGTCTGTCAGACATGGTGTACTTGATTGTCACAAGTAACTATACTGATTTGTTGCATTTTTTTGTGCAATCTTTTTTGTGCAGGGGGAATAGTTGTTTTTAATATGCAAAAGACAATTCTACAAAATACAGACATTTAACTGTAAATGTAGGAAAGACGATGCAAATCTGGAGTATCTAGGTGCACATCCTATGGTATCTCATAATCTACTTGTATCACCAGTAAGTAAAAAAGAAAGCAAGGAGCAAGCACATAATTAAATATATTTATATTCTAATATGTCCAATATGTGCCCTTTTGGTTTATATTCAGAGTTGAGCGAATACCTAACTATTTGCACTTGCTATACTCATAACCAGGGCCGTATTTACCACTAGGCACCCGTGGTCCTGTGCCTGGGGCGGCAGGTTGCGGGGGGCGGCACCTTCTGGCAGGCAAAAAAATCATTTTTTTTTTTTTAAATTTCTTTTTTTTTTACACATCCTCTCCTTCTCCGTTACAGTTGATTAAATCCGCTGTGTTTTCGGAGGGGGGAGGGGGGGGGAGAGGCGCACCTCCATTTATTTGTAACCGCATCAATTAAGACGCGAATGCAGACAAACAGCGGCGGCCGGGCATAGGGAGCTGATTGACCCCGGAACTGTCGGCGCCTGCACTTCTGGGGTCACAGGCGCGCGCCAATCAGCTCCTTCCTCTGTGCTGCGTCTAATGCTGTGTGGACATTATATGCAGAGCTCAGAGCAGGACGCCGCAGAGAACACCGCGATGGAAGCCGGTGGGAGTAGAGAGGCTGATGCTGGGGGCAGAGAGGCTGATGCAGGGGGAATCTGGGGGCAGAGAGGCTGATGCTGGGGGAAGCTGGGGGAGAGAGGCTGATGCTGGAGGAAGCTGGGGGAGAGAGACTGATGCTGGGGAAAGAGAGGCTGATGCTGGGGGAGGCTGGGGGGAGAGAGGCTGATGCTGAGAGGAGAGAGGCTGATGCTGGGGGGCTGGGGAAAGAGAGGCTGATGCTGGGGGCAGAGAGGCTGATGCTGGCGGCAGAGAGGCTGATGCTGGTGGCAGAGAGGCTGATGCTGAGGGAAGCTGGGGGGGAGAGAGGCTGATGCTGGGGGAAGCTGGGGGAGAGAGCCTGATGCTGGGGAAAGAGAGGCTGATACTGGGGGAAGCTAGGGGAGAGAGGCTGATGCTGGGGGAGGCTGGGGGCAGAGAGGCTGATGCTGGGGGCAGAGAGGCTGATGCTGGGGGCAGAGAGGCTGATGCTGGGGACAGAGAGGATGATGCTGGGGGAAGCTGGGGGAGAGAGGCTGATGCTGGGGAAAGAGAGGCTGATGCTCCGGGAGGCTCGGGGGAGAGAGGCTGATGCTGGGGGGAGAGAGGCTGATGCTGGGGAGGGCTGGGGGGAGAGAGGCTGCTGCTGGAGGCGGGGTGAGAGAGGCTGATTCTGGGGGAGAGGCTGTTGCTGGAGGCGGGGGGAGAGAGGCTGATGCTGGGGGAGAGGCGGCTGCTGGTGGAGTGGGAGAGAGGGGCCAATGCTAGAGACAGAGGACAAGGGTTGAGGGATAGTGCAATGACAAAACCCATGGGTGGGAGTGTAAGGACTCAGAATGAGAGGGGGGCAGCATTGGGAGTTCATTATGAAGAAGGGGTAGTATGTGTGGGCTCAGTGTGGAGTGCAGCAATCAATATAGGGGAGTCAATATCAAGTGGTGTAGTGTGTGGGGGGTGTCTCAGCATAAGCTCTAGTGTGGTGGTCCTAGTATGATGAGTGGGGCAACATGGAGGTGTCATTATGGAAAAGAGGAAGGCAGCATTAGGAGCTCATGGAGAAGGGGCAGCATGCATGGGACATTGTGAGGAGGAGGTAGCATGCATGGGACACTGTGAGGAGGGCGCAGCATGCATGGGACACTATGAGGAGGGGACAGCATGCATGGGACACTGTGAGGAGGGGGCAGCATACATGGGATACTGTGAGGAGGGGGCAGCATGCATGGGACACTGTGAGGAGGGGGCAGCATGCATGGGACATTGTGAGGGGGGGCAGCATGCATGGGACATTGTGAGGAGGGGGCAGCATGCATGGGACATTGTAAGGAGGGAGCAGCATGCATGGGACATTGTGAGGAGGGAGCAGCATGCTTGGGACATTGTGAGGAGGGGGCAGCATGATGTGAGGACAGTGTGCAGATCATATTTCATAATCGAGGAAGGTGTGGTGGGTATACAGTAGTTTATAAGATAGGGCAGTGTGGTGTTTTAGTTTATTAGGGGGAGTGTCACAGTCACAGTAGATAAGTGGGGACGGTGTGGTGGGAATATTTTATACTCATGCTATGTTTTGATGTGCCTGTGGTGATCCCCATTGGGTGGGTTAGTGCCCTTCATTTCTCATTTATACTTTTTCAAGTGTTTTACAGAGTAGATCTGCCTTAAACAGATGTCGTGTGTGAAAACTCATAGTTTTACGCTGTCACTAAGGGGCGCGACCACTTAAAGTGCCTAGGGCAGCATGAAGGCAAAATACAACCCTGCTCATAACAAGTACTTCTTGTATTCGTTCTGAATAGCATGTGCAATGCAAGTCAATGAGGAATACTCACAATGTAACGAGTAACCCAAATTCCGCACTATTCGCTACTCACACGAATAGTACGGCATTCGGTTACTCATTACTTTGCAAATTATTCCCCATTGACTTGCATTGCACACACTGTTTGAATGAATATGCGAGAGTGGCGCCCCTGATGCTTCAGTCACCATATTGCATCTCCCTTAAGGTGCAGTACTCATCCAGGGTAAGGAAGAGGTTAATTGCTGGTGTTCACCACACTCACAAACCACACACAATTAGGTGCTTTCCCACTGGAATTGGCCTAGGGTAGACAGAGGGGTGGCCATCATGAGGCATGGGACTTTTCCGGTCACTAGGACAACAACCTCGGGGGCGGGCACCACTGGGGAAAAGGAAAGAGCAGTTAACCCCGGGCACAGCTTGGGGTAAGGAGCACAGTCAGGACCTCGGTCCAGGCATCACCTTACACTTTTGGGAGCACTACAAGACCCGTGACTTGGAGCAGGCATCTCAGCCCGGGCTCTACACAGCTACAGGAGATTCCAGGATCTGCAGAGAGTGCAGGAAACACCCGAAGCCCATTTCACATTCCATCCATGGGATTGGAGGGATCCCGATCATAAAGGACAATAGTAAGAACACCAGCGGTGACCTCCGAATTATCCTGGATCAGCTGGGGCCCATCATAGCAGAGACCGGCACTCCAAGGGTGACAACCGGACTGTGAGTAAAAGACCTTAAACCGCAGCCACTGAGTCAGCACTTCATTGCCGGCACCGGCGCTCCGTGCTCCGGCACCATTGGCCACTGCCGCTCCCATCATCCTCCCTAGTGCCAAGCTCTACCTGTGGGGAGCTGAACAATCCCGGCTGCAACACCATTCACCCCAGAGGACAGCACCTGCAGCGGTGGCTAATCCTTGGCCGCACACCACAGGTGGCATCACGAGACAACTACTCCCATCATCCTCAACTCATCTCCCCACCATCATCCCATCCACATCTCCCTTTCATGGACACCTCGGGGCCACGAAACCGGGCAGGGCCACTTGTGACATCCCCTGACCCTCACCAGCCCGGTGACGAGTATTCCCCAGGTCCCGTGGGTGCTCCACGAGAAATAGACAATACTCGTTATGAGTATAGTGAGTACGAATAGTTAGGTACTCGCTCAACTCTACTTATAACCAAGCCTTTTCCAAGCACATGAAAAAGCTGGGTTATAAGTCGAAAGATTGCAAATTGGGCATATTAGACAAACAATACACAAGGTCAAGAGCATAGAGACAAAACAATAGCTGTGACACAAGGAGAGACAGAAGTGGCCAAAGAAGAGCATTAAAGGGGACCTATCATGTTAAAAAAAACCCCACTATTAACCTAAAGATATGGGGTTAATCCACAGATGAATAACATTCTGAAGCTGCAGAGCACGCGCAGTGAGACCTCCAGGAGAAAATGAACGCAATTCATCCCGGCAGACTCGGGCTATCAGTCATAAGGCAGACAGCCAGCGTAGCTTCAGTCACTGCTCAATGCATAGTGAGAGCCGACAGTAACTGCATCACTGGCACTGACTGACAGCTCCAGTTCCACTTGCCCATGACTCGTGCAGTCTCGCATCAGCATCACCCCGCATTGACTGACACTTTCCGGAAACAAACACCTCAGCTGCATGGAAATACATCCAGCCAACCGCTCCTATCAGGAGAGAGTGCGGCCGTACCGGGTGATGCCGATGCAACACTCACACAGTGGCAGTCAAAGTTAACAGTTAACAGGACCTTTGGCTTACAGACTAGTCACATGACTATGACGTCATCAATGTCTGTACAACATTTACACCAGACTGGTCACATGGCTATGACATCATGGAAGGTCCTTTAGGCAGTGGTGCTTACCAGGGGGGCACAGCAATGATCGGACGCAGAAGCGGACGGGAGACAGAGTCTGCAAGACGTGTCATGGGACCTGTCAGTATGATCACAATGTTTTTTAATAATGTGCTTTTTTTTACAGCTCCTGAACCCAAATTGGACCCAAACTGTAACACGAGCGTCCCGGGAAAGCTCGTGTTCGGGATCTGTTACACGATCACTATGTGCTCAGTACGAACCTCAAACATTACAGTCCGGGATCGCCCATCACTAAGAGTAAGACATCTAAGAGTAAAGGCCCCGTTACATGCACCGACATCGCTAACGAGATATCGCTGGGGTCACGGAATTCGTGACGCACAACCGGCGTCGTTAGCGACGAAGTTGCGTTTGACACCTACGAGCGACCGCTATTGATCCGAAAAACGGCAAAAATCATTGATTGTTGACCCGTCGTTCCTTTCCCAAATATCGTTGCTTATTTTGAACGCAGATTGTTCGTCGTTCCTGAGGCAGCACCCATCGCTACGTGTGACACCCCGGGAATGACGAACAACAGCGTTCCTGCCACGTCCGGTAATGAGGTGGGAGTGATGTTAATGCGCTGCTCTCCGCCCCTCTGCTTCTATTGGTGGCCCGATGTGTAACATCGCTGTGACGCCGCACGAACTGCCCCCTTAAAAAACAGTTTGTTCGCCGGCCACAGCGACGTCGTTAGGAAGGTATGTGCGTGTGACGTGTACTAGTGATATTGTTTGCCACGGGCAGCGATTTGCCCATGACACACGCACGACGGGGGCCGGGGGCGATCGCTAGCGACATCGCTAGCGATATCGCAGCGTGTAAAGCGGCCTTTAGACATCTAATAGTCTGTGAGTTCAGAAAGGAACCTAAGGTAGCATCGAAGCAACTAATGATCTTTCACATATTGGCTAATGTTAACCCCTTCCCCACCCAGCGATTTTCCGTTTTGCGCTTTTGTTTTTTCCCCACCTTCTTCCAAGAGCCATAATTCTTTTATTTTTCCATCAATATAGCTGTATGAGAGCTTGTTTTTTGCTGGACGAATTATACTTTTGACAAAACCATTAAGCAGCCACTAAGTCCTAGATTAGTGATGGCAGGTGTCTATGAGACACCCCTATTACTAAGCTGTAAGTGAAAATAAATAAACACAAACACCAAAAAAAATATTTATTTGGAATAAAATACAAAAAACCCACCACTTTATTAACCCCCTAAACACCCCTGCAGGTCTGATGTAATCCACACAAGGTCCCACGGCGATTCAGCTTTGCTACATCTCAATCACAGTTAGCGGGAATAGAGCATGACTGCTCACTGTGAGTGCAGACAGACATTGACTGACGCAAGATGACATCATCAGGTTATTTGCGGTCACAGGTGGGAGCTTCCAACATCTTTGCTCATCGCAACTCAGCCATTGTCTGTCTAAACTCACAGTGGGCAGTCATGCTCTATAGCTGTGCGCTGTGACTAAGGCCCGTTTTACACGTCAGTGAAAAACACAGACGTTCTTCACTGACGTGTAAAACACGCACATGTCCCTCCATGTTCCGTGATTCACGGCACACATGGGCTGTCCATATGCAATCCGTGATCCGTGATCCGCGATTGCATATGGACATTACTCACCTGCCTTCACTGCTGCTTTCCATGGTGCTGAACTCCTCAGCTCTCCAGCGTCCGCCCACCGCTCTCAGCACCTACTTTCTGGTCGGCAGTTCCTGCTTTCATTAATATTCATGAGCCAGGCAGAAGCTGCCAAGAGCGGAGCAGGCACAGCGAATCGCAGGCAAGGTAAGTTGAAAATTTTTAATATTTAATATGTCCGTGATTTTCTGGTACGTGTTTCACTGATCACACACGGATCACACTATAGTGTGGTCCGTGGGTCATCAGTGATGCCAGACAAAAACTGACATATATCCGTGCAGAATCACGGCCAAGGGTGCATGCTGCACGGAGACAAGTTCAGAGAAAAATCACTGATGTATAAGCAGACCCATTGATTATAATGGGTCTGCGTATGTCAGTGATTCTGGTACGTATAAAAAAAAGCACAAACGTACCAAAATCACTGACGTGTGAAAGGGGCCTAAGATGTAGCAGAGCTGAATCACCATAAGACCTCGTGTGGATTACATCTGACCTTCAGGGTTTTTAGGGGGTTAATAAAGTGGTGAAAGACGGTGTTTTTTGTATTTTATTCCAAATAAAGGATTTTTCTTGGTGTTTGTGTTTATGTCTTTTTACTTATACGATTAGTAATGCAGGGTCTCATAGACCCCTACCCATCACTAATTTTGGGCTTGATGACAGTTGTGCGTTGTTATTAACCCTCATTACCCTGATTGCCACTGCACCAGGGCAATCAGGAAGAGCTGGGTAAAGCGCTGAACTTGTCGCATAGATGCAACGATTTTGGGCGGCTGCAGATTGCTATTTTTAGGTGGTAGGCAGCCAAA
Organism: Anomaloglossus baeobatrachus; assembly: GCF_048569485.1. Lineage (NCBI taxonomy): Eukaryota > Metazoa > Chordata > Amphibia > Anura > Aromobatidae > Anomaloglossus > Anomaloglossus baeobatrachus. The sequence continues at coordinate 136,912,102 of NC_134359.1, forward strand.
TAACCATTAGACTCTCCAGTCTGAGAATACCATACTCCAGCTGTCAGGCTTTATTATGGCTAGGTATGAAAATTGGGGGCCGTATGCTTTTTTTTATTATTTATTTAAAGAGTTTAAAAAAAAAAATCCTCATGCGGTTCCTCTTATTGGTCGGTCCCGGGCAGGTAGGAGGAAGGGGCCGGTGGAGTGATCTGGGGGTCCCTCTCTCTTTTGGTGCGATAATGCTATCCCCGTGGCATGGAGCATCTTGGGGACCCGCCGCCATTCTGTCTGTGTCTCTTCCAGTAGCGGACACACACCAACCGCTACCGGGTACAACTTTTTCCAGGGATCCCCAGTCCTCATCTCCATTCCCTTCTTCTAGGTGTTATCAGCCCTGGTCTCCTGGCATCTCCTCAGCAGGGAGCTGTCCTCTGTAAGTCTGCACTCTGCTGCAGCCTCTGACGTTCTGACACACTTTCTGTGTGTTCTGCACTAAACGCACTGCTATTCAGGCCCCCCTCCCCTTGGTTGTCATGGGGACCTGCCTGTGTCCAGCCACCTGCTCATTAACAAGACAGGATGAGTCATGGACTCAAAACTTCATGCTGCAAAAGCTATTAACTCCTTCCTGCCAGTGTGATGTGAGTGTGTGTTGTGGGGACTCTTTTTCCTCCTGACCGGGAAAAATGGGGTAACATTTAATACCCTGTAACGACCCATTTACAGGGGCGTTACACTCCTCCAGACCAAAAACGCAACACTCCGGGGTTGCGACAACAAACAACACCGCAAAAAAAACTTTTCATAGATAAACAAATTAAAACGTCCCTTTTACCGGAACCAAATAAAGGATAGGAAGAGGCAGGAGGAAAAAGAAGAAGAAAGAGAAGAAAAGCATGGAAAAAGAAACCTTTGCATATGTCAAAACATTTTAACTTTCGGGAACAGGCCTCCTTACGACGCTCCAGGGCCCTCCACGTACCCAGGTTTAGGGAGTAAACTCGGTAGTCCAAATTCTGGTACCGGCTGCGGTGCCGGGCTCACCCCTCCGGCAACCACTCACCAAAGCTCGCACCCGGGCAGTCCATATCATCTCCCCATCTTCTCCTGGGCCTGGGGAGGCAAGGTTCCTGGCTCCTAGCAAGTGTCCAACAAAGGGGCGGGCACGGTTTTTCACGCCCCGCTGCAGCCCCACCCACGAAGGGCGGGCAAGTCCAGTCCTTGTTGGTACGCCTGGTGCCCATCCCATTCTCAATGGACGCCATTGTACAGTCCAAGTCCATTTGTTGCATATCCGCAGCCGCGGGCACCAAAATAAATATTAGACAATCCAATTTTGCAGATGGCAAACACAAGGCACGCGTCACCCGGCGTTACCGGGTCTTGTCCAGACCCTGCTCGCAGTGCCAAGTTGAAACACCCACGCCGGGGCTTGCAGGGCTCGCACGGTCACCGGGCCGGTGGTATTCGGGGTCAGGCTGTGAGTGGCCCGACCCGGCTTCCGTGACCCCCGGCGGGTTTCAATAAAAGGAAAGGCCAATCGTCAGTCCGGTGTTACAAGGGGGATAGAAGGAGGGTAACGGGGTTCCTGGAGAGCTTGCCATCACTCTCCCCCCAGGAAATAGTACGGGACGGGGACGGGGGATGCTTGCAGTGCCACCCGTGGTTTGCGGCCAGGTGTTCAGCCGCCGCTGCGCAGTCTCTCTCCGGGGCAGGTGTTACGGGCAGCCGGATGGAATTTCTCCCCACGGGTGGAGCGGGGTGGCCCCGGGAGGTTTATGAGACCCAGGGCTACAGTTCTCAGGGACACCGGGGGCACAGGGCGGCAGCATTACTCACAACAGTCACGGAGTGTGGTTCCAGTTGTTCTTTATTTAAAGTCCGTTCCACATCGCACCCGAGTGCTGGTCCTCACCACCTGTAGCCTTTGGTCGGTCCCGGGCAGGTAGGAGGAAGGGGCCGGTGGAGTGATCTGGGGGTCCCTCTCTCTTTTGGTGCGATAATGCTATCCCCGTGGCATGGAGCATCTTGGGGACCCGCCGCCATTCTGTCTGTGTCTCTTCCAGTAGCGGACACACACCAACCGCTACCGGGTACAACTTTCTCCAGGGATCCCCAGTCCTCAGCTCCATTCCCTTCCTCTAGGTGTTATCAGCCCTGGTCTCCTGGCATCTCCTCAGCAGGGAGCTGTCCTGTGTAAGTCTGCACTCTGCTGCAGCCTCTGACGTTCTGACAAACTTTCTGTGTGTTCTGCACTAAACTCACTCCTATTCAGACCCCCCTCCCCTTGGTTGTCATGGGGACCTGCCTGTGTCCAGCCACCTGCTCATTAACGAGACAGGATGAGTCATGGACTCAAAACGTCATGCTGTAAAAGCTATTAACTCCTTCCTTCCAGTGTGATGTGAGTGTGTTTTGTGGGGACTCTTCTTCCTCCTGCAAGGGAAAAATGGGGCAACATTTAATACCCTGTAACGACCCGTTTACAGGGGCGTTACATATACATACATATATATATATATATATATAAAATGTGTAGATATCGTATATATATATATAGATATAGTAAATATATGGCTGATGACTCCGTCTGTGGCTTGACATTTTGATAGCCCAAAAACATGGTGCATGCAGCTTTTTTCAGGCTGTCAAAATGACAAATGCGCTGCAAAGCTGAGCCAAACAGTTGGTTCATGAGGACGGTTTGCAGAAGTGGAGTTTTGCAAAGAATAGCGGTGGTACTATGAAAGGTTTGAGGAGTGAAAGCGGAGCTGGGGTGGAGCCTGGGCAGAGTCTCAAGGGACCTGAAAATTTTGCCAGTATGGGGCCCTGAAATTCCTGGTAGCGGCCCTGTGTCATGCAGCGTGCGCTGCTTACTCACTAAAGAAGAGCATCAAACAAGTCTGTGGGCAACACAGGAGGTAAGAAAAGTGTTGTCCGCAATCATCAAAAGTAAAAGCCCCCCAGTTTGTGTGTATAGGATTGTGGATGTTATGCTCTTATGTGTGTGTGTATGTTTATATGTTTGTGATTGTCTTCAAATATGTATCTGCTTAATGTGAATAAATCTGTGTATATGCCTGTACGCTGTTTGGGTGTACGTCTGTACTGTATGTTTACATGTCCGTGTTTCTGGGGTTCCATGTATGTGTGTAAGATATGTGTATGTAAAGGGCACTTTACACGCTACAATATATCTTACGATGTGTCGGCGGGGTCACGTCGTAAGTGACGCACATCCGGCATCGTAAGGTACATTGTACTGTGTGACAGGTACGTGCGATTGCGATTGAACGTTAAAACGTTCATCGTATACACGTCATTCAATTCCTAAAAATTGAACGTCAGGTTGTTCATCGTACCCAGGGTAGCACACAACGCAGTGTGTGACACCCCGAGAACGATGAACAGATCTTACCTACGTCCTGCGGCTCCCGCCGGCAATGCGGAAGGAAGGAGGTGGGCGGGATGTTTACGTCCCGCTCATCTCCGCCCCTCCGCTTCTATTGGCCGGCTGCCGCGTGACGTCGATGTGACGCCGAACATCCCTCCTACTCCAGGAAGTGGACGTTCGCCGCCCACATCGAGGTCGTATGGACGGGTAAGTACGTGTGATGGGGGGTTATTCGTTTGTGCGACAAGTTCAACAAATTGAACGTGCCGCACATACGATGGGGGTGGGTACGATCGCGTACGATATCGTATGCTGGATCGTATGGTGTAAAGCAGGCTTAAGGGTATGGGACCATGATCAGGGTTCACAGCCTTTTGCATGCAAAGTGTTTTCGCTGCATGCAAAACGCTGCATTGTACAATACAAGCACAGTGGATGGATTTCCAAATATCCCATGCCCACTGTGCGTGTACAGCCCGCAGTGAAAACTGACCTGTGGATCCCCGAGCTGCAGCATGTCAGTTTATTGCTGCTGAGACGCGAGTGTTTTCCGCAGGGAGAACAGAGAGAAAGACTGTAGCGGTCCAAACCCTGACTATGGGCACAAGCAGCTGCATTCCCTTTGGAGAGCACTCGCTGCCCTACAGGAGAGGACACACTGCCTTCAGGATGCAGCATGTCTGGACCGTGGGCACATACCCTTTTAGTGTTGTGGTGTATGTGTATATCTTATCTTTAAGGGTTAGTGCCCACCATCAGGCTTTCTCACGGTCTGGACGCAGGGTGCTTTCTCTAGCAGAGATGCACTGTCCGTGCACACGATCAGGGTCACTGACAGTGGATTTTCACTGTATTCTCCCGCTCAGAGCACTATCATCTCTTAGAATAAATTCACAAGCTGCAGCTCAGAAACCTGCACCAAAGGTCAATTTATGGAGAGTCTAAAGAAGCACATGGGGCCGGAGATTTCTATAAATCCATCCACTGTGTACTGTACAATGCCGCATTTTCAACCCAGCGAAAGCACTCTGCGTCCAAAACGCTGCTGACACTGATCGTGGGCACGGGCCCGTTCACATGTGTTAGGGACTTTAATTTGTCTTTCTGTGTTTATGAAAAGACAAGTGAAATTAACCCCTTCCTGCACTGTGACGTAGCTATGTCACCTTAAGGCCTCCTTCACATGCCAATGTTTCTGGTACGTGTTATATGCGTTTTTTTACCACATATACTCATTATATCCGGTGGTGCTGCTCGCATGTCAGTGTATTTACACAGACCGTGTGTTCATGTGATCCACATAGCGATGTCTGTTTTATTTCCTGCAGCACAGATGACAATGGTCAATAGAAGTCTATGGGCCGTGAAAAATACGTACAGCACACGGATGGCATCAGTGTATAGTCCGTGTGTCATCAGTTTGCTGTACGTGTTTAACATTGAAAATATAGGAGAAGCAACAAGTAGTTAGCTGGGTTATGGTACTGTATCTATGTAGTAAGCATGATTTTTCTCCCATATCTATATAGTAAGCTCAGTTATGGTAAAATATTTAAGTAGTAAACTTAGTTCTGGTACTATGTGTATGCAGTAAGATTGTTCAGTTCCCATATGTATGTAGAAGGCTTGGTTCTGTTGCTCTTTCTATGTATAAGACTGAGTAAGTACGATTGTGTTCCTGTATTGGTACAATAAGCTCGGTTCTGTTCCCGTATCTATGTAGTAAGCTCAGTTCTGCTCCTTTATCTCTGTAGTATGCTCGGTTCTGCTCCCTTATTTCTGCAGTAAGCTTGGTTCTGCTCCCATATCTTGGTTCTGCTCCAATAAGCTTGCTTCAGTTCCCGTATCTACTGTATGTAGTCATCTTGGTTCTGTTGCGGTATCTATGTACGCAGTAAGCTAGGCTCTGTTCCTATATATATATATGCACCAGCCTGTTCATAAAGCCTGTTACCACTGCTGCTTTAAAGCAGCGGCCAGAGATGAACAGTCCAATGATGGACTGCCGCAACTTGAGGGCCACTGCTTTGTGATTGCCCCCCAGGTGAAATTGTGCCAGCCAGCCGCTGGTCACAATGTTGACATAAAATAAGAACTTTTCATATACAGGTATTTGGCCTATACAATTAGTAATCTTCTATTATCTGAAGATAAAATATGAATACTGGTTTAATAAATCACATATAACTGGTTTCCTCTCTAGTGTAATCACATATATTAACATAAACATAAACGGTAATGCACTTTAGCATTTGAAAGCTAGGTTTTATCTTACAACAGGAGAAATCTTAAATGTTGCCTAGCAGATGTTACCTCTCTTAAAGATGTTAATTATTCAACAGGAGCCCAGTCTGTCGTTAAAACTGTTAATGAACATGGCATCTATTATGATAACATTTTGATAATAGATTCCGACAACGCTAACTACATCAAGACAGCCTTCTGTACTGTCAAAGATTTGCAGATGAGAAGTCTCCCAAGGCAGTATTTGTCTGGCACGAATTGTAAATTTATGAACTGAGTTTTGCAGGAAACCTTCCCGGCTGGTTCACAAATTTTATGTGTTTTTCTTTCAAAGCGTCACTGTTTTTCAACATGCAGTGTAAGGTCACACACTGGCCAAACATAAAGATATTCTTTTACAGATTTCAGAATTTTATTACACCATTTAAATGAAAAACAACTATATATTTTTGGTATTTGCATACTTATACTGACCTGCATAATTATCTTGCGAGTTCAGGTTTACCATATAGTTAACTTTGGTAAATTAAAAACTCAAAAGACCATTGTGGAATTGCACAATTTCAATGCATTTGGAATTTTTTTTTTTTACCATTTTCCAGTCCACTTTGTGGTACAATGAATAGTTTTACTCTAAAGTACAACGCGTCCCACAAAAAACACCCAAGCCCTTATATGGCTGTGTGGAAGGAAAAATAAAAAATATTACGGCTCTTCGAGGAAGGAAAGGAAAAAAACAAAAACGAAAAAATGTAAAATCGCCCTGGGTGAAAGGTTTAAAATCCTTGTAATCGCCGTATAATAGCAGTGTGAGAACTCTCTGCACGCTTCATTCTTTGGATGTTCATGTGTATAGTAACAAACTAAAACAATAATCATATCTATAAAATGTAATTAGAGTAACTCCTTAATTCCTACATTTGTAGACAGTAGTCAGGCATGCAGAACTTACAAGGCATTATGTTCAACATTTCCACTAATGACCCCATGAAAACACAAGACAAGAACTATTGTCATAGGGATTTTGGAACACCAGGATGGCACTTAATAATTCAAATTTAACTTTTTTATGTGTAAAAATAGAATTTTATACTAAGTATATTGAAGCTATTTGTTAAAAATTATATTAAAGTAGTTGATCCTATGAAAATGTTTTTGCTTACTCTCCAATTTATAAAACCTATTTTATTAAACATTTTTAGGTAATTCTTAATTAATATAAGGAATCCTGTGTTCAGAATCCCCATCTCTTCATCAAAGTATGTTATAAATAGGGATGAGCGAATGTATTCGCCACTATTCGGTATTCGATGGATAAAGGGGTATTCGAGGTATTCGCTATCCAACGGCTAATATGGTATTCGCTTCGATATTTTCAATTTCATTTCTGACTTCCTGGCACCTGTTTTCCAGCCAATGAACACATCTGATGTTGCTTGCCCTTACAGTAACGCCTGTAAGCCTGCGCCTATATTGTGAACAAGCAGCCATAGGGAGTTGGCGGTGTAGATAGACTGTACTGTGTGCGGGAAAGTGTTTTTAGATCCAACTAATAAATGGTCCCTGTAAGGGTTGAACACAGTGTCACACAGCTCCATAAATCGCTCCTTTGACAAAAAGAAGGCAGGTCTTTCGGTCTCTCTCTTTGTCTGTCGGTCTCTCTCTCTCCCCCCCTCTCTCATACTCAATGTTCACTGACCAATCACTGGCGCGGTGCTGTACGGCTGTCACACTGCTCCGGCGGCTACTCCAGTTTTTGAAATGCCGGCCGCTCATTATTCCATCTCGTAATCCCTGCTTCCCCCGCCCATCGGCGCCTATGATTGGTTGCATTCAGATGCGCCCCCACGTTGAGTGACAGCTGTCTCACTGCAACCAATCACAGCCGCCGGTGGGCGGGTCTATGTAGTGAATTAAAATAATTAAAAAAACCCGGCGTGCGGTCCCCCCAAATTTTGATACCAGCCAAGATAAAGTCACATGGCTGAAGGCTGGTATTCTCAGAATGGGGAGCCCCACATTATGGGGAGCCCGCCAGCCTAAAAATATCAGCCAGCAGCCGCCCGGAATTGCCGCATCCATTAGATGCGACAGTCCTGGGACTCTACTTGGCTCATTCCGAATTGCCCTGGTGCGGTGGTAATCGGGTAATAAGAAGTTATGGGCTGCCACTAAGTCCTAGGTTAATCATGGCAGGCATCCATGAGACACCCCAATAATTAACCTGTAAGTGAAAGTAAATAAACACATACACCCGAAAAAATCCTTTATTTGGAATAAAAGACAAAAAAAACACCCTCTTTCACCACTTTATTAAAATCCCCAAATACCCCTCCAGGTCCGGCGTAATCCACACGAGGTCCCGCGAGTCCACGACGCATCCAGCTCTGCTACATGAAGCTGACAGGAGCGGCCGTGGAACACCACCACTCTCTGTCAGCTCCACGCAGCAACAGAAGGGAGCCTCGCTATCAGCGATGACGCACTCAGGTGACCGGCGACCACCGCTCTCAGGTGCAGTGACGGCACCGCTGAACGCGCAGCTCACTTCAGTCACTCAGGGGATTTGCGGTTACCGGTGAGTCCTTCACCTGTGATGGCAAATCAGGCCGCGGAGCACAGACAGAGCCGTGCAATTACAATGAAGTCGGGTGAAGTTCATTCTGATCGCGCGGCTCTGTCTCGCAGCCAGCCATGCTCTATACTCTATACTCTGCTTGTTGTCAATAAATAGAAATATTCCCCTCGAACATCGCCCAAAACAACTCGAATTTGAAATTGGTGAACGGTTCCATTTGAATATCGCTCATCTCTACTCATGTAGCTAAGCAACACAAGGTACTCCCAAGAGCTCCCAACAGCTAATTTTAAAAAAATTGGTAGGATTTGCAACATGGCATAACATGCCAAGGAGTTTAATACATTCAGTTCCCCTAAGGTGTAGTGGTTCAGACATCATGTAGCTAAGCATAACAAGGTACTCCCAAGAGCTCCCAACAGCTTATTTTAAAAAAATTGGTAGCATAAGCAACAGGGCATAATGACCCGCCCCAGGGCCATGGGGTAGTCGGTCCCGGGCGTTGGATAATGGGATTATGTCACGGGGGCCTGTGCCCGGTCCCGTGGCCCTGGTGGTCGCTGAAAGTCAGTAAATAATAATAAAATAAAGAAAAAATAAAAAAAATTTAAAAAGTAAATAAATAATAATAGAAAAAATAATAAAAGTATTTTGTGACGCCACCTACGGTTCCAGTATGGTTACTGGGGCTGCAGGTGAGACCTCTGGGGTGATGGTTAGGCAGCTAGTTGTTTACGCTTCCCGTAGGGGAAGCGGGGTCCCCAGGGCAGTTTTTGTAGTCTTGAACAAATATGGCAGGTTTTTTTCACAGCCTTTTCAACTGTCACTTTAGTGCAGCAGTCTATGGCTCCTCAGATAAGAGAAGTAAAGTATGTCACACCAATTCATTAACTCTGACCAGGATTTACTTGCAGGTGTTATTAAAAAGGGGTTCAGTTTCTGATGTGACAGTTTTTGGTGATCTGGGAACAGTTCAGGATCTCTATGCCAGGTTAGTTGTGTGGCCTCCCTGATGCGCTGTTTCTCCTTGGTACTAGGCTGCCTGTAGCTATACCTTGTCCCTCTCTCACTATCTTCACCTGTATGGCAGGCGGCGGGAGCTTCTCTAAGGGGCACTGCTGTACTCACTGCAGTTCCTAAGCTCTGTGTAGCGGCTTTGCCTTCAGGTGCTGCTGTGGCCAGGAGATCTGTAGTCTCCCTGGCCTCCATTCTTTATTGCTGGGCAGATTAGATCCCTCACAATCTCGGATGCCGGTGTCCGGTAATCAGCGCTGTTCCTCGGGCATGAACCGATCTGGCTCCACCTCCCCGGTCACTCCTCTTTTGCCTCACTTCTGGATCCCTCAGTCTGTAATACAGCTACTCGTGCAGGCTAAGCACAGTCCTCTCCATTTTGATGTCTTCCCTTTCCTTGCTCGAGCTCAACTCCAACTGTCAACTGTCTGTCTGACTCCGCCTCCAAACCTGGATTTAAAGGGGACTGCACCTGAACTCGGCTTGTAGAGCTCCCCCTCCAGGCTTGGAGTGGAAGTGTTGTTTGTAGGACTACCTGATGTGGAGATCCTTCCGTGTCCCAGGTACACGTATATTTGTGGCAACTGAACCCAGGGGTGCAACAATAACATGGCAAGGAGTTTAATACATTCATTTTCTCACACCTCCAAAAGGTCGCGGAAAGCCTCTGTTCCAACAAGCCGATACGGCAACATCTCAAGGGCTATCAATCGTGCAATGTGTGCAGTTATGGTTTCTACCCTGGGGTGCGTAACGGGGTATTTTCTCTTCTTTTCAAAGGTCTGTGGTAAGGACCACTGAACGGAACGCTGGGACACCGAAGCTGATGTCGTTGATGATTGAGTTTGGCCAACATCAGGTTGGGAGAAGAAGGCATCAGCACCACCCTCTTGCACACCAGTTTGGGAAGAAGGCAGCCCAGGGGAAGTGGCAGAGTTTTGAGTCTGGAAATTATGTTTTTCACCTAGAGCTGTCAACCACCTAGTGGTGTGCTTGGCTAACATATGGTTTCTCAAGCTGGAGGTGCCCAAGCTGGAAGTATTTTTGCCTCTTTTAAGCTTGGTCTGACAGATTTGACAAATGGCAACCGTTTGGTCTGAAAGATTCTTGGAAAAAAACTCCCCCACAATCGCACCATGGACCCTTGGACTCTGAGATGGCTGAGGTGGTGCACAGTCCCTTGGACTCTGAGATGGCTGAGATGGTGCATGGACCCTTGGACTCTGAGATGGCATGGGTGGTCCACGGACCCTTGGACTCTGAGATGCCACAGGTGGTGTGTGTCATGTGCATAGTTGATTGATTTCTGGCAGTGGTCGAAACCTTGTCTTTCAGCCTTATTGCGGACTTTGGGCACATGCTCCTCTGCACTGCTGCTCTCGCAATCGATGCCACCTGTCCATGTTGGATCAGTCACCTCATCATCGACCAGGTCATCTTCAAATTCCTGAAGGTCAACATCTTCGGTAATGGAGGTTTGAGGCTGACTTGAGAGCAACTGTGTCTCATCATCCTCCAACACTTCCACCTGATTGCCCAGCATGTCACGGCCAACAACATGGCTTTCTTCTGGCCTTGGGTGCTCAAAGATCTGTGCATCACTGCACTCCACGGCCTCCTCTGCGTTGGTGGTGTTGCACGGTGAGAGGCATGAAAGGTCAAAGAGTCCCGTAAACAGTTCCTCAGAGTAACCTGCCTTGGTGTCATATGTTTCTTTAGAATACTGAAGTTGTGAGGCAGGATGACTAGGCTGAGGATTCGATGGGCCAGCCTCTGGGCTACTCAAGTCTGTCTGTGTGGACCCTTGGGATTTGCTACTCGGCAAGTAACTGGAGGCATTTTCTGCTATCCAACTCGTTACCTGTTCACACTCTTCAGGGTGCAAGAGTGCTTTCCCATGTGGAGAAGAAAATTGGGATAGGAAGGCAGAGGTCGATAAAGCAGAAACCTTTTTCTTTGGCTCGATCACACTGCTTGGGCGACCACCACTGTCACTACCACCTCATCCACGGCACTTACCCCCTCTTTTTCCCATTTTTTTGGTTTGATTATTCAAGGTGAATACTGTAATGTGACCTTTTCTACAGGCAGTGGAACAACACTTATACCGGATTGTTAAACTTGCATTAATAGCTTCTCACGATAGCTGTTTCTGTAAGTCTAAAAACCAAAAGGTTCCATTATTGGACAAACTACCACTTGGAGGAGTTGACAAAGATGTTGTGAATGTCTTTCAGCCCCAAAAGAAAACAGGGTTTGACAACACTTTTCTTTTAGTATTGGTTTTTGGCACTCAGACTGTCTTTTAGTAAGAGCTAGGCACTATGTAGGTGCTTTAAGATAAGAAGCTCCCAAAACTATACAAGGTTGTTGCTAGGAAGGTACTGGCCTTGAGGCACAATTACTGACCCTGACAGCAAGTATTAATAAAAATTGGCTAACACTGAGACTGTGTGTTAGTTGCAGCAAGCCATTATGTAGGTGCTGTAAGATATGAAGCCCCCAAAATATGCTAGGTGGCTGGTAGGAAGGTACTGTCCTTGTTGTCAGGGTTAGTAATTGTGCCTCAAGGCCAGTACCTTCCCACCAGCCACCTAGCATATTTTGGGGGCTTCATATCTTACAGCACCTACACATACCAGGATATCAATTGTTTGCTGCAGTTGCATGCGTCCTCCGTAGGGAGAACACAGCAGGAGACCACAGCGCACTGAACCCTGATCGTGGGCACAGGTAGCTGCCTTCTCCTGCAGAGACGTGCAGCCCCGCAGGTCAGGACCCGCTGCCTCCAGGACACAGTGAGTCCTTATCGTGGGCACAGGCATAGGCACATATACGGTACATATTTGAAGACAAATTCCCTAAAATACATATAAACAGACAAATCTATACACAGTCATCTACACTGACATACATAGATATATACATCATACATATACACACATTGGAGGTAATAATATGGGGAAGCCGGCAGCAGCCGCACTCACCTACCCCGCTTGTCTCTATCCAGCTCCTCCTCGGCATGTGATCACTTGGCATCACTTTAACAGACATAGCCACGCACAGTTCACACTGACACCGCTGTGTAAGTATCACAAGGGAGGATGGGGTTTTATATACTAATATATAAAACCCCCATCCTCCCTTGTGATACATACACCGCATATATATATATATATATATATGTATATATATATATATATATATATATATATATATATATATATACACTGTATATATGTATATACAGTATATACAGCACAGTAGGGGCTGGGGGCTATAGTATATACAGCACAGGAGGGGCTAGGGGCTACAGTATATACAGCACAGGAGGGTCTGGGGGCTACAGTATATACAGCACAGGAGGGGCTGGGGGCTACAGTATATACAGCACAGGAGGGGCTGGGGGCTACAGTATATACAGCACAGGAGGGGCTGGGGTTATAGTATATACATCACAGGAGGGTCTTGGGGCATAGACAGTACTTGAGGGGGCATACATATTAGGCCTGTTTCACATGTCAGTGATTCTGGTATGTATGTGCTAGTTTTTCTAAGTACCAGAATCACTGACCTATGCAGACACATTATAATCAATGGGTCTGCACACACATCAGTGATTTTTCACTGACCGTGTCTCCATGCGGCGTACATGCATATCCGTGAATGCCGCACAGAAACATGTCCAGATTTTTTCTGGCATCACTGATGTCTGACAGACCACACTATGGTGTGATCCGTGAAACACGTACCAGATAAACACGGACATTTAAAATAAAAAGCTTTTTCAACTCACCTTCTCCAGCGATGCTGAGTTCGGCAGCTGCTCTCTGCTTCTTCCTGCTTGGTTCATTATGGCATGCATATTCATTTATGCAGTCAGAGCCGACCCGGAAGTAGCTGCAGAGGTGAGAGAGCGGTGGCTGGATGCTGAATTGCGGGACTCTTCAGCACCACGGAGAGCAGGAGCGGGGGCAGGTGAGTATATGTCCATGTGCAATCACGGAGTACGGATCACGTATCATGGATTGCACATGGACAACCACTGTGTGCCGTGAATCACGGAGTATGAAGGGACATATGCGTGTTTAACACATCAGTGAAGAACGTCTGTTTTTCACTGAAGAGCATACACTTTACTAAGGGGTATACACATTACTCGGGGAAATAAACTTTACTGTGGGGCATACAAATTACTGGTAGCATAGATATTACTAAGGGGCAAATAGCTCTGGTGTTGGGGGTAATACAGCTCTGGGGGCACATAAAGCTCCGATGGGGGGGATGGGGGCATACAAATCTGGTGTGGGGGCTGCGGGGCACACAGATCTGGTGAAGGGGGGGTGGCTGGAGGCATATAGCTCTGGTGAAGAGGGGTCTGGGGCATACAGCTCTGGGTAGGTGGGGGTCACATACATCGTTCCTTGGTGTTGCAGCTCCTCTTCCTCCAGTCTCTTCATCTGTGGACTGAGCTCAGCATGTTGCTCGGTAGCTCCACCCACAGATGAACTTCCGTAGACAAGCAGATCAGCTGAGAGCAGTGAGTGCACGCTGAGCTGCAGGTGCCGATTTAAAGCGGCGGCAGCCAGGAAAATGCTGCTGCCGCCCACCCATAACAGCGGCACCACATAGCCAGAACAGGGAAGCAGCGCTCGGCTCTGCTCATGTGCATTAGGAGGGGGAGAAATTCAGACGGGGAGAGAGCGGGTGGGCGGAGCCACGGGACAAAAGCCTCACGATCGTGACACCGGGACACCCGCTGAAATCCGGTACAGTCCCGCTGTATCCAGGACGGTTGGGAGGTATGTATACAGCATGTTAGAATGTGTATATAAGAGTCCACTGGTGGTGGCTGCAGCTTATAAGCCCCAAATCTGGTGACAGGTTCCCTTTAAAGTGAACCTGTCAGGTGCAATATGCACTCAGAGCCAGGAGTAGTTCTGGGTGGATATTTCTAATCCCTGCCTAACTGTGATTGTATACACTAACATAGATAAAGAGATCATTAGAAAAAATATTTTTAAAGATCTTATATCTTATGCTAATGAGCACGGGGACTAGTCACAAGGGCGTTACTTCACTTGGCTAGTTGGCTCACATAGCATGTTAGCATGTTATTACGCCCCTGTGTGAGGACTAACACGCTATGTAAGCTGACTAGCCAAGTGAAGTAACGCCCTCGGGACTAGTCCCTGCGCTAATTAGCATAAAATATAAGATCTTTAAAAATACTTTTTCTATAGATGCCGTTATCTATGCTAGTGTATACAATGACAGTTAGGGAGGGATTAGCAATATGTACCCAGAACTGCTCCTGGCTCTGAGTGCAGTTTAAAGGGAAACTGTCAGCAGAAATTCCGCAATAAAACTAAAAGAATCCCCCTCTGCAGCTCCTGGGCTGCATTCTAGAAAGGTTCCTGTTGCTATTGTGCCCCTTTGAGACCTAAAAAAATACTTTATGAAGTCTTACCTTTTTGTATGCAAACGTGTTTTTATGGTCACGGGGGCGGGCTGTCTGGCGTCCGTTATTCTCCCTCCTGCCGCTGTACGCCGTCCCCCATTGCTCATTTACATACATGAGGACGCCCTCCTGCCGAAGTCTCGCGCATGCCCAGTGTTACTCTCGTGGGACTGAGCACTGTGCAAAGTGTGAACGCTTTTGAGGTGATTGCGCAGGCGCGAGATTATGGGCGGCGCTGTGATTGTCATCAGCAGCGTCATCCAAATACCCGCCCATAATCTCGTGCCCGCGTTTCTCACTCTGCCTCCACCGTTATGCGCAAGCGCTGGCCGTATGAACCACGTTACCTATTACCGCGGGCACGAGATTATGGGCGGCGCTGTGATTGTCATCAGCAAAGTCATCCAAGTACCTGCCCATAATCTCGTGCCCGCGCTTCTCACTCTGCCTCCACTGTTATGCGCAAGCACTGGCCATATGACCTCACAACACCTATTACCGCAGGCGTGAGATTATGGGCGGCGCTGTGATTGTCATCAGCAGCGTCATCCAAGTACCCGCCCATAATCTCGTGCCTGCGGTAATAGGTAACGTGGTTCATATGGCCAGCGCTTGCTCATAACAGTGGAGGCAGAGGGAAAAGCGCGGGCACGAGATTATGGGCGGGTACTTGGATGGCGCTGCTGATGACAATCACAGCGCCGCCCATAATCTCGCGCCTGCGCAATCACCTCATCGGCGTTCACACTTTGCACAGTGCTCAGTCCCGCGAGAGTGGAACTGGGCATGCGCGAGACCTCAGGAGGACAGTTACATGAGGAAGGCGTCCTCTTGTATGTAAATGAGCAATGGGGGACTGCGTAAAGCGGCAGGAGGAGGAATAACGGACACAAGACAGCCCGCCCCCGTCACCATAAAAACACATTTGCATACAAAAAAGTAAGACTTTATAAAGTATTTTTTTAGGTTTTAAAGGGGGCACGAATCAACAGGAACCTTTCCAGAATGCAGCCCAGGAGCTGCAGAGGGGGAATCTTAGTTTTATTGCGAAATTTCTGCTGACAGGTTCCCTTTAACTGGTAGGGGAGCCAGGATAAAGCAGAGCTGAACCTGTTGGGTAGCTAGGACCCAGCAGCTCCACAGGCAGGAGACCACTTGATCGGTAAGCTAATAGAAGTCTGGCAGATGTAATAACTCTGCATACATTATTACTGGCCAGTGCTATCTGCAGCAGAGATAGGTGCTGATTGCACGGTCTTCTCCTCAGCTTCCTGATTCCCCGTGTGTCTCCAGCAGTGAGAAGCAAACACAGGGGAGTCAGAGAGAATAGCTGCAGAGAAGCGCAGGCTCCGGGGCTGGGGATGTCCGCTCTGGTGCTGGGGGGGGGTCGGGTCTGCTGCTGGGGGTGATTCATACCTCAGCCGCAGTCACAGGAGTTTCAAGGTGCGCACTCGACTCTGTAATGAATAGAAGGGAGAAACAGCGAGGCGGGGCTACAGTGGGTGGGCGGAGCCACGGGATACACAGGCTCACGGGCGGGACTCGGGATCAAAGGCTCAAAAGCGTGAGAGTCCCGCTGTATCCGGGACGGTTGGAAGGTATGACCTACATAGTGGCTTGCTGCAACTAACACACAGTCTCAGTGTTAGCCAATTTTTATTAGTACTTGTTGTCAGGGTTAGTAATTGTGCCTCAAGTACTAATAAAAATTGGGTAACACTAAGACTGTGTGTTAGTTACAGCAAGCCACAATGTAGGTGCTGTAAGATATGATGCCCCCAAAACTATACAAGGTTGTTGCTGTCAGGGTCAGTAATTATGCCTCAAGGCCAGTACCTTCCTACCAGCCACCTAGCATATTTTGGGGGCTTCATATCTTACAGCACCTACATAGTGGCTTGCTGCAACTAACACACAGTCTCAGTGTTAGGCCATGTGCACACGTTGCGTAATTACATGCAGTTACGCTGTGCTTTGTAGCACAGCGTAACTGCATGCGTCCTGCGTCCCCTGCATAATCTATGAAGATTATGCAGGAGCCGTGCGCACGTGGCGTCTTAGAGCGCAGCGCTTCGGCTGCTGCCCGAAGCGCGCGTTCTAAGAAGTAACATGTCACTTCTTCCGTGCGCTTTGCCTGCAGCCCCTGCTCTGTCTATGGGAGGAACTGCAGTCAGAGCGCATGGAATCGGCTTTTTTTTTCACTACGGACATTTTCTGCAGCGATTTGAAGCGCACGTGTACTCTTCAGATCGCTGCAGAAATTTCTGCAGTGACTGTACGCAACGTGCACACATAGCCTTACCCAATTTGTATTAATACTTGCTGTCAGGGTCAGTAATTGTGCCTCAAGGCCAGTACCTTCCTAGCAAGTATTAATACAAATTGGGTAAGGCTATGTGTGCACGTTGCGTACAGTCACTGCAGAAATTTCTGCAGCGATCTGAAGAGTACACGTGCGCTTCAAATCGCTGCAGAAAATGTCCGTAGTGAAAAAAAAAAAGCCGATTCCATGCGCTCTGACTGCAGCTCCTCCCATAGACAGAGCAGGGGCTGCAGGCAAAGCGCACGGAAGAAGTGACATGTTACTTCTTAGAACACGCGCTTCGGGCAGCAGCCGAAGCGCTGCGCTCTAAGACGCCACGTGCGCACGGCTCCTGCATAATCTTCATAGATTATGCAGGGGACGCAGGACGCATGCAGTTACGCTGTGCTACAAAGCTCAGCGTAACTGCATGTAATTACGCAACGTGCGCACATGGCCTAACACTGAGACTGTGTGTTAGTTGCAGCAAGCCACTATGTAGGTGCTGTAAGATATGAAGCCCCCAAAATATGCTAGGTGGCTGGTAGGAAGGAACTGGCCTTGAGGCACAATTACTGACGCTGACAGCAAGTATTAATAAAAATTGGCTAACACTCAGACTGTGAATTGAGATGGTGGCTGACAGACACTACACTACACCTGAACCCCTTGTTTTTACAATTTTGGGGCCTT
Source organism: Anomaloglossus baeobatrachus (assembly GCF_048569485.1). Classification (NCBI taxonomy): domain Eukaryota; kingdom Metazoa; phylum Chordata; class Amphibia; order Anura; family Aromobatidae; genus Anomaloglossus; species Anomaloglossus baeobatrachus. Next base: position 136,929,770 of record NC_134359.1, read on the forward strand.
ATTTTTGCAAGTTGTAATACCTATTGCTGGTATAACAGACACAAGGGATGTAGCAGTGCTGAGATTGGTGATTATTAGTAGCAGATGTCAGGACAGTTTTAAATCTCTCCCTGCCTGTGAGTAAGCTGTCCCTAGCTGTCCCTATATCACACACTGCAGGAACAGACCGTATGCAACGCTAAGAAGAGGATTTTTTTTGCAGCCACAGTTCTATGATTTACACAGCTGTTAGCACAGTGGACACTGTCTTCAGCGCTTAAAACGACTATTTTGGATTCTGCAGCAGGAACACTATCTCATAGAGCAAACTGCACTGTCCCTATACCTGTTTCTATGATTTACACGGTCCCTAACAGCTAATACTAAATATCTTCAGCCCTTAGAAGGACTAGTATTACTTGGCTGGAAAAACGCAGTACCGCACACAGTACAGTCTCACTACACCGGCAGCTCAGGAATGAATGCGTGCACACAAAATGGCGGCTGCCTTATATAGCCCCTATGACGCTGTGCGGCCAAGTCAATCACAGTAACACCACAACAAAGATGGCTGCAGTGTTACTGTGAGGGCAAGCAATGTCAGATGTGTTCATTGGCTGGAAAACGGCGCCAGGAAGTTCAGAAATGGAAATGAAAGTACTGTAGCGAATACCATATCAGCCGTCGGATAGCGAATACCTCGGATACCGTATAGGGGCGAATACATTTGTTCATCCCTAGTCATTACCATGCAAAATACTGGAGTGTTAAATAAAATATCTACACTCCAGTATTGGCGGATATCAGGCTTCTTCACCAACCACATATGAAGAATCAGTCCCCAGAACTTCATCATTTCTATTGCGTCAATGGGAGAATAGTCAGAAAATGAGGAAGCAGCATTTTGAGCCAAAAAGCGTTCGGCATACAAATTGTTTTGCACCACCATGAGACTTACGAACTGCTCAGTGAAAAAGACTTTGAAAAAGTCTAGTTCACTGAAGTTGGCAGTCTCAAATTGAATTCCTGATTAGGGAATAAAATCAGGAATCCGTGGTGCAAAGTTTGCATGGGCCGGGGACCAGAGGGGATCAATAGTGCTAGGCGGGGGGGGGCACTAGCACTAGTGCTGGGTTGGTAGAAGTAGCACAAGTGCTGGATTGGGGGGCAGTAGCACTAGTGCTGTGCTGTGGGGTCACTCATCCTTGGCTGTTGTCCACTTCTCCTGCAGCTTCTTGGTGTTTCTTCACTTGAAGAGGAGGAAGAGGAGGAGTGGGAGGAATATAAAAATGTGAGGTCTTCTCCCTCACTATACATATCGGAGGCAACAATTTCGTATGCCTCCTGGGCCAAATAAAGTCTTCACCGGGATGAGCGGTGTGAGTGGGACATTCTGTAGGGTGTGTGGGACGAGGAAAAAAAATAAACTAAACTTTATTAATGTGTTTGTGTGTGTGTTTCTGTGAATATTTTCTTTGAGGAGAAAAAAAACTAAAAAAAAAAGAAAAAATAAAAAGATTAAAATTTGGTAACATAAAAAAGAAACATACTGAATGGATGTTAGTAAAAAACAAAAAAAGTCCTGCCCAAAATTGAGCACGAATGCCGATCCATGATGTGCATCACTGATCGGTGCATGGCGTCTTGCAGGGTGCATGGATGAGGTGCAAAAAGCGATGGGAATACGGATGAAACAAAAAGTAATCCTGAACAAAATTGAGCACGGACACCAATCCGTGATGTGTATCACGGATCGGCGGCTTGCAGGACACATGTACGGATGAGGTGCAAGAAGTGACGTGGGATACAGACAAAACAAAAAAAGTCCTGCACAAAATTGAGCATGGTTGGCATTCTGTGATGTGCATCACTGATCGGTGCTCAGCGGCTGCAGAATGCATGGGCCGATGATGTGAAAAAAGTGATGAGGGATGACGGACAAAAATAATAAATTTATATTCACAGGACCAGCAGGAAGATCTGTGATCAGAGAAACTGCAGAAGGTACAGAAGGCAGCTGGATGGACAAATCAAGGAGGACCCAGGAAGGATGCAGCGATGGAGGCAGATGCATTCAGACGATGAAGACCTTGGATGGTCCAACAAGAGGATCTGGACAGCGGCAGCAGCAGGTAAGGGGACGTCAGGGGGGGACAGGAGAAGCTGAGGGGAGACAGAAGAACCTGAGGGGTGTCACAGGAGAGGAGGAAGGATCTCGCTGACCGCAGGGAGGAAGAGAATTGGGGCAGGGGGAGAAAATGCAGGGGGGCAAATAAAGAGGTCAGAGGAGGGCAGATGGAGAGATGGGGGGCCGATGGAGAGATTGGAGGGGACAGATGGAGAGATCAGAGGAGGGGCAGTGTTATGATCTGGTAACTGTAGAAGATTACAAAAAACTCCCAATGGTAAAAACACCAAGAAAACAGGAGTAGTTGGAACCTGAGCTGACCGCAATCCCCTATCAGACCACACTAGAAGTAGCCGTGGAGCGTTCCTAAAAACCTAGATGCCTTGTCACAGCCTGAGAAACTAGCTACGCCTCACAGAGAGAAATGAGGAAATCTACCTTGTCTCAAAGAAGTCCGCAAAGAAGTAGATAACCCCCCCACACAGATGTAGCAAAACACAATACACAGATAGGAAAAATAGATTTAGCAAAGGCGAGGCCCAACTAACTTGATACAAAGAAAAGGAAAGGAAACTGATTGTGGTCAGTACAAAATCCCTGTAGAAAAGTACCAAACTCCTGATAGTAAAAAATGGCCCTGGAGGTCGAATGACCTCACCCCAAATAGATCAGGTACTCCTGTAAATAATGGGAGAACAAAATACCAAAAAAAACACCAAAATACAAAAGAGCAAATAATCAAGTTAGACAGTGAGAAAATCCCTTTTCCTGCAGGAAAGCTAGCAAAGGGGGAACCCCCATGCTCACAACACAAAAGTAACCAAACTTCACCTGCAAGAAAACAGATATAAAGCAAAACAAGGAAAAACAACCACTCTAAGGTGTAAACCAGGAAGCAAGGAAAAAACTGGGAACTTATCTGCAGAAGTCTTGCTCAGAGAATCAGGGAAGGACATAACTTCAAGCCAGGAACATAGACTGAGGAATATACAAATATAATCGGCACCAGCAAGGCAAAAAGTGCTTTCCTATATAGACCAGACTTGTCTGCAAAATGACTTCCCTAATTCTCAATTAACGCTGACAGTTGTCTGAGTCACAGGCTCAGATTCAGCTGGACTACCATTCCTGACCACGAGAGGGATCTTCAAAACAGCACCCACACAGACGAACATTCACAACAGGGCAGTATTTGTGGAAGTGGAGGGGGCGGCAGCAGGATTGAGGAGCAGAGCCGATCTTGTAGCAGCGGTGGCGTGGCAGTACAAGTCCCAGCAGGGGCATGGCTGAGACAAGCTGGGGAGGGCTTTCCAGGCCAACACAAGCCTTGGGAAAGTGGTCACCGCCAGGTCAGTCCATCCCCCCTGCACACTGATTTAAGCGTTTGCGTATCATAGCACAATCACTTCAATCAGTGCTGCGGGGGTCGCCGTGTTAGCGGGCCTCTACCTAATCATCAGAGCTGCTGGATCTTACCAGATCGCACTGATTTAGTCATTTTTTTGCCTAAAAAAGTGGGATCGTTGTGAGTGGTGGTTCATATTTGAACAGCCAATCACAGCAATCATGGATGGGGGGCTGGCAATGCTACCCCCTGGAGTTAAGCAAAGGTCCCCAGCTTTAAGAAACAACAGAGAGCATCATTTGAAAGCCGTTACTATGACCACGGCCTTCAAATGTATTTTAGAATGGTACATCCCTGGTCATTAAGTCACGTAAAAATAGGACATACCGGTATGGCCCACGGTCGTAAAAGAGTTAAATTGTAAATGAGATAAATGAAAAAGAACACTGATCAAAATTAGAGAACACTTTCAGATGCCTGCAAGTTATTGGTATTAATCTGGCACCTGGTGCTAGTTTCCTTAATTATCTGACAAACTCTATTGAACTTGCAGCCTAACTTTCCAGTTTGCACTGAGTTTGCAAAAATGGTGTGCCATTCCAAAATAATTATAATAACGTATTAGAGAGAGATCAGGTATATGCTGTGCTATCACCAGAGGAAGACGATGTTACTTATTTAATCTCTTTATTCTTTATTCAGGTCAACGCGTTTTACAGAACACTGTCTCTTTCATCAGGACATCAAAGAACAGTATGTGTTCTCTGACTGTTCTTTGGTATCCTGATGAAGGAGAGACAGTGTTCTCTGAAACATGTTGACCTGAACAAAGAATAAAGAGATGAAATAATTAGCAGGCCCATACCCTGATATGGAGCACCCGGACTCTGCATCCCCGGCTGCGGAGCAGTCGGTTCCTTTGTCCATCAAGGCAGAGGTGAAGCCTGTAAAGATGCCGGTTCCACCACTGCAGGGGCGCCCGGTAGCTGCCGGGGCCATAGAAATCCATGTGCAGTAGCGGTAGCTGAACCAGGTTGGCTACCCACCAGTTTTGTTGAAAAATTACTGTTTCAGGACTTGTTACCCTTGTTGAACCTTTCCGTGTTAATGTGAGAAGGCCATCTGGAACCCCAGGTGAAGGGTAGCAAAGGAGTTAATATTTCAAGAGGCGCCATCCTTGTTGAACCTTCTTAAAATGTTTTTTTTAAAAATAGGAAGGCCATCAAGGCCCGGAGCATTGTGCCACGAGGAGGTGGTACCAGAGGCACTCGGTGGAGAATGGTGCAGAGGGTAACCGCTGTACGGGGTTACCCGATTCATCTGATGGACTGAAAGCAGCTGCACCCATCACCACAGACAACTACAAGGAACTCAGGACAGTGCAGCACCGTGAGTGAAGGTGGCACTAGGGATCCGGGTGGTTGTGTGGCTGGTTGAGAGAAGGAAAGCTGCAAGAGGAGGTTGCCCCAGCAGCTGTTACTTAATGTTGTTGTTTCTCCTGGATTTCAACTCCGTCACGGAACCCAAGTAGGAAGCAGCGGGTTTAGGTTGTTTGGGTGGCGGGTTAAAGGGATCCAGGACATGGAGAAAGTTTCCTTTTGCAACATTTAAGAATATGCCTCCCCTGTGTGGGATGAACTGTCATTAAAATGCTATGCCTTTTTCTCCTTATGGGAGCGGTTTTAATAAACCTCAGTGTGTCCTGTAGCTCGGGGATGAGCTACGTTTAACCTAGGGGAAATGTGACACCCCTGCACTAGTGAGGGTGTCGCAGGGAACTGCACTCCTGTCCTTATAGGGCAGAACCCACCTTCCTTGGTTCCAGGTTCCACCCTATGGTATTGCTAACAACTGCATTCAAACCCCCAATCCACACTCACACCAGTACAGGACGACAAACCAGTGGGTAGTTCTAGAGAGGAAAGGGCCGTCCACCGAAGGGTTAAGCAGATTTATGGGAGGTGAAAAGTCGGTCGGCTCCAGGAGAGCAAAGGGAAAGGAATGGAAGTAGAAACTCTCCAAAGGGAGAGGGGACCGGGGGTTGGAGCCCCCAGGAAAAGTAAAATAGGGGTTCTCAGAGTGTGAGGGGCCGAGGAGTCGAAGCTCCCAAGAAGCTGGACTAAATTGGGACACATCACAGCAATACTATTGGGAGTGGATACCTGGACGTGCTCTGCTTCCTAAGTAGCAGAGGTGCACTGAGACTTTTGGTTCATCTGCAGCCTGTGTGTGTAATGATTTTACAAAACATCATCCAGGACCACGATAACCGTCTTGAGTGAGTACATGATCATTCCCTGCTTCCAGCAGCCCTGTGCTCCCCTGCACCCTATCATCCAGAGTCCCGGGGCCTTCCCCTACCCGTGGAGGGTGACGACATCTAGCTGCCCCACTCCATCACTCTGGGTTCTCCCAACGGCACCGGCATTACTCCCAATTACCGTACCCCACGGGTGGCATCACAAACTATATTGATTCCCCTGTTAATAACCCCCTTCTTCATTTGAGTGTGGCCCCTAGCCCCGAGTCTGGAGACCCTCGAGCCACGAATAATCACCCCCGGATTTGAGCGGTTTGACCGCTGCAGGGGCGACACAAGTGCGATTACCCTTTTTTTATGTTACCTTACCAGGTAAGACCCTATTTTGCGGTTCTGTTCCACAGTATATTTCATGGTTCCAAAGTAACTGAAACCCTCTGGCAGCTGGTTGTCCAGATGAAGGCCAAAGAGGTGACCCTATAAATAGAGATGAGCGATGTATGAGTCGAATGGTTCGCCAATTTCATGTTCGAGTGATTTTGGGGGGGGTTCGAGTCGTTCGACAAACTCGAACGATTTACTAAAAGTTCAGCAGTTCGAGTTACGTTCGAGAATGGTTCGATAACCAAAAGCGTGGCTTTTCACAGTAAGTATGTGCGCACGTTGCGTATCTGCATGTGTCCTGCATCCCCAGCACAATCCCTCACTCTTTCCTACTCACCGATCACGGGCGCCTTGCTGCACGGCTGTCACAAATCTCCGGCGGCTTTTCCTCTTTTGAAAATGGCTGCCGCTTCATTATTCAATCAGGTATTCCGTGCCTTCCCCGCCCACCAGCGCCCATGATTGGTTGCAGTCAGACATGCCCCCACGATGAGTGACAGCTGTCTCACTGCAACTAATCACAGCCGCCGGCGGGTGGGTCTATATCGTTCAGTAAAATAAATAAATAGATAAATAATAAAAGAAAAAAATGTGGTCCCCCCCAATTTTGATACCAGCCAGGATAAAGCCACACAGCTGGAGGCTGGTATTGTCAGGATGGGGAGAGCCACGTTATGGGGAGCCCACCACCCTAACAATATCAGCAGGCAGCCGCCTGGAATTGCCGCATCCATTAGATGCGACAGTCCCGGGACTCAACCCTGCTCATCCCGAATTGCCCTGGTGCGGTGGCAATCGTGGTAATAACGGGGCTAATCATGAGAAGCGTCTCCCCGAGATACCTTCCATGATTAACCTGTAAGTGAAAGTAAAGAAACACACACAGCGAAAAATCCTTTATTTGGAATAAAAGACAAAAAAAATCCTCATTTACCTCTTTATTAATGCCCAAACAATAATCCAGGTCCAAAGTAATCCACACGACACTGTCAGCTCTGCTACATGAAGATGACAGGGAGCCCCGTAGAACACGAGCGCTTTGTGTCCTCTCCACGCAGCACCTGAAGTGAGCTGCGCTGTCATCAGAGACTTCACTCTGCAATGCAGACGTCAAGATAACCAAATCTTCCTATGTTTCTCATTAGAGGCAGTGGCTCAATGGTTAGAGCTACTGCCTAGGGAGCATTACTTCACGAGTTCAAGTCCCAGCCGCCCCGGTAAAGAATTTAATTTAATTTTAAATTATAATTATTATTTATTTATAATTATAATTTAATTTAATTTAATTATGCACTGAGGGGAGGAGCCGGACATCAGCAGTGAGCCGTGGGCCACAGCTCTAAAATCGGAGCAGTTCACGGAATGAGGCTGCATTGCTCTCTCCTCTCTCTCTTCTCTCTCTTTTCTCTCTTTCTCTCTCTTGTTCTCTCTCTCTTGTTCTCTCTCTCTCTTGTTCTCTCTATTTCTCTTTCTTTTGCTCTTTCTCTTACTAACTTACCTTAGGTGCTTTGAAGATTGGGTATCTTCAGGGCCGCCATCAGGGCATTACTAGTGGAACTCCTGTAGCGGGCCCGGTGACCAGCAGGCAGGAGGGGGGCCCGGACACGCTGACAGGCCCCTCCCCTTTCATTCCTCTGCCCCCCCGGGCCCCAGCGCAGGGGGCGTTGACAGTACACTTCGCAGGGCGGGCTGGTCGTGCAGTGAGCAGGAGGCAGGGCCTGGACATGCTGACAGCCCGGGCCCCTCCCCTTTCATTTCTCTGCTCACCGGGCCCCATGGGCAGGGGGTGGGGACGTTGCACTGACAGCACCTTCAGTCACACAGGGGCCCCAAGCGGTAGCGGGCCCCTAGAGCCTGAAAACATACTGGGTACGTCATAGCTCCCTGGTACTTAAGGACCCATGACGTACCCAGTACGTCATGGAGAGATCGTGGCCCCGGTGGCTGCGATCGCTGCAAATATCTTAGATTCGGGGAGGAGGGGCCCTCTGCCTGACCTCAGGAGGGGTGGTGTCTCCTCACCGGACCAAAGGAGGCTGTGATTGGCTGACGAACCCCGCTCAGCCAATCACAGCCACTGTAATGTTTCAGCCACTGAAAATGTCTGAAACCTTAAAATCCAGCCCTGATCAGTGCAGCTGTAGCACCGATCATTGGCTGGAGCTGGGTGACCTCAGTTTCACCCGCCCCCAGCTCTGATTGGAGAGATCGGCCTTGTGACTGATCTCTCCAATCACTGTGGATCTGGGGCTGGTGACCACTCCCCTCAGCTTCACTCCAGCGTCTGTGGAAGGTGAGGGGAGCAATCGGTAAGTTTAAAGACACTGTCTCATTTCAGCCGCCGCCATTGCCCCAGCCCCCACCTGCTGTGACCTCACCCCGACCTGGTGTGACCCCCCACCGCAACCTGCTGTAACCCCACCCCGACCTGCTGTGACCACCCAACCTGTTGTGACCCCCCCACCTGCTGTGACCCCCCCACCTGCTGTGAGACCCCCCACCTGCTGTGAAACCCCCCCACCGTCTATCCGTCCCTCTGTCTATCCGTCCCTCTGTCTATCCGTCCCTCTGTCTATCTGTTCCTCTGTCCCTCTGTCCCTCTGTCCCTCCGTCCCTCCGTCTCTCATCTATCTGTAGCACCCACGGGGCAGGGGTTAAATGTTACTCGTCGCCGGGCCAGTGATGTCGGATCAGGGGGATGTAACAGGTGGCCCTGCCCGGCTTCGTGGCCCCGAGGTGTACAATAAAAGGGGATTTGGATGATGGTGGGGGAATGATGAGGATGATAGTCTTGTGACGCCACCTGTGGTACGTGGCCAGGGATTAGCCGCCGCTGCTGTCTCTGTCTTCCGGGGCAGATGGTGTTGCAGCAAGGATATTTCTGCTCCCCACAGGTGGAGGGGGCCCCGGGGAGGATGATGAGGAGAGTAGTGGCCGTTGGTGCCGAAGCGCGAAGCGACAGCAATCAAAAAGCTGAATCAGCTGCTGTGGTTCCATCCGTGATGGGCCCCAGCTGATCCTGGATCCGTTGGAGGTTAGAACCAGTACGGTGGTCGATGGGCCCTTCCTTCTTGCGCCTTTACAGATGGATCCCCGAGCCTGATGCTGCTTGGGGATCCCGGTTCGTGTAGTGTTAGCTCCTGTCCCGTGTGTAGGTGATGCGGGGCCGCTGTGGGGCTTGACTGTAATCACGACTCCGGACCCTTTGTGGCACTGTGCTCCGGGATCTTGTGGTGGTCAGAGGAACTTGCAATCCCCCTGTTCTGCAGATTCTGGTGATACAAGGTGAAGTCTGTTCCACCCTAAGGCTCTGCACCCTGAACCGCACCAGTCCCACTCCTGTTCTCTCCTGCTGGAGAACATGCTAACTGTTGTGTAAGCTCCTAACTCCCCCTGGTGGCTGCTCCTCCCCCGGTTCCCTGTCACTAGTGAGTGGCCGCCCCCCATGTTTGGTGACTAGCTTAAGACCCGACCCTAGCCTGGTCCCCAATGGGGAGGGCATCCTGGTTGTGTATATGAGTTTGTCTTGTGGAACTGGTACCGACCTCCTCTGGATCCAGGATGAGTACTGCACCTTAAGTGAGGTGCAGTACCCTGTGGTAACTGAAGCCTCAGGGGTGCCACATATCCATCTATCTATCTATCTATCTATCTATCTAGCCATCTATCTATGATTCTATCTATCTATCTATCTGCTGAAAGAGCCTTAAAGGGAATCTGTCAGCAGGTTTTTGCTCCCCCATCTAAGAGCAGCATAAAGTAGAAACAGATACACTGATTCCAGCGGTGTGTCACTTACTGGGCTGTTTGCTTTCATTGTGATAAAATCCATGTTTCCCCTGCTGCAGATCTAGCAGTTATACAGAGCTCATGAATATGCTGGACTACCTGCAGCATGACAAGTAGCCCTGTAATGATAATCTCCTGCTGATTAACCAGTGATGTTATCAAAACTACACTAAGCAGCCCAATAAGTGACAATTGCTGGAATCAGGATCTCTTCCCCTATGTTATGCTGCATTCAGATTAGGTGTTAAAAACCTGGTGACAGATTCCCTTTGAAGGGGTTGTTACTTAGGTCTAAATCCACAAGTCAGCATTATCACAATTTGGTTTCAATTAGTTTAAAAACTGTATGTGACACATTCCCTTAAAGAAAAAAAATAGATATACCAAAAATAAATATATACCAAAGAAGTTAGATTTAAAAAGAAAAAAAAAAGTTAGAGTAAAGTAGGGCCCGGCCAAAAGAGTCTGCCTTGTCGTGGAGGCAGGCTTAAAAAAATCTGATGGCTGCGTGTGTGATACGGTGTTCAGTGTAAAGGGTTAATGTGTGATTGGTGAGGCTGTAGTGCAGAAGTGAAGTTTTCCAAGAGTGGCGGTGGGACTGTAGAAGATTTGTGGGGTGGAGGCGGAGCTGGGGCGGAGCCTCAAGGGGCCCCTGAACTCTTGCCAGTATGGGGCCCTGAAATTCCTAGTGGTAGCCCTGGTATCTTATTTACCATTGACCAAATTTGCTTTAAATAATCGTCAGGAGTCTACTGGCAAGATGTCACCATTCTTCGGTGCATATGGGTTCATGTGCAATTTGGTACTGTTAGTGGTAGCGGTGCTTCGGGAGTTCCTGAGGAGGAACGTTTTGCCTCATCGCTCTCTTCAGTATGGCAAGGGGTTCAGAGTAATTTGTAGCTCATGGGAGACAGATACAAACATATGGCTGACAAAAAATGCTTGCCTGGTCCGGATCTAAGTGTGAATGAATATGTGTGGTTGTCTACCAGGAACATAAAGTTGAAAATTCCTTCCTGGAGGCTGGAGCCTGGGTTTATTGGTCCCTATAATCTGCACTGCTGGATTCATCTCTCCCCCTTTTGGATCCAGCAGGAGCTCGCCTTCCACTCAGCTGTTGATCATCAGCATTATCTTGGTGCTTAAAAACCCCTGCCTTTCTTTGACTGTTGATATTTTCTGTTCATTCAAGCCTTGGTTGCAAGCAGGTGGCTTGTACTCCTCTGTATGTTGCTGTACACTTTTTTCTGAACTTCTACCTGTGTCATCTGTAGATAAGTAGTTCATGCATTTTATCGCTGTCTTTCCTCCTTGTGTTATCTATAGTGGTTAGTGAGGTTGACGAAGAGCTCATCCCATACGTTCCCTATTTAGGGCCAAGCTCTAGGGATACCTTGGGTCAAGTATCCAGCTTGGCGCATAGGTATGGAATCTATCTAGGGTGGTGAGAGACCCCAGGGAACAGCAGTAGGTTTAATCAATGGTCACCATCTTCCCTTTACTTAGACACAGGGTTTCCCTTCCCTTCCGCCATTCGTTTGGTCCTTCCCTGTACCTAGTGTGACATATGCAGCCTGAAAGTCAAAAATTCAAAACATTGTTACCCTTTTGCTCCTAAGTATATTGAGGTCCTGCCCTGTGGGGTGTTGAGCTGGTGGTCCGAGCAGCAACTAACAGTGTGTCGAAGAGTTCCCCTGGGCTCATACTTGTCCAATTCAGCAATCTAGTGAGGTGCGGCAAGCGAACAGAGTTCTTCCCAACTGTGTGTCTATTCATTCAGTGTTGTGTCTGATAAGCACAATAGTTTAAGGTGACTTCATGTTGCCTGGTTTTAAATCCACTAGCAGTGCAGATTCATAAAAGGAGCGTTTTTTCATTTTTATCTTACCAATTCTTTACATTGGAATGTTAGTATGTTCTTAGTTTTGACTTGTAAGATTTAAACTTTCCTCTGGCTGCCTTTGCCATCAGAAACATTGCTCATTTTTGCTGAGATATTATGAAATGTTTATTAACACAATCTTAGGTCTTCAATGCTTCATAGTACTAGGACAGGACTTATCACTTTTAGCACTGTGCATTTGTGCATCCAGTAGACATATTAGAAGATAGTCCTAATGCATGCATAAACCCCTTCTAGTAAATTTTAAATCCCATTAACAAAGTCAAATGCTGTTTTTCCCCACAAATAAATATTTCTAGCAATATTTGTTTTTTAGTCTAGAACTTATAAACTTTATTAGAAATATATAGAACAACAAACAAGCACCAATATAACAAGGTTTACAGAGTTTATTTAAGTAAATATGAATGAAAAAGCATAGTGATGTTTGCCAACTCTGATTTCCTTTGTTGTTTCACAAAAGCCATTATTAGGCAGCAAATAATGATTTCCGAATGCGGTAGAAATTCTGCAGTTGCCTCTCATTCAAATTCTTTCTGCACAACAGTTTAGAAGAGCAATGAGATACCACAGCTCATAAAGGGTTCTGTGGGGGAAGGAATGACTCATGCTGACATTGAGACAAATCAGAAGCATTAACAAATGGCACATGGTGATTGAGAGTCCCTGCACAAAACCCTTGGAGCTTGCGCTGATCTAAAAGGCCTTTCTGTTCTTCATGGAAATGTGTTCCCTGTTATCAGAACTGTAGATTTGGGACTTTATATTCCTTTTTTGAATGAATTAAGGACTTCTTACTCCACCAAAGTGTCCTAGTAAAGAATTGTCACCTTCTGAACAGCTCCAAGGTTTCAATACTGCAAAATAATTGTATGCAATTTAAAGTAATATATTTTGGCTGCAGGACACAAGGAGGATATTTAAGGTGCTACATCAAACTTTAACCTCTACCACCCTGAGATTTTCCATTTTTCATTTTTGTTTTTTTCCTCCGATTCTACCAAAAGCCATAACTTTTTTATTTTTCCATATGAGGGCTTGTTTTTTACCATTTACATTTTTTAGTGTACTAGAAAATGGTAAAAAAAAAAATCCCAGTGATGTGAAATTGCAAAAAAAAGTGCAACTTCGCAATATTTTTGTGAGTTTTTTATTTACCATGTTCACTTTCTTATAAAATTGACCTGGCAGTAGGATTCTCCAGACCAGAACAAGTACATAGATACCAAACATGTATATATTTTTTTTCTTTTATTTAATTGGTGAAACAAATTCAGAAGTTTGCAAAAATAAATTTGCTTTTGGTACCATTTTCTCAGACCCATAATGTCTTCATTTTTTGGTATCTGAGGCTATGTGATGGTTTATTTTTTGTGCCCTGAACTTATGTTTTTACTGATACTATTTTTGAGTAGATGCAATGTTTTGATCATCTCTTATTGCATTTTATTATAATATTGCGGCTGCCCAAAAAACATAATTCTGGCTTTTCATTTGTTTTCATTCTGCTGTTTACCAATTTGATTAATTTAGTTTACATTTTGATAGATTGGACATTTCTGAACTGATAAATTCCAAAGATGTGCATATTTTATTACTGTTTTATTTTCAATGGGGCAGAAAAGGGGTTATTTGAACTGTAATGGTTTAATAATTTTTCATACTGTTAGAAACTTTTTATTGTATTTACTAGTCATCTTAAGGGACTTGAAGCTGCGATCATCCGACCATTTGTGCTATAAAGAGCAGTGCATCGGCATTTCTGTATAGCAGAAATCATGATCTCCTATGAACGCTGGCTTGCAAGCAGCCGTTTACAGGAAGTTCAGCATGACATACACAGGGGTAATCATCTGACCTCTGGCTGTCATGACAACCCATTGGTACCACAGGAGTGCTGATGGGAGCAGAGATTGGTGCGCTCCTCACCGGCTTGTGTTAAATGAGAGAAAATACAGAGGGATTTAACTGGTTAACAGCAATGATCCACCTTCAGCTGTTAGATACACGTTGGCTGATCAGACAACATGTGCAGAGAAAGATGTGGGCTTGGTGTGAGAGCCTGCATCAAACGTAGAGACAGGACCTTGTATGTACCAGTACATTCAAGGTCATGAAGGAGTTAATAGCATTGGTTAAGAGAAATGGTAAGATATACAATTCACACTTCCATAACTGAAGTTGGGTCATTTATGGCAAAAAAAAAGTGTAATTCAGAGATGCAATAAAAGTTTTTGTTCGTTCCTTTTGTTCAATAACCGGTTCCCCACCAAAGTAATTAATAAATTGCTGATATGTTCTGTGACAGGAAATCTTTTCCATACATGTGAATGGGGTTATTTCTACATCATGTGGATGGAATTTTACAAACACTAACCTGACAGGGGTAAACTAGCCTGGAGATAGAAGGAAAGAAAACAACTCATCCCCTAGGAACTGTTCCCTGTTCTAGCTCTGCCACTCCAAAAGTCTGTGCAGGAGCAATGACATAAGGACCACCAGTGACTGGACCATTCAAGCTACTGATCAGATTCAGATTTATGTGACTTGGTGCCTTCTCCCTGTCAAACTTAAAAATATACAAGAGAACCTCTATAAAACCTCTTTATTTATCAATTCGGTTATGTATAAACATATGACAATTCTATTACACATCTGATTTTTGTACTGCTAGACCAAGATGTTCCGTTAAAATTAGAGTAAAGCCAGACTCACCCATCCATGTTTTGCAGTCTGAGTATGGTCTGCACAGCAAAGACTATGAGCTTTTCAAGCACAGGAGACTTGCAGCTAAACAGTGCTCACTGTAAGATGATGATGGAAAAGGTTAAATACCGAGTCCGAAGGTACCTCAATGGTGATTTTATTATACAACGCATTTTAGAGATTCAAATCTTATAAGGATTTGGGAACAGAAAAGGGGTTCAAATAGATATGTCCAATGAAGTCACTGCCCACTTTTAGAAAAAAAGGGCATGTAGTTAAACGGTACCAATAAAAAACTGTATTAAATTACAGAGTTAACACAATAAAAATACATATACAATATGATCATTATACATAAAACATTACAATTTGAAAAAAGGGAAAACAAAATAATGTAAAAAGAAAAAAGATGGAAGGAACATGGCTGTATTTCAACCTGTGAAAGGTCTGTAACCTATGGTATTATCGTGTAAAGAGAGAGCCCAGTGTAAAAAACAATGGTGTAAAAAAGAATATGGAGAGATTAAACTAGTGCAGTAAGGGGTGCTTCACACATAGCGAGATCGCTACCGAAATCGCTGCTACGTCACGGTTTTTGTGACGCAGCAGTGACCTCATTATTAGCGATCTCGCTGTGTGTGACACTGAGCAGCGATCTGGCCCCTGCTTCATTTTTTTATTGTCACTCTCCTGCTGTGACGCACGCATCGCTGTGTGTGACAGCGAGAGAGCGACGAAATGAAGCAAGCAGAGAGCAGGAGCCGGCATCTGGCAGCTGCGGTAAGCTGTAACCAGGGTAAACATCGGGTAACCAAGGTGGTTACCCGATATTTACCTTCGTTACCAGCCTCCGCCACTCTCACGCTGCGAGTGCCGGTTCCTGCTCTCTGCACATGTAGCTGCAGTACACATCAGGTTAATTAACCCAATGTGTACTGTAGCTAGGAGTGCAGGGAGCCAGCGCTAAGCAGTGTGCGCTGCTCCCTGCACATGTAGCTGCAGTACACATCGTGTAATTAACCCGATGTGTACTGTAGCTAGGAGAGCAGGGAGCCAGCGCTAAGCAGTGTGCGCGGCTCCCTGCTCTCTGCACATGTAGCGACGTGATGATCACTGCTGCATCGCTGTGTTTGACAGCTAAGCAGCAATCATAACAGCGACTTACTAGGTCACTGTTACGTCACAGAAAATGGTGACGTAACAGCGACGTCGTTATCGCTGTCGCTATGTGTGAACTCAGCCTAAAATTGTGTGTTAGATAACATGTGTAATCATGTTAATTTATAAAGTTAAGAAAGTGAAAATGTATTAAAGAATGTTGAATCGTGGAATAAAAAATAAAAATAATA
Source organism: Anomaloglossus baeobatrachus (assembly GCF_048569485.1). Classification (NCBI taxonomy): domain Eukaryota; kingdom Metazoa; phylum Chordata; class Amphibia; order Anura; family Aromobatidae; genus Anomaloglossus; species Anomaloglossus baeobatrachus. Next base: position 136,945,613 of record NC_134359.1, read on the forward strand.
AAAATGACATGTTTAAATTTGTTTGGACAAAAAATCTAAAAAAAAAATTGAGGTTTTATATCTTTATTAATGTAGTATTAATAAGTGTGGAGTGTCAATGTACAATAAATTAGCTTGCAAGCGCTAATCGCAATAAGGTAAGTGAAAATACATTGCACTTGTGCGTGGAAGTTACTTGAGTTCAGATCGTGAGAAAAATTGCAACGTGTATAATCAAAGGGGTGACTAGAGTTCAGACCATAGGAATGAACTCTATTGCACATGCTCCATGGAGTAAATGAAATTCAAATGGTGGGAAAGACGTCAAGGAGCATACACTTGGACTTTCTTAAAGTCAATTTTTAAAGATCAATCCTACGGGTGTAGCAACTGAGTGAAAAAGGTTGAAAAAGAAAAAAGAAAGGGAATGTAAGTGTAACACCCATACCGTGTCCCTGCGCTGTCCTGGCCCTCTACCCCAACGGGGAGGTCAGTTCCCTCACCAGCCCTGACGTCCTGCAGTGGCTGTCCCATTCCCGGTCCATGCTGATGTTTCCCAGAGGCTGTGTGCACTTCTTGGGCTTCCTAGTTCTGCCCGAAAGGTAGGCATGCGGCCATTTCTCTTTTCTTAAAGGGCCAGCATATCCTAAAATGGAAGTGCCTCTCAGGCCAGCTGAGAGGTTGCAGGTACTTAAGGCACATTTCCCTTAAGGGGGTGCCTAGACAATAATTCAGATATGTTGCTAGTTTGCTAGTTTTCTGGTCCTTAGCACTGTTGCTGCTGTCTACACTGCTGTTGCTGCTGCTGTACTGTGCTATATGCTGCTGTTGATTTAAGTTTGTGTTTTAGTGTTCTGCTGATACACTGCTGCTGTTATCCCAAGTCTACCACTGCTGCTACATGCTGCCATGTCAGCCACCAACCACGATACCCGCTGCCACAAAGTATCCTCATCAGCTGCTGCTGCCGCATCCATCCATCCTTCTATCCATACCCAATGAAACCTCAACACCTGCTGCTGCTGTTACCCATCATCAGAAGCTGTCGCTCCCATACCCCTGGGGCCAGCTGTCACAGCACCAGTCTTTCCGAGTGACATCCGGTCTCACACCTGCAGCGTAACACTCTCACAATTAGAGGCTCTGATTCTGTGTACTGTGGCCCAGTGGGTCTGCTAAATGCCGTGATAAATTAACTTAATATGCATCATGCTTACTAAAAGCCACTAAAAACACACGATGCCCGTGAAGTAATGTAATATAGTATAACAATTGGGCGCCAATCTAAAACGTTTAGACATTATAAAACCTTTATAAAGCTATACATTTATTGGAAAAAAAATAATATTAGGAAAAAAGAAACAGAGGTGAAAATCATTAAAAAAAAAATGTCAGTTACTTCATCTAGGCCAGTAGGTTTCAATGTGTTAAGTTTATAAATCCAAAATGTCGCCTTTTTATTTAATGTTTCCCTATGGTTCAACAAATGGACCGGAAATTGTTCAATGGGGTTATCCTTAAAGGTGTGTGGGTTTTTATTATGAATTAACATATAATGTCTGGACAGATCATGTAACAGGAAACCTTTTCTTATCTTGTGCCAGTGTGATTTAAGCCTCTTGCGCAATGGTTGAATGGTGCATCCAATATACAGTTTATTGCAAGAACATTCTGCCTGATCAATAATATAATCAGATAGGCATGTCAGGTGGGATTTGATGGGAAAACATATATTACTACTGGAGACTGAGTAAAAAGATATTCTTTTATGTTGCATTAATTTACAGCAGAGAAACCTTTGAGATAAACATTTATAGCTACCTGATAATTCACAGGAGGAATCAGAAGCAGAACAATTCGTAGTTCTCAATCTAATGGAAGCCAGCATTATCTATGGGATACCCAAAAGAATTCTACAAATGTGGGCCATTAATTGCAAACAAAATTAGTTATTTTGCACCCATAAAAGTAATTTCCCTAACATATTCCTTCAAGACTATGTTGGAAATGAATAATAAATTGAGATTTTTCATAAATGGAAAAAACTCACCAACCAGCGCTGAATAGTAAGATTAGTTAAGAATTTATTAATAACAATATAGAAATAACAACGAATAATGAAATTACTGCACAAGACAGGACACAAAGGAGAGTAAATGTAATAGAGACTGTGTCCTCGTGGGGCCCCGGCCGGTGGCAACCACGAATATTACTAAAAGTCCGACTAAGGAAAAAACTTCCTCAGGAATAATCAATAAATGAAAATTAATTGTTGCAAAAGATTTCTTTCGAGGGGGTACCACATCCGTGCTAGCCCATATGTGAGGGCAAAGATTCCTTCAAAAAATTTTTTAAACACGTTGTATGTATAGATGGTTAAACAAAAATAAAGATAAAATTAAAAATAAAAAATAAAAATAAGTAAGATTTTTCCCTGTTAAATAAGGGAAATTCTTAGCCAAACATTTTTTATAAAAAATGTTTTATACATTTATTTTTTATATTCTTATACTATATATTTTATATAAGACAATCAGATACATATATTTTTGTATGTTTTTTCATAATTTTTGAATTGTTTTTAATATCTACATGTTACTATATACACTTTATAAAAATGTTTTATGAATTTTGGATGGGTACAGCTTGGTTTGGCACTCCTTACTTATATATATATAAAAAAACTCATCTGGAGGAATTTTCTTTAAAAAATCTCTGCACTAAATATATTATGTAGTATGGTTAATATATGGTTGTTGTATGTGTTTTATTCATTTTATTTTTATCTTCATTTTTATTTCCATGTGTTTGTGGTAATTTGCAGTCTTCTCACTTTGGCTATAAATAGGTTCTAACAGAATGACTGCACTAAAATATGTTCTGTAATATGATTCACACATGAATTCTTCTGTGGGAGTCCGCAGTTTTTTACTCCATTTCTTGCTATAAATAGGTTCTAATGGCATGACTGAGCTATCCTTGAGGAAGGGGGACTGGTGACGCCCCCGAAACGCGCGTCGGATCTAGCTTAGTCTAATATTGTGAAGTGGACGTAACTGTCTCCTTGTTTCTACCGATTACAGATTTTATCGGCCCACTGGCAGGTGTATGCCTAAGTAGGTGCACGGAGGAATCCATGTCCTAGGACGGTGCAATCCTGCTACAGCTACTTTCAACTAGCATCCTGCATTTTGGATCTAAAGACTCTCGCAAACTGCGACCCGGCATTACTCCCTCCTCTCCGACTAGGAGAGAGAATTGCCCCACGCAAGGACCATACTTCACGGAGCTCCCATTGCCAGCGCGGGTGTCAGGTAATATACACTGGGACTTGTAACGAGTTCCCGGTGCACTGATCCCTCTGCCTGTTAGACTCCTTGGTAGAAGCGCGGCATATTCAACCTCAATCAGGGACCGTGAAAACTTGCAGCGTGGATGTTAGTACAATCTAATCAACTTTGAAGTATTCATTTGGGCACAAGTACCCGCTAGAAGGAATCTTTGCCCTCACATATGGGCTAGCACGGATGTGGTACCCCCTCGAAAGAAATCTTTTGCAACAATTAATTTTCATTTATTGATTATTCCTGAGGAAGTTTTTTCCTTAGTCGGACTTTTAGTAATATTTGTGGTTGCCACCGGCCGGGGCCCCACGAGGACACAGTCTCTATTACATTTACTCTCCTTTGTGTCCTGTCTTGTGCAGTAATTTCATTATTCGTTGTTATTTCTATATTGTTATTAATAAATTCTTAACTAATCTTACTATTCAGCGCTGGTTGGTGAGTTTTTTCCATTTATGAAAAATCTCAATTTATTATTCGTTTGTACCCAGGCAATTTTTGGGGTGTTTTTGCCTTTTAACCAGCTGCAGAATTTTAAGTGAGTTTTTTGGATCAAGCGCTTACCCTCGTCCTCGGACAATTTATTACTATGTTGGAAATGAGTACACCCCAATACAAGTTTTAGGAGAAAATCTAAAGTTTAGACTGAATTCTTGATAATTAGAATTTTGTAAACATAGGTAAGTCTAAAGATTCAGGTGCCAAGGAGACAAGTGACTATAAAAGGCACTATTAAACAGAGAAAACCCTTCCCATTTTATGGTGTCAGCAATAGCACCACATAGAGGAGAAATGTTGCAAAATCTTCAACAATAATATAATTTCTTTATGCAAGAAAGGTGAACCCTCATACATCATACAACAGCTTAAATTGCTTTCTGCTCAGCCACACTCAGGTGGCACCAATATTAGCTTCATAGACTGTTATTGCTAGACACAATTATGGATAGTAAGACAGGTAGATGAGTGAAAGGTAGCTGTATCCCTGCCAATCTGGGAGCCCTACTGCTACAGGTAACACACAACAAGAAGACCCAACTATGAATCCTCATCCCCAAAATTAGGGGCAGACACCTGGAAAATAGCATCAATTGCCCCAGATAACAACTAGTATAATGGTGTAGCAGTCAGGCCTGAACCAAGCATGAGGCAGGGTCTGATCCAGCATTTACAGTTTTCAAATTAAGATAAAATTGGGAGGTACAGTAAGTGATCAGTGTAGGCCTGCTGTGCTGGGAGCCCTTATACCTCATGTAACAGCTCAAACTGCTTTTCTGCTGAGCCCTAGTCAGGTGGCTGCAATATTAGCTTCATAGACTGTTATTGCTAAGCACATTTAAGTATAGCAAGAGAGCAAGATGAGTGAAAGGTAGCTGCATGTCTGTCAGTCTGAGAGCCCTACTGCTACAGGCAACACACAACAAGGGCATTTAAATAGGGGTGCCCATCCCCATTTCCCCAAATTAGGGACAGAGTACCAATAGTGTCTTGGTGCAGCAGTCAAGCCTGGACCTTGCATAACACAGCATCTGGGCCAGCATTTACAGCATTCAAATTAAGTTAACATTAAGAGGTGGATGAGTGACAGGTGTGCGCCTGGTGCTATGAGACCCCTGCCACTACAGACAAAACAACATACAGACCCAACTTGGAGTCTCCATATTTTAAAAAGTTATGGTTCATCTAAAAATTGCCATTTCATCGTATAAATAGTGATTGCTACTTCTGTGGTCCAGCCACAAATTGCCATCTCAGTACATAAACAGTGATTGTTCATTTAGTGACAAGTGACTGACAGGTGTGGATCTAAGGTTGTGAAAGAGGTTAAAAAAGGGGAAGAGTATGTAGCACCCACGGGGCAAGGGGTTAAATACTCGTCGCCGGGCCTGGTGTTGTTGGGTCTGGGGATGTCACGGGTTACCCTTTTGCCCGGTTTTGTGGCCCCGAGGTGTACAATAAAGAAGGTGGGGGTGATGATGGTGAAGGTTAGTTTCGTGACGCCACCTGCGGTATGCGGCCAGGGAATAGCTGCCGCTGCTGTCGCTGTCCTCTGGGGTGGATGGTTGTAGCAGCTAAGGTATTTCTGCTCCCCACAGGTGGAGCGGGCCCCAGGGAAGATGCTGAGGGGAGTAGTAATGGTGGTTGCCGAAGCATGGGGCAACAGCGCCAGGAAGGAAAGGCGGACACAGTCTCTGCGGGTTCAAGGTTTTCTTTACTCAAAGTCCTGGTGTGCCCAGGAGATGCCGGTCATAGCCGTGATGGGCCCCAGCCGATCCCAGATCTGTTAGAGGTCAGACCCAGTACAGTGGATGGTGGGCCCTTCCTCCTTGCTCTTGGTGTTGGATCCCCGTGGCCTGAAGCTTCTTGGGGACCCCGGTTCTTGAAAAGTGTTTTACTCTCGTCCTGTATGCAGGTGCCGCGGGTCCGTTGTGGGGCTTGCCTTTGAATACGACTTCGGTCTGTATGTAGCACTGAGCCTCGGGCACTGTGAGGGCAAGAGGGACATGTAATCCCCCGGCCTGCAGATTTTGGTGGACAACCTGAAATATGATTCACCCTAAGACTCTGCACCCTGTTCTGCGCCAGTCCTGAGGGAGCAATGAAACTCTCCCCTCAGCGACCATATTGATTCCTGCGTCCCACCAGAGCCACTGGTAAAACCAGACTGCTTTTTTCCTCTTCTGCTTGAGAACTCCTGACTGTTGTGTTGCTCCTCCCCCAGTTCCCTGTTGCTAGTGGGTGGCTACCCCCCATGTTTGGTGACTGCCTTAAGACCCAACCGTAGCCAGTCCTCATTGTGGAGGCCAACCTTGTTGTGTGTATGAGTTGGTGTGTGGTGAAACCGGTGCTGACCTCCTCTGGATCCAGGATGAGTATCGCACCTTAAGCGAGGTGCTGTACCCTGTGGCGACTGAAGCCTCAGGGGCGCCACATTCCCCCACAGCAAATGGCAGCACTCCCGGGCTGCAACCAAATAAAGTTAGTACACTGCATTTTTTTAGTATGGAATAAACAGGTAGACATTCTTCCCTTTATGGGAGGCACCATACATTAAGATTGCAAACATGTTAACTCTGCGCAGTTCACTTTTCAACATGGTAATCAAAGCATTTTTCAAGTACTGGTCATTAGCAGGAAAAGATCACCGTCATTATAAAACTTTGTTCAAATATCAAACATATTAAACATTTTTGTCAGCATTATAAAATTTGTTCACACAGGTAAAACTTTCTTACTATGACACAACACAAGGATGCAGAATGACGGAGTCCTTTTTGTGCCACCCATTGGTGCACCGCTCCCGGTTAGCAGACATCCTCTATCAAATCACAAGTCACCCTAATTTTGGTAGGGTGCACAACAGGTGCAACTATTTACAAATCTGTTCCGACCACTCACAGTCCCGTGGCCCGGTAGTCCATTAAATGCAAAAATCAACCGAAAAGAAAAACAATTTACTGGGGATATGGGAAGTCCTAACCAGCCGGTCTCAGGAAGTTTTCTCCCACGGTTTGGGTGCATTTGTCCCTCTTTTCAGGTGTGCAAGTTGCTTGGTGGGAAGCGGGAACTGGGTCAGGACGTACCTCTGGAGTGGGTTCCGGTGCTGCAGCAGCCACCTCCAGGCGACACAGTCCCACGTCCAGAGCATACCAGCCCTGCTCTCCCTTGTGCTGGGTGTATTTCACCCTATCTCTGGGATGCAGAATCCGTCCAGGGTAACCCTTACAGAGGTGGTACTCCTTATCTCGGCAGGACATGAATACCTCCTCGGTCAGTCCCTCCTCTGAGATAAAGCCCCACCCCTGCTCCAAATCAAACTGGGTGACAGTGTACTGGGAACCGCTACAGGTGGGCACTATGTTGGCCTTCCAGAGCCACTGTTTGGCTGCCAGGTTGTGGATTTCCATCTCTGCCATCCGGGTCTGGCACTGCCGATCTTCGGCAGCCAGCTGGGCAATCGTTGCCTGGCACACAGTCCATTAGTGGTCTCCCCCACCACTCGGCACGGCGGACGGGGACTCAGGGTTGTCAGGGCACTCTCTCCAGGTTATTCCAGGGAGGGCGCCTTCATGCTCACCAGTCAGATCTCTGTCTCTGGCTCCAGGTCAGAGGCGGCCAGGTCCAGGGCCACTGGAGCCTCCACTTTCGGTTCACTGTCGGCTGATCCATAGGCTGCCTGGGTGTCAGTAGCCAGGTCTTCAGCCACCTGGGGTCGGTAGCCGGGTCTTCGGCTGCCTGGGGGTTGGTAGCCTCCATGCCTCGCGTCTGGTCTGAGGCCGGGTCAGGTGAATCTGCCACTGGGGTTGCTGATGGCTTGGTGGGGTCAGGAGGGTGTCACAGATGGTGGGGGTGACCAGGATCCCTGCTTCTTTCGTTGCAGGTTCTTCCTCCTCCAGGGTTGGCAGTTCCCGTTCCTCATGGGCCCGCATGGCTCCCACCACCCGTATCATGGACACTTACCAGTCATGGATGGCGTCCATCTGCATCCTCCACAGCTGCCGGCTCACCCAAGCCACCTCTGTCTCCATCTCCCTGGCGCTCCAGAATAGAGGGTGCACCGGTGTTGCCCCGTGACGGCCAGGGTTTGCCATGTTTGACACCCTGCACCTCAGGTGGTCCCAATACGTCCGCGCTCTTTGGGCTCTGCAATCCGACACCTCTCCCTTAATTAGTTTTGTTTCTCCATCCCGGTGCTTGGAGGGGGCGGGCCTCAACTTTCACGCCACTCTCCCCGCCAACCCACGAAGGTTAAATACTCATCGCCGGGCCTGGTGATGTCAGGTCTGGGGATGTAACGGGTCGCCCTTTTGCCCAGTTTCGTGGCCCCGAGGTGTACAATAAAGAATATGGAGGGGATGATGATGGTGACGGTTGGTTTTCGTGATGCCACCTGCGGTATGCGGCCATGGAATAGCTGCCGCTGCTGTCACTGTCCTCCGGGGTGGATGGTTGTAGCAGCTAAGATGTTTCTGCTTACCATAGGTGGAGCGGGCCCCGGGGAGGATGATGAAGGGAGTAGTAATGGCGGGCGCCGAAGAACGGGGCGATGGCACCGGCAAGGAGAGGTGGACACAGTCTCTGCGGGTTAAAGGTTTTCTTTACTCTCAGTCCTGGTGTGCCCAGGAGATGCAGGTCACAGCCGTGATGGGACCCAGCCGATTCCGATTTCATTGGAGGTCAGAACCGGTACAGTGGACAGTGGGTCCTTCCTCCTTGCACTTGGTGTTGGATCACCGCAGCCTGATGCTTCTTGGGGACACCAGTTCTTGAAAAGTGCTTTACTCCTGTCCTGTATGCAGCTGCCGCGGGTCCATTGTGGGGCCTGCCTTAGAACATGACCCCGGTCCCTATGTAGCTCTGTGCTCCAGGAACTGTGGTGGCAAGAGAGACATGCAATCTCCCTGGCCTGCAGATTTTGGTGGACAACCTGAAGTATGATCCACACAAGGACTCTGCACCCTGCTCTGCGCCGGTCCCAAGGGAGCAATGACGCTCTCCCCTTAGCGACCGTAATGACTTCTGCGTCCCACCAGAGCCACTGGTAAAACCCGACTGCTCTCTTCCTCTCCTGCTGGAGAACACCTGACTGTTGTGTTCCTCCTAACTCCCCCTGGTGGCTGTTCCTCCCCCGGTTCCATGTTGCTAGTGGGTGGCTGGCCCTCATGTTTGGTGATTGCCTTAAGACCCAACCCTAGCCAGTCTCCAGTGGGGAGGCCAACCTAGTTGTGTGTATGAGTTGGTGTGTGGTGAAACCGGTACCGACCTCCTCTGGATCCAGGATGAGTAAAGCACCTTAAGGGAGGTGCAGTACCCTGTGGCGACTGAAGCCTCAGTGGCGCCACAAGTACATCAAACATAAGTTGGAAATACCGAGGTCGTGGTGGAAGGAGAAATAGGCATGGTGTTTGAGGTGTACGTGGGATAGACACTAATGTTTCTGAAAGCTCTACTGAACAAACACCGGTTTGTACTATCTAAAGACAATTGACAACTTCTGTTACTGGATGGGCTACTGGACTCCCTTTCTTTGGCAGCTGCACAGCGCTACGACTTGTAGATAAGGGCCAGAAAGAGCATGTGCTACATTGGATGCCAAGTGCTGCATCAAGTGGCCTCTGCTCCTTTTCCTCCACGTCAACATCACACACAATGCAGTCCTAAGAGGTGGCACCCCAATTAGCCTTGTTTCCCCCTTCGTCACAACTCTCCAACCTCAAAACTGACTGCGTAGATCCACAGATGGGTGAGTAGGAACTTTCTATTCCATGAGCATCAGAGGTCAGCTCCAAAGATTTACAGACTCAAGAGGAGGAAAGCATCTGCACTGATGACAAAAGCATTTGTCAGATGGATCCAGGGCTGTACAAAATAGCATCCGAGCATAATCTAGACCCTCCTCACCAGAATTTAACCCTTGGGGTGAAGGTGATGATGATGAGACAGTACAGCATGCATGTGCCTCAGGTATCTGTGTTGTCAGGGCAAGAACAGGAGGAGAGTGACACACAGGGCAAGGAGTTTGCTAATTGGAGTTTGCTATAAGCCTCCTAAAATAGCTGAACAAGTAGAGGATGAAATGCTGCAACACAGTGAAAAAACAGCAAATAATAACTATTATTGGGTAATATTATGGGTCATTTCAACTATCCAGACATTCAGTGGGACATAGAATCTTCGGGTTGTGCTAAAAGCTGCAAGTTCTTATCTACAATTCAAGACAATTACATCTCTCAGATGGTAGATGAACCGACCAATTTGGAATTGTCAAATAGACCAGATGTAATTTCAGATTTACAGGAACACTTGGGCAGCAATGACCATAATATGGTAATTTTCAATGTAATATTTAATAGAACATTTGAAAGGGGAAATTCTAAAACTTGGAATTTTAGGAAAACTTATTTCAACAAATTAAGAGAAGAACTTAATCATGTAGATTAGGGCAGTGTCATGGTAACTGGGGTTGTCAAACATAAATGGGGCAAGTTTAAGCATATTCTACTAGATTCCTGAAAAAACTTATACCCTTTGGTAATAAAATGTCAAGGAATAAAAAAAAAAAAGCTGTGGAAAGAAAAAGCGCAATAGGGTCTTACCCTAATATATACGGGGTAAACACAATAAGCAGTCCTACTCACCAAATGGAGTTGTGAAAGTCACAACTCCTGTAAAAGCACGTAAAATCCAGATCACGGCAACAGTACCCCAGGCGGCTGATAACAGAGAGGTAGAAAAGGGCTTTTGTTCACCGCGCCAATGATCCCTGATAAAATTGTAGGATTAATGTAACTTTATTTTGCACAGGTCAAGGAATAAAAAGAAAACACTATGGATAAATAAGACACTACAAAGTATAATAAAACCAAGGGCATTCAAAATCTTGAAGGCTGAGAATGCAGAAATAGAATTTCAGGGGTATAAAATTCTCAATAGGAAATGTAAAAAAGAAATCAAGCTAGCAAAATTAGCTACTGAAACAAAAATCACCAAAGACTAGAGTTGAGCGCGGTTCGCGGTTCGAGGTTCTCCAGTTCGGGGCTCGAGTGATTTTTGGGGCTGTTCGAGATCGAACTAGAACTCGAGCTTTTTGCAAAAGCTCGATAGTTCTAGATACGTTCGAGAACGGTTCTAGCAGCAAAAAGCAGGGCTCTTTACAGCTACAGTGTGCAGGAGCCAGCTGGCAGCCTGCCACAAGCTGGTAACCAAGATAAACATCGGGTATCCAAGCAAAGCGCTTTGGTTAGTAACCCGATGTTTATCTTAGTTACGTGCAGGAAGCCCACACTTCCCGCTCAGCTCACTCCGCCCCCTCCTGCCCGCGGCATGTATACATACATATACACACACGCACACACTCTCACACATGCAACCCCCCCCCCGCTCGGCTTACCTGCGGTGATGAAGTCTCGCCATCCCGACCTCAGCGCTGTCACTGTCCTCCATGGCCGCCGCTTGTCACATCACCTATCGCTTCCGACCCGAGACTGACACTGGCGGTGACGTCACGGACCTCTCGCGATACTTGATGTGAAGGCGCCGGTCCTTGACCTCAGTGACAGGGGCTGTCAGTGTGCTGGAGATCAGCGCAGGTAATGTACCTCGCTGACAGCAGCACTTGTCACCCCCTGCAGTGACCTGGGCTGACCCATTGATGTTAGCTCAGGTCACTGCATTGCTCTCCCAGCCAATGGGGAACATCCTGCTCTTCATTGACTGGGACAGTGTGGATCGTCATGGCAACCTCTTGGATTACACCAGACCTGGATTTGTTTTTCTTTCTAATAAATTGGTTAAAGAGGGAATGTTTTGGGGAGTGTTTTTTCAAATAAAAATGTGTTTGTCGTCTATTTTTTTTTATTACTGACTGGATTGGTGATGTCGGGTATCTGATAGACGCCTGACCTCACCAACCCCAGGGCTTGATGCCAGGTGACATTACACATCTGGTATTAACCCCATATATTACCCCGTTTGCCACCGCACCAGGGCGCGGGATGAGCTGGGGTGAAGCACCAGGATTGGCGCATCTAATGGATGCGCCACTTCTGGGGCGGCTGCGGCCTGCTATTTTTAGGCTTGGGAGAGTCCAATAACCATGGACCTCCCTAGTCTGAGAATATCAGGCCCCAGCTGTCTGCTTTACCTTGGCTGGTGATCCAATTTTGGGGGACCCCTACGTGTTTTTTTTTTTTAAATTATTTATTTAATTTAAAATAACAGCGTGGGGTGCCCCCAGTTTTGGATTACCAGCCAAGGTGAGGTTGCCAGCTGTGGTCTGCAGGCTGCAGCCGTCTGCTTTACCCTAGCTGGCTACAAAACTAGGGGGAACCCTACGTCATTTTTTTTTCATTTTTTTGGCTAAATACAAAGCTAAGCACCCCTTAGTGCCACATGAAAGGCACCAAAGGGTGCTCCACTTTTTCTCCACTTTTTCTCCACTTTTTCTCCACTTTTTCTCCACTTATTCTCCACTTTTTCTCCATTTATTCTCCACTTTTTCTCCACTTTTTCTCCATTTATTCTCCACTTTTTCTCCACTTTTTCTCCATTTATTCTCCACTTTTTCTCCACTTTTTCTCCATTTATTCTCCACTTTTTCTCCACTTTTTCTCCATTTTTTTCTTCACTTTTTCTCCACTTTTTCTCCACTTATTCTCCACTTTTTCTCCACTTATTCTCCACTTTTTCTCCACTTTTTCTCCATTTATTCTCCACTTTTTCTCCATTTTTTTCTCCACTTTTTCTCCACTTTTTCTCCACTTTTTCTCCACTTTTTCTCCATATTTTCTCCACTTTTTCTCCACTTATTCTCCACTTTTTCTCCACTTATTCTCCACTTTTTCTCCACTTATTCTCCACTTATTCTCCCCTTTTTCTCCACTTTTCCTCCATTTTTTTCTCCACTTTTTCTCCACTTTTTCTCCATTTATTCTCCACTTTTTCTCCACTTTTTCTCCATTTTTTCTCCACTTTTTCTCCACTTTTTCTCCACTTTTTCTCCACTTTTTCTCCACTTATTCTCCACTTTTTCTCCACTTATTCTCCACTTTTTCTCCATTTTTTTCTCCACTATTTCTCCACTTTTTCTCCACTTATTCTCCACTTTTTCTCCACTTATTCTCCACTTTTTCTCCACTTATTCTCCACTTATTCTCCACTTTTTCTCCATTTATTCTCCACTTATTCTCCCCTTTTTCTCCACTTTTTCTCCATTTTTTTCTCCACTTTTTCTCCATTTTTTTCTCCACTTTTTCTCCACTTTTTCTCCACTTATTCTCCACTTTTTCTCCACTTATTCTCCACTTTTTCTCCACTTTTTCTCCACTTATTCTCCATTTATTCTCCACTTTTTCTCCACTTTTTCTCCATTTTTTTCTCCACTTTTTCTCCACTTTTTCTCCATTTATTCTCCACTTATTCTCCACTTTTTCTCCACTTTTTCTCCATTTTTTTCTCCACTTTTTCTCCACTTTTTCTCCACTTTTTCTCCACTTTTTCTCCACTTATTCTCCACTTATTCTCCACTTTTTCTCCATTTATTCTCCACTTTTTCTCCACTTTTTCTCCACTTATTCTCCACTTTTTCTCCACTTTTTCTCCATTTATTCTCCACTTTTTCTCCATTTTTTTCTCCACTTTTTCTCCACTTTTTCTCCACTTTTTCTCCACTTTTTCTCCACTTTTTCTCCACATTTTCTCCACTTTTTCTCCACTTATTCTCCACTTATTCGCCACTTTTTCTCCATTTATTCTCTACTTTTTCTCCACTTTTTCTCCATTTTTTTCTCCACTTTTTCTCCACTTTTTCTCCACTTTTTCTCCACTTTTTCTCCACTTTTTCTCCACTTATTCTCCACTTTTTCTCCACTTATTCTCCACTTATTCTCCACTTTTTTCTCCACTATTTCTCCACTTTTTCTCCACTTATTCTCCACTTTTTCTCCACTTATTCTCCACTTTTTCTCCACTTATTCTCCACTTATTCTCCACTTTTTCTCCATTTATTCTCCACTTATTCTCCCCTTTTTCTCCACTTTTTCTCCATTTTTTTCTCCACTTTTTCTCCATTTTTTTCTCCACTTTTTCTCCACTTTTTCTCCACTTATTCTCCACTTTTTCTCCACTTATTCTCCACTTTTTCTCCACTTTTTCTCCACTTATTCTCCATTTATTCTCCACTTTTTCTCCACTTTTTCTCCATTTTTTTCTCCACTTTTTCTCCACTTTTTCTCCATTTATTCTCCACTTATTCTCCACTTTTTCTCCACTTTTTCTCCATTTTTTTCTCCACTTTTTCTCCACTTTTTCTCCACTTTTTCTCCACTTTTTCTCCACTTATTCTCCACTTATTCTCCACTTTTTCTCCATTTATTCTCCACTTTTTCTCCACTTTTTCTCCACTTATTCTCCACTTTTTCTCCACTTTTTCTCCATTTATTCTCCACTTTTTCTCCATTTTTTTCTCCACTTTTTCTCCACTTTTTCTCCACTTTTTCTCCACTTTTTCTCCACTTTTTCTCCACATTTTCTCCACTTTTTCTCCACTTATTCTCCACTTATTCGCCACTTTTTCTCCATTTATTCTCTACTTTTTCTCCACTTTTTCTCCATTTTTTTCTCCACTTTTTCTCCACTTTTTCTCCACTTTTTCTCCACTTTTTCTCCACTTTTTCTCCACTTTTTCTCCACTTATTCTCCACTTATTCTCCACTTTTTCTCCATTTATTCTCCACTTTTTCTCCACTTTTTCTCCATTTTTTTCTCCACTTTTTCTCCACTTTTTCTCCACTTATTCTCCACTTTTTCTCCACTTATTCTCCACTTTTTCTCCACTTATTCTCCACTTATTCTCCACTTTTTCTCCACTTATTCTCCACTTATTCTCCACTTATTCTCCACTTTTTCTCCACTTATTCTCCACTTTTTCTCCACTTATTCTCCACTTTTTCTCCACTTATTCTCCACTTTTTCTCCACTTTTTCTCCACTTTTTCTCCATTTATTCTCCACTTTTTCTCCATTTTTTTCTCCACTTTTTCTCCACTTTTTCTCCACTTTTTCTCCACTTTTTCTCCACTTTTTCTCCACTTATTCTCCACTTTTTCTCCACTTTTTCTCCACTTTTTCTCCACTTATTCTCCACTTATTCTCCACTTTTTCTCCACTTTTTCTCCACTTATTCTCCACTTTTTCTCCACTTATTCTCCACTTTTTCTCCACTTTTTCTCCACTTTTTCTCCATTTATTCTCCACTTATTCTCCACTTTTTCTCCACTTTTTCTCCATTTTTTTCTCCACTTTTTCTCCACTTTTTCTCCATTTATTCTCTACTTTTTCTCCACTTTTTCTCCATTTTTTTCTCCACTTTTTCTCCACTTTTTCTCCACTTTTTCTCCACTTTTTCTCCATTTATTCTCCACTTTTTCTCCATTTTTTTCTCCACTTTTTCTCCACTTTTTCTCCACTTTTTCTCCACTTTTTCTCCACTTTTTCTCCACTTATTCTCCACTTATTCTCCACTTTTTCTCCATTTATTCTCTACTTTTTCTCCACTTTTTCTCCATTTTTTTCTCCACTTTTTCTCCACTTTTTCTCCACTTTTTCTCCACTTTTTCTCCACTTTTTCTCCACTTATTCTCCACTTATTCTCCACTTTTTCTCCATTTATTCTCCACTTTTTCTCCATTTATTCTCCACTTTTTCTCCACTTTTTCTCCATTTTTTTCTCCACTTTTTCTCCACTTTTTCTCCACTTTTTCTCCAGTTATTCTCCACTTTTTCTCCACTTATTCTCCACTTTTTCTCCACTTTTTCTCCACTTTTTCTCCATTTTTTTCTCCACTTTTTCTCCACTTTTTCTCCACTTATTCTCCACTTTTTCTCCACTTTTTCTCCACTTTTTCTCCACTTTTTCTCCATTTTTTTCTCCACTTTTTCTCCACTTTTTCTCCACTTATTCTCCACTGTTTCTCCATTTTTTTCTCCACTTTTTCTCCTTTTTCTCCACTTTTTCTCCACTTTTTCTCCACTTATTCTCCACTTATTCTCCACTTTTTCTCCACTTTTTCTCCACTTTTTCTCCACTTTTTCTCCGTTCTTTTTCTATGGTCGGTCTACCCATTAGCTCTGCCATGCATACTGTAGCTCTACACCTACTGCACATGTTACTTTATGATTGACATCTCTTTCGTACCAGAGCTGTCTAAGTCTACTCTGACCCCATATTTGTCATTACTATATTGTCCTTGTACTGTATTATGACATTTGTATCATGTGTTTCATTTCTTGCTGTGTTGCAATTTTTTTGCTGCATGCCAATTGTACCTCTACATTGTTCGAGTTAATGTTATTGTTCTCTCACTCTTATGTGATACTGATTATTGTCATTTTTCATGATTACATGCAGATAAGTCCAATCTGACGAAGGCTCAGGCCGAAACGTCAATTGTAACTTGTTTTGGACAAAAACATATATGCTTATGAAAGAAAAAATGTTCTTAATACGGACCAATAAAGAGTGATTTTGCATTACTATCCATTGGGACTTACTGACTTAGTCTGGGAGATTTAGAGTGCCAAGGTTACTCACTAATTTTATCTATTATTACCTCTGAGCACCTATATACCAGTGAGCAGAGCTTCCTCTACAGTAGTTCTCCTAATTAGGCATGCCCTTACCTCATGAGCAGGGCATTGCAGCTTTGGTAGCAACCATTACGACATGGACTCTGCTGCTGTGGACCCGGGGAGAGTGAGTGCAGATTCATTGCACCCACACTCCTCACATGAAGGGTCCGCACTCCTAGAAAATGGGGGATACGTTCCCTGAGTGTCTCCCCCCCATATTCTAGACGGTCCAGAGTCGTCGTGGGACCCCTTTATTTTTTTTCTTACAATAAATTGGTGAAAGAGGAAATGTTTTGGGGACTGTTTTTTCAAATAAATCTCTTTTGTCGATTTTTTTTTTTTGTTAGTACTGACAGTTTATGATGTTGGGTATCTAATAGACGCCATGACATCACAAACTGCTGGGCTTGATCTCAGGTGACTTTACAGCTAGTATCAACCCGATTTATTACCCCGTTTGCCACTGCACCAGGGCACGGGATGAGCTGGGGTGAAGCGCCAGGATTGGCGCATCTAGTGGATGCACCACGTCTGGGGTGCCTGCGGCCTGCTATTTTTAGGCTGTGAAGGCCCAATAACTATGGACCTTCCCACCCTGAGAATACCAGACCACAGCTGTCCGCTTTACCTTGGCTGGTGATCCAATTTGGAGGGGACCCTACTTTTTTTGTGTAATTATTAATATTTATAAAATAATTATAAAAAAGAGCCTGAGGGGACCTCCACATTGGATCCCCAACCACGGTAAAGCTGCCAGCTGTGGTTTTCAGGCTACAGCCGTCTGCTTTACCCTAGATGGCTATCAAAAATGGGGTGACCCAACGTCATTTTTTTTTTTTAACTATTTTTTAAATAGAAAAAATTAATGGGCTTCCCTGTATTTTGATTTCCAACCAAGGTAACGGCAGGCAGATGGGGGTGGCAACCCATAGCTGTCTGCTTTATCTGCGCTGAGAATCAAAAATACCGCGGAGCGCTACGTCATTTTTTTAAAGATTTATTTTTACAGCACTGTGATGTCCAGCAATCAAAATACAGGGAAGCCCATTTTATTTTTAGTTATTTATATAAATAATTAAAAAAATAAATATGGGCTCCCGCTGCATTTTTTGTATTGCTAGCTAAGGGTAATCCAAGCAGCTACTGGCTGCTAACCCCCACTGCTTGGTGTTACCTTCACTGGCAATGGAAAATCCAGGGAAGCATTTTTTATTTTTTTTGCCAAAAAACTACAAAAAAAGGACGTGAGCTTCGCCATATTTTTGTATGCTAGCCAGGTATAGCAGGCAGGTGCTGGAAGAGTTGGATACAGTGCCAGAATATGGCGCTTCTATGAAAATGCCATTTTCTGAGGCGGCTGCAGACTGCAATTCGCAGCAGTGGGGCCCAGAAAGCTCAGGCCAACCTGTGCTGCGGATTCCAATCCCCAGCTGCCTAGTTGTACCTGGCTGGACACAAAAATGGGACGAAGCCTACGTCATTTGTTTTCTAATTATTTCATGAAATTCATGAAATAATAAAAAAAGGGCTTCTCTTTATTTTTGGTTCCCAGCCGGGTACAAATAGGCAACTGGGGGTTGGGGGCAGCCGTACCTGCCTGCTGTACCTGGCTAGCATACAAAAATATGGCGAAGCCCACATAATTGTTTCAGGGGGCAAAAAACTTCTGCATACAGTCCTGGATGGAAATTGGTTAAAGGATTTCACCAGCACAAAACTCCAGGCATTTTGTTCTTTAAAATAAAACTTCCTTTATTTTCTTATCATTAAAAAGTCCATGCTATGGTGGTCAAGCCCATGTCAGAGAGGACGCGTTTCGAACATCCAGTTCTTATTCAGTCTCTAAACCATCTAGTCACAGAACTGTTTAAAAAGGGCTGAACCCAAACATGTGATCAAATGCAAGGAGAGAGCAAGACAATTACAAAAACATTAACCCCTTGAGTTATATCACTCCATATAATGCTTATAACACTTATATATATACAAAGTATTTTTTTAGCCAGATTAATATGCAAACATCAATTCATTTCTTTTATTTAAACCAATTAACCAATTTCAATGCACATGGACTGGCTCTCCAAACCTCTTCTCCGTGCACAGCCCAGGATCACTGGCTTCCATCACACAGGTGAGCTGGGCAAAAAACCTCTTTCTACCTAGTCCTGGATGGAGTATGCTGAGCCTTGTAGTTCTGCAGCTGCAGTCTGTCTGTATGGAGAAGAGCAGACAGCAGCTGCAGAACTACAAGGCTCAGCATACTCCATCCAGGACTGTATGCAGAATTTTTTTGCCCACCAAAAAAATGACGTGGGCTTCGCCATATTTTTGTATGCTAGCCAGGTACAGCTGGCAGCCACGGGTTGCCTCCAACCCCCAGTTGCCTATTTGTACCCGGCTGGGAACCAAAAATATAGGGAAGCCCGTTTTTTTTAATTATTTCACTTATTTCATGAAATAATTAAAAAACAAAAGACGTGGGCTTCGCCCTATTTTTGTGTCCATCCGGGTACAACTAGGCAGCTGGGGATTGGAATCCGCAGCACAGGTTAGCCCGAGGTTTGTGGGCGCCTCTGCTGCGGATTTCAGTCCGCAGCCGTCCCAGAAAATGGCGCTCTCATAGAAGCGCCATCATCTGGCGCTGTATCCAACTCTTCCAACAGCCCTGGAGCCGGGTGGCTTGTTGGGTAATCATGAGTTAATACTGGCTTTGTTTTACCAGCCAGTATTAAGCCAGAGATTCTTAATGTCAGGCACGTTTGACCCGGCCATTAAGAATCTCCAATAAAGGGTTAAAAAAAAGACACCACACAGAGAAAAAATACTTTAATAGAAATAAATACACAGACACATTAGAGACTCCATCTTTATTACCCCCTGTCAGCCCTCCACGATCCTGCTCTTCTGTCTTCTTTCTTTCTAGTGTAGTAGTAGTGACGATTGTAGTGAGGATGAGATTCACCAGCTCATCACTTGGGGCTGGGGAACCTCCATCCTCACTACAATCATCACTAGTATAGTAGTAGTGACGATTGTAGTGAGGAAGGATGAGATTCACCAGCTCATCACTTGGGGCTGGGGAACCTCCATCCTCACTACAATCATCACTAGTGTAGTAGTAGTGACGATTGTAGTGAGGATGAGGTTCACCAGCTCATCACTTGGGGCTGGGGAACCCCCATCCTCACTACAATCATCACTAGTGTAGTAGTAGTGACGATTGTAGTGAGGATGAGATTCACCAGCTCATCACTTGGGGCTGGGGAACCTCCATCCTCACTACAATCATCACTAGTGTAGTAGTAGTGACGATTGTAGTGAGGAAGGATGAGGTTCACCAGCTCATCACTTGGGGCTGGGGAACCTCCATCCTCACTACAATCATCACTACAATCGGTAAGCAGCGTGCAGCCTTCACTCCGTGAGTGATCAGTGCTGGCTGCTAGCGGTAACGCTGACAGACGTGTTACCATAGCAACGGTGCTCTCGGAGCCGCGGTTAGCGGTGACGTCACCGCTAACTGCGTTGCTATGGCAACGGCGATCTCCGTTAATGACCGGCTGTGTCAGCCGGTCCCTAACGGAACGGGGAGTCGACCGTGTGCTAGAGCATGTCGCCGGTACACGGCGATACACATATGTGCACCGTGTACCGGAGAGATGCACTCGCAGGTCCTACATGACGTGTCATAGTCATGTGACCAGTCTGTAGCCAATGAGATAATAGCCACGTGACTGGTCACATGGCTATTTTGATGTCACGATAGGTCCTGCATCTCTGCTGGCAGTGCAGGTCACCGGGAGGATTCAGCGATCATCGGATGGAATAGCGGCAGGAGACAGAGTGCAGAAGGGATCGCGAGGACCGGTAAGTGTTATGGCAATGTTTATTAACTCTTTGTGTACATTTATAATGCATTTTTATGTGTTTGTGATTGCCTCCCATTCTAGCCTATACGTTCGAGTTCGGTTCGTCGAACGTTCGACGAACCGAACTCGAACGGGACCCCCGTTCGGCGAACCGGCCTCGAGCCGAACCGGGACCAGTTCGCTCATCTCTACCAAAGACATTAAAATAAAACTCCAATTTTTTTATAAATACATCAACGTCAAAAGTTAAAAAAAGGATGCTATCGGCTCCATAAAAGATTATAACAGGATAATTATAGAAGATAAAGAAAAGGCTGAAATATTAAACAAGCACTTTTCATTCATGTTCACAAAGGAACTGACTGCCAGGGATCATTCAAAAAGGCAAAAATCAAAGTCCCCCCATATAACTAATTTAACACAAGAAAAAGTATGCCTGCATCTGAGTAAATTAAACATTGACATATTTTCTGGCCAGATGGCATTAATCCACAAATACTGAGGGAATTGAGCTCAGTATTTGACAGACCACTATATCTTATCTTTCTTAAATTCACCTGTAACAGGGTGGGTACCTCAGGATTAAAGAATAGCTGACGTGGTACCGATATTTAAGAAAGGTAAGAGGGTGGATCTAGGCAACTACCCTCCGGTAAGTCAGAAGTCAGTGGTATGCAAGGTTTTTGAGTGCTTTTTAAGAGATGGTATACAATGATATATTAGAGAGAATAATATAATAACTGATAACCAGCATGGATTCATGAAATATAAATCTTGTCTAATCAACATGTTTGGTTTCTATGAGGAGGTAAGTGCAAATCTGGACATTGGTAATGCAACTCATGTGATTTATTTGGACGCTGTAAAGGCATTTCATACTGTACCACATAACAGTCTTGTAATGAAGTTTCAGAAGCATGGACTAAGGGAAACTATAAGCAGATGGGTAAGGAATTGGCCAAAAGATAGGAACGAAGAGTAGTTATACATGGTACGTTTTTTAATTAGGCTATAGTCAGCAGTGGGGGACCACAGGGATCTGTACTAGGATTGATTCTTTTTAATATCTTTATTAATGACCTTGTGGATGGGATTGATAGTAAAGTGTCAGTCTTTGCTGGTGACACCAAACTATGTAGGATATTAAAAATGGACCTTGATAGTACAATATTACCAAACAATTTGGTTAAGATGTCTGAATGGGCAGACATTTGGAAAATGAGATTTAATGTTGAGAAATGTAAAGTAATGCACCTAGGATGGAGTAATCCTATTGCTGCATATACATTAAATGGAAATAAACTTGTAACCAGAATCCCCAAGTCTTTCTCCTATTTTGTAGTCACAAGTAAACTAAACAGCAGTACTCAATGTCAAGCAGCAGCTGAAAAAGCAAACAAGATTTTAGGGTGTATAAAAACAGAGATTAGATCCCATGATCTCAATGTACTGCTACCCTTCTATAAGTCCCTTGTAAGGCCACATCTGGAAAATGGGATCTAATTTTGGACTCCACATTTTAAAAAGGATATTAATAAGATAGAGTCAGTTTAAAGGCGGGCAACTAGATTATTGAAAGGAATGGAAGGAAGGCCTCCCATATGATGAGTGGTTGGAAAAGTTGGATTTATTTAGCTTAGAAAAAAGACATTTCAGAGGGGACCTCCTTTATATGCATAAGTACATGTGTGGTCAATACAAAAAACTGGTACGTAACTTATTCCTTCCAAAGACAATACTAAGGACCAGGGGGCATACACTGTGAGTGGAAGAAAGGCAATTCCGGCAGCTAAATAGGAAAGGGTTCTTTATAGTTAGAGCAGCCAGACTGTGGAATGCCCTACTACAAGAGGTAGTAATGGCAGATATTTTAACAGCTTTTAAAAAAGGGCTGGATGATTTCCTCAATACAGACAACATTGGCAGTTATAAAAGATTTAGTGAAAAAATATATAATTGGTGGAGGAAGGTTGAACTAGATGGACCTAGGTCTTTTTTCAACTTAGTTGCATAATTACATAGTTATATAAGTGGGACAATAGAGAGGATGATGATGAGGTTCTAGAAATAGCACACCCCAAATATAAACCTCATTCACCAATTTATTTAATTTATTTATAGTGATGTTGTACAACGTTGCCTCAAAAGCAAACCTGAAAGAATAATGATTAAAGAAATAAAGTCAAAAGACAGCCTCATTCACCAGTCTATTTCCCTACAAAATCCCTAAACCACATCTTTTTCTATCCACCATAACATCTCTGCCCGCACGTCCCTCACAATCCATCAGTTTGTCGTGTACACCCTCTCTCAGCACAGCAGCCAAGCCTCGGTCATTCAGTTCTGTTCATATACATAAAAGATTATTTCCTCCTACACACGCCAAAGCTAAGAGCTTGAATTTCCCCATATCCAATCTGTTGGCCATAGAAATGCTGCCTTTCTGCCTGGTGGATGCAAACAGTTTCTGACAACCGAAGGCCATGGCAGTCCCCCGGTAACAGTTGTCCAATCACCATTATTTATCTAATAAAGCTGTGCCTGTGCTACAACAGCATGTCTCAGACAACATCACCCGTTCCTTGAAAAACTCTGTGTCTGACAAGGTGCATTTCACCACTGACACATAGATGAGAAAGCATGGCCAGGGGCATTACATCTCACTAACTGGCTACTGCGTGTCTCTGGTGGCTGCGGGGGAAGATGTAGAAGGGGCTGCTCCACAAGTCTTGAAATCCCCAAGGTTTGTTGGACAAACTTCTGTATTTGAACCTGGAGCCAGGGAAGGCTGTGTGCGATAACGGTGCAAACCTGGTGGCGGTTCTATGACTGGGCAACCTCACACATGTGCCTTGCATGGCTCACATCCTCAACCTGATGGTACAGTAATTTCTAGGGCTGTATCCTGTACTGGATCCACTGCTGCAGAAGGCATGGGTGCTGTATGCTCCCTTCCGCTGTTCACACCCTGTGACTCATTGACTTGCAATGCTACAGAGGTCTTTTGGCCTACCGATTAACCGGTTGATATGTGATGTGCCGACACAGTGGAATTTCACTCTGCACATGTTGCAGCGACTGTGGGAGCAGTGACGAGCTGTGGTGCAGTATGTCATGACGCATAGCCTTGGACAAAGCACTCCGGTCGTGAGGCAAATCATGATTGCAGAGTGGGCACAGATTAAGAACCTCTGATGAGGAAAAGATGATGGGTGTGCAACAGTCAGGATATGAAGAAGATATTGATCCCCTCTCTGTTGTCCGTGGTGGGTGGGAGGGGACGAAGCAAGCAACCTTGAGTGTTACCCTGCTATCAATACACCATAAGCTTGAACCTCTAAAAGTGCCTGACAAATGAGCGCTTTATTGCTGCACTATTTACAACATGATACCCGTATTGTTATGAGTATTAATAGTGATGACTAATGAGTTGTCACTCTGTTATATTCATGGCACAAGAGTAAATGTTGCAGATGCTTTCTCCATTTAGCACTGAGTCTCTTAAAGAGGTTGCTCTTGAAGAATGGAAAAATATGCTGCAATACCAGCTTTTTCATTCTTTGTCTAGTAGGTTTGGTGCTGTCCTTAATATTTTAAACAACGGTTACACTTTATTTCTTAATTTAATAGTACACATGAAAATAAGCAAATTTGTAATAGATCTTATTGGATAAACCGGCTTCTCTCTTTGCCAAAATTGATCACTCATTATTAGGGCTGAGCAGACTCGGACAATTATAGTCCGGATCTGCGCGGTTTCAAAGATGCCTGGGTGCTGGACCCGGGCCCGGGATTTTGGGTGTATGATCCGGATTCGGCACTGGGGAAATTAAAGGAACAATAAAGAACATAAACAAAAAAAGAATTAAGCAAGCGTTTCATACTTACGAAGACTTATCATGGCAGCAAATTGCTTCCGGGTCACGTATTCAATTCCTGTACTGCACATTAGGCTCATCGCATACACACAACCTTACATTCTTTCCCCGCTCACTAGCCATCCTGTCGTCTGTGATTAGTTGCAATCAGATGCGCCCCCAGCCTGTGATAGTGTCTGCCTGCAGTCATTGCTCATCGCGGCTCAGTCATTGTCTGTGCTCACAGCCAGCGGTCATGTTCTATGGCCGCTCCCTGTGAGATGTAGAAGAGCTGGAAGCGGCGTGGGATCTTGTGTGGATTACACCGGACCTGGAGGGGTGTGTTGGGGGTTAATAAAATGGTTAAAGAGGGTGTGTTTTTGCATTTTATTCCAAATAAAGGATTTTTTTTCTCTGAGTTTGTACTTATTCACTTTCATTTACAGGTTGGTGATGCAGGTATCTCAGATGCCTGTGCCATCACTAACCTAGGGTTTAGTAGCAGCTGTGAACTATTAACCTCTGCTATTACCCCGGAGCCACCGCACCAAGGCAATGGGAAGAGCCGGTAAAGCCCCAGGATTGTCACATCTAATGGATGCAGCAATACCAGGCAGCTGCGGGCTGAGAATACCAGCTGGCTTTATCTTGGCTGCACCAAAAAAGGGGAGGAGGTGGAAGGGAAAGAAAAACAGAACAAAGATCAATGATAATAACAACTTTTATTGAGTATAAAAATACAATAAAAAATCTCATAAGATACCAGCCATTTACTGGAATGAAATAAGGTGTCACACCATAGACTAAATTTATGCACATGGAGAAATATATGGAATCATGAGTATAATTCTCCCAAAACTGTGCTGCATGAAAGGATACTTATGGCACATATATGGTTATCCAGAGGTTATACATATAAATAGAAAATAAAGTGCTTATCAATGTAAGAGATATATATTACGCAATATATGGTATATGTAATCAAAGGAAAACTATTATGTAGCCATAAAGAAAAGAGAGGGGTTTTTTTTCCATATATAAAGTGTCATGTGCAGCAGAGGGTTAAATAACCAAAAGTGAAAAGATGTCCAGTCATGTATAAATGCACACAAAAACACCTAATCATGCACCAGTGATCAGTATTAGCGCCATCCAGTGACGCCTTCCCCTGACGCTCACGTTTCGGCGCTTCCTTCTTCAAAGATTTTTTTTTAAAAAATTTAGCAGGGACCCGATCTGCTCCAGGTCTACTCATTATCAAAATTCTCAATTCTGAGGTTGTTTAAAAGAACTGAGAGTCCTCAGTGGTTGATACCTTTTAATGGCTAACTGAAAAGATGGTAATAATTGCAAGCTTTCGAGACTACTCAGGTCTCTTCAGACCTGAGTAGTCTCGAAAGCTTGCAATTATTACCATCTTTTCAGTTAGCCATTAAAAGGTATCAACCACTGAGGACTCTCAGTTTTTTTAAACAATTTTTTTATCTCTACTGGCTAACACGGTACAAAGATATATTTTACTTGTATCAATTCTGAGGTAAAATCTTTATTTAGTGAAGACTTTCCAATTACTGACATAGGACATGAGAGCTGTTAAGGCCCCGTCACACACAGAGATAAATCTTTGGCAGATCTGCGGTTGCAGTGAAATCAGGTACATATTGTTCCATTTGTACACAGCCACAAACCTGGCACTGATTGTCCACAATTTCACTGCAACCACAGATCTGCCACAGATTTATCTCTGTATGTGACAAGGCCTTTACTGATAAGATCCTAGCTAGATAGATAGAAGGTAGAGGGAGGAGCTCTGTCTCTAGCTCCTCCCCCCTCTACATAGAAAATTATCCATAGCTACTGCCATCTTCTATATCAGTAATGAGAAAGTCTTCACTGAATACAGATTTTTACCTCAGAATTGAGAATTTTGATAATGACTGATCAATTCTGGCAGAGAAAGAAGCAAATTTGTCTGATAAGAAATATTATAAAGTTGCTTATCTTCATGTGTACTGTTCATTTATGAAATAAAAATTAAAAAAATGGTTACACTTTAAATATTATGAAGCTCATACAACATACTAAATGCAGTTGTTTTTGATGTAGCTTGTATTTATTTTTGCATCAACTAATTTGAGTAAATATGAAGCTTTTGTAATAAAAGTTATTAACCTTACTTTAATGTTATGGGTTAAAAACTGTTCTGTGAAACTCATTCTTGTCAACATTTTGGAAATTGTTATAGTCTTAAGTGATATATTGTTTAAAATCTTTACTTTTCAAAGGGAGTATATTCATTTATGAGAGGGGGAGCCAGCACTGCCTATGAATGGCATGCAACAAATAAAAAGTGTAAAATTCACAAATTAATTCCTACTTTACTATAGTGCAAATGGGATTTTTCGCAAACAATTGATCAATAATTTGAGCCACCCCTACCACGTCACGGCAAATCTCAATAGGAGGTCCTACTCTATATTATATAAATGACCAAATTTCTGTCTTTGCAACATGGCAGTGGGTCTGAGATGTCACAGGTATATGTGTTGCTTTTATATGGTTCTGTTTATTAAAATATTTAGGAGGCCATATGGCACAATGCTAAATTATATAATATAGAGTAGGACCTCCTATTGAGATTTGCTGTAACGTGGCAGGGGGGTGGCTCAAATTATTGATCAATTGTTTGCAAAAAATCTCATTTTGCATTATAGTACAGTACAAATGAATTTTCCACTATTTATTTGTTGCATGCCATTCATAGGCAGTGCTGGCTCCTCCCTCTCTATATATTAATTTATGCTAACTACTATTGTGCCGCCCTCACGTCAGTAGCAGCCGGGCTGCTCGGATCCGGACCCGCAGTGTGGCTCGAGGGATCCTCCGGACCCGGGGGTCACGCGGACACTCCCAATAAAAAGGGGACGTATTTGTACGGGATTTGCCGTAGTCAGTCTGTGACGCCACCCACGGTGTGTGGTGAAGTATGGCACCACCGCTGCTGCTGTGGGACACCCGGGGCGATTGGATGGCAGCTGGTTGTTAACCCGTCCGTGGGTAGGGATGGTTGCCCCAGGACTCGGTGGCTTGGTGCAGGGGATGTTGATGGTAGGGGCCGGCGCACCTGGTCAGACCAGGGAGTCTCAGCTTACTCATGGTTAAAGAAATCAGACAAGTCAAATGGTTAACCAAAGTGCTGGTGGCCAGCCGCCGTGGCCGGGTGTACTCTGGTCCCCCACCCGGGCTGGTGGTCTGTGTCACTTTCCTCTGCACTGTGTTGTGATGTGGTGAACTTCCTGGTGTGGAACGCGGGAGTCCGCTCCCGGTACTATTGTTGGGAGCCGTGCCTGCTGACGCTGACCCGTGGGATCTACCGGGCCATGGCGGATGCCCTATCCCTCTCTGTGGTTGTCTGCTTTTGGGACTTTAGTTGGGACAGGACCTATAATCCTGCCCTCAATTGGTTAATTAGCTAGGCCGTTGGTTCCGGTCCTGGCTTAAGGATCCAAGTACCCCCTCTGTGCACAGTTTCCGGGTCGGTTCTCCAGTGTCGGTACCGGTGGGCTACAACCCTGCCCCGGTCCACCTCGGATCTCTGGCTGCCATCTTCCCGTCTCCTGCTAGACACGGACCACCGTCTGCTTCCTAGCCAATGCACGAGGGCTCCAACCCCGGCGCCTGTCAAACTTGAGTCTCAGACCGTGACACTTGTCTGGAATCCACTTGAGCTACAGACTGTTCTGACTGTTTTTCTGCCCCGAGCTCTCCAGACCCCTAGGTGGGCATTCTCCATCCGCCTGGTCCTGCCCACTGGTGTGCCTGTCCTTCCCTGGGGGAGGTGACTAGGGTTTCAGGTTGGCTGTGTGTAACCCTGTGAGGGATGGTGTTATGCGGGGGCCTAAGTGTGACTACCTAGTTTTGCCAGGGCATCACATTCCCCCTTGGTTTAATACAGACCGTCTGCCACGCCAGGGTTGTCCGACCACCAACATTTATTTTAACTGGAACTGAAAGATAAAAAAAACAGGGATAACAAGTATAACAGCATTGGTACAATTTCTTCCCTTACGGGAGGCACAGATCTTAAATAGTGATGAGCGAGTATGCTTGTTACTACTCGGTACTCGCACGAGTATCACTGTACTCGGGCTACTCGGCGGGTACCGAGTAATTTCGCGATACTCGTGCTGTACTCGTGGTCTTCATCTTTGCATGTTGGCGCTCTTTTGAGAGCCAGCCCTCATGCAGGGATTGGCTGGCAGACCACTGCAATGCCACAGCCCTGTTAGTTGTGGAATTGCAGTGATTGGCCGGCCTGCACAGCGTGACCGAGCCTTTATACCGGTGGGCGCTGCACACAGCCATCTCATATTCCCTGCTTTCCACGCCCACAGGCGCCTATGATTGGTTGCAGTGAGACATCGCTATACTCACCTCAGTTGCTGTGTGAAGCTGACCGGAACGGCGGTGTATTCTGCAGCTCCTGTCACCTTCATGCAGCACAGCTGGATGCGACGCTGGAGGACTGTGGATTACGCCGGACATGGAGGGTTTGTCGGGGTTAATAAATTGGTGATGAGGGACTTTGTTAGTGTTTTTTATTTCTAATAAAGGATTTTTCGGGTGTGTGTGTTTTACAGATTAATCATGGAAGGAATCTCGGGGAGACGCCTGACATGATTAATCTAGGATTTAGTGGCAGCTATGGGCTGCCATTAACTCCTTATTACCCTGATTTGCCAACGCACTAGGGAAAATCGGGAAGAGCCGGGTACAGTCCCAGAACTGTCGCATATAATGTATGCGGCAATTCTGGGCGGCTGCTGACTGATATTGTTAGGCTGGGGGGCTCCCCATAATGTGGAGCTCCCCATCCTGAGAATACCAGCCTTCAGCCGTATGGCTTTATCTGGCTTGTATTAAAATTGGGGGGACCGCACGCCGTTTTTTTTAATTATTTAATTATTTATTTCACTGCACAGTATACACACACACACCGGCTGCTGTGTTTGGGTGCAGTGAGACACCTGTCACTCAGCGTGGGGGCGTGTCTCACTGCAACCAATCATAGGCGCCGAAAAGCAGGAAAGCAGGGAATACGAGATTGTTTAATGAGCGGCCGGCTTTTTCAAAAGAGGAAATGCCGCCGGAGTTTAGTGAACAGCTGTGCAGCACCGCGGCAGTGATCGGGGAACGGTAAGTAAGAGAGAGGGGGGAGACTGACCAACAGACTGTGAGAGGGAGACAGACAAGACAGAGAGAGACCGACAGAGAGAGACCGACTGACGGGAGATAGAATGAAAAAAAAAATGACCGACATCGCTAGTAAAAAGCACAAAACGTGCGTTTTGGACATCGGAGTGCCACACAATGTTTTACGTAAAATCTTTCATGTATTAATCTCAAAAAGTAACATACACCAGCTCTATCTCACTATTGGGTATGTGCCCTTAACATTTCCGCCATGAAAATTCATTTTGGTGTCATTTTGGAAGGTTTTCTGGTGAGTCCGTAAAAATGGCGTAAAACTCGGACAAAATTGTTCACAGCTGTGACTTTTGAGTGATAAATACTTCAAGGGGTCTTCCCCATGCTGTTGCCATGTCATTTGAGCACTCTTCTGAGACTTTTGTGACATTTTTAGGGTTTCTACATGCTGCCGGGGATCATTTCATAAAAATACTCGGGTCTCCCATAGGATAACATTGGGCTCGGTGCTCGGGCCGAGTACCCGAGTATCTTGGGATGCTCGGCCCGAGCCTCGAGCACCCGAGCTTTTTAGTACTCGCTCATCACTAATCTTAAATGTTGCATAACTTAACAGACCGGGCCACCTTCTGTTCACCCCCGCCACCCAAACAACCTGTTCCCTGGTGCCACCACTAAGCACTGGTGCACACCCCTTTGCCCACGTCCAGGAACTGGTCCGGGTAGCACCCCCACGGGCTGGGTAAAAAGTTCCTTACTCGGAAGTCCATGCTACAGGTCCCTACGGTCTGGAGGGTAGTCACCGGTTGCAATGGTGACGGGCCTCGGCCGACTCCACCGCAGGCCCTTCCTCCAATTAGCCTCTCTGGAGACCGGGTCGGTGTCATATGAAAGTGAACAGGAATTATTTACAAAACCCAAAAGTTCTTGGGTTGGCCTGCCAGTTCACGGCCTTGGTCCATGTTTAAAAACTGTAGAAACTGTAGGACAGTCCCAACGGGGACACATTACTAGGGTAGCCGGGACCTTGCTACCTACTGATTATCTGTTAATCAGGTGAAGTATTCATTTGATTGGGATTCACTCACACACATTATTTACACAGAAAGCAGGCACCACTCACTAGACCTCAGTTTCTCTGTATCTAAGTGGTGGTCAACCTAAGTTAGGGCGTTTGGACCTCCTCAGCCCCCTACTCTCACTTAGGACTGGTGGGATAGAGTGAAGGACGTGTTTCCTTTCCCTAATGTCAGCTACGGCTAGTAAATACCTACGGGGGCGTGGTGTAGGTGAATCCCTTGGTGCAGGTGTTAGTGTATTGCTGACAGGCCTTTCTGGTTCCAGATCTTCCACTGGTTGTGGGAACATTATAACGGGAACAATCACCGATCCATTCTGCATGGGCCAATCAGCCGGGAAGTCACCCATAATGGTGTGGATCACCTCTTTTATTCTCCTCTGTGCCCGGAGTGGGAGCGGGAACCTTCTCCACCATCTTCAGGGGCGCCGGATATTTCTTCAAGTGGTCCCTGGAAACAGTGGCCATAGTCTTCCCCTGATCGCGGCTGACAAGGTACGTCTTCTGATTCCCCCAGTCAGTGGGTTGGATCACGTAGGGGGTTCTCTCCCAGTGATCATCCAGCGTGTGCAACCTTCTTTTCCTCTTTAGCACTACATCTCCAGGTTCAAAGAGGATAGCCTGGGCTTGCCAGTTGAAATGCCGATCTTTCCCTTCTCGGCTCTGGCGTAGGTTTCTCTCCACATATTCTTGGATCTGTCTGTACTGCTTCTGGCGCTTGGCATCCCAATTGGTGGTTGGTGGGATGGTCTGAGGCACTTCGACACCCAATTCCAGATCCACCGGCAGTCTTCCGGGCCTCTCCCTCATCAAATATGCGGGTGTGTATTTAGTGGAACTACTAGGAATATTGTTATACATGTCCACCAAGTCGGGCAATTTCTCAGGCCATAGGTTTCGCTCCTCCAGGGGCAAAGTCTTGAGAAGGTTGAGGACCAGGTGGTTCATCTTTTCACACATCCCGTTAGTCTGGGAATGATAGGGCTTGGTCCGGATCTTTTTGCATCCATACAAGTTGCAGAACTCCTGGAAGATCTCTGCTTCAAAGGCAGGGCCTTGGTCTGTAAGTACCTTCTCCAGGTACCATGTGGCTGGCAGAAGTATGCCTGGAAGGCCCTTGCTGCAGTATGAGCTGTCAGATCTTTGACGAGTACCACCACCATGAACCTGGAGTAATGGTCCATGATGGTAAGGGCATACGTTTAACCGCTCTGGCTCGGCGTGAGATTGACATGGTCCAGGGCAACCGGCTCTAGCAGCTGATGAGTAACGATTGGCTGTAACGGGGCCTTCTGGCTGGTCCCATCTCTTCTTCTTAGCGCGCAGGGACCACAATTCCTACACCATGCTTAAATGGACTCTCTCATTCCATTCCAGTGGAAGCGCTCTCTCAGCAGCATTTCTAGTTTCTTCCAGGCGAAGTGTCCAGCCCCATCGTGATAAGCCTTCAGACCATGGGTACATATGCTTGCGGTACCACGATCTGGCAGACTTTCTCGTGTGTCTTTGGGTTGATTAGCCCCCTGCACAGCTTGCCCTGCTGCAAGTACAAGCTGTCTCTTTCCTTCCACAGCCGCTGCGCTTCTGCGGGGGCAGTGGGCTCTAACCTGGAACTGGTTTGGGAGATTAGCGTCTTGACTTGCCGGACCACAGGCTCCTGATCTTGGGTCTCCTGCCAGCCATGGTGGGGTAACGGGTTGAAGGTTGCTTGCTGCTGACCACTGTATGGTTTTGCGTCCTTCTCACCCTTGGGTTGGTGAAATGCAGGCAGTTTAATTTCTTCCAACCAACCTCATCCAACCCTCCATCAGGTAGGTGCGGCATCCGAGACAACGCATCTGCATTTGTGTTCTTGCGAACGGCCCTGTACTTGATAGTGAAGTCATAGTTCACCAGCCAGGCCATCCAGCGTTGTTCTAGGGCCCCAAGCTTCTCCGTGTGAAGGTGGGTTAGAGGGTTATTATCCGCAGGCAGTGAACCTCGCAGAAGCCAGGTAATGCTTGAACCTCTCAGTTATTGCCCAGACGAGCGCTACGAACTCCAACATGAAAGAGCTGTAGTTCTCAGGATTTCCTTCTGTCGGCCGGAGCTTCCTGCTTGCATAAGCAATCACCTTCTCCCTGCCAGCTTGCATCTGGGACAGGACAGCACCCAAGCCCACATCGATGGCGTCCGTGTAGAGGATAAACGGGAGGCCATAGTCGGGGTAGGCTAGGATCTCTTCTCCGGTCAAAGCCGACTTCGGCTGCTGAAAAGACTCTTCATGCTTTTCACTCCAGGTGAATGGGGGGGCCAGGAGCCTTGCCATTCTTAGTTTGCCCTACCTGGAGGTCCTGCATGGGGGCTGCCATTTTGGTGTAGCCTTTAATGAAGCAACAGTAGTCACCCACCAGGCCCAGGAATTGTCTTACTTCTTTAGTTGTGGTAGGCTTTGGCCAGCTCTAGATGGCTGTAATTTTCTCTGGGTCCGGGGCCACACCTTCGGCACTCACCACGTGCCTGAGGTACTGCACTTTGGGCTTCAGCAGATGGCACTTGGAGGGCTTCAGTTTCATCCCGTATTTGGAGAGAGCTTCAAACAATTCAGCAATATGTTCCAGATGTGCCTCGTACGTCTGGGAGTAGACAATGACGTCATCCAAATATAACAGGACCGTTTCGAAATTTCGATGTCCCAAACAGCCCTCCGTCAGCCTCTGGAAGGTTCCTGGCGCATTACACAGCGCAAAAGGCATGCTGTTGAACTCGCAGAAACCCATCGGGGTAGCGAAAGCAGTCTTCTCCTGGTCTTCTTCTGCGACGGACACCTGCCAGTAGCCACTAGTAAGGTGAAGAGTAGAGAAATAATTTGCTGTTCTCAATGCAATTATAAATAGCCACTGGGTAGATTTCAAATATCAAATTATAAGATAGCAAACTTTCTCTTATTGCAGAAAATTATTTTAAAATTTCACTTTTAATGGATCTTCTAAAATTGTGGTCAATACTCAAACACATAAAAAGACAAACACCTAAACGGTTTGGCCCCTCCTGTCTATTCAAGGATATGTGCAAACCAAAACTATAGTTGGACTACCACCGCTATAGTAATAGGACTTATCTCACCTCATTTAAAGGTGCCACTTACATTAAAGTCCACTGCTAATAAATAATCGGATTTGTCTCACCAAATTTCATAGGTGCCACTTTTCAGTCATTGGGGTCCAAAAACTCTCATAATGGAACCCCTTAAAGAATTAGGTGTACCTCCCAATGCGTTTCGTTCAGGAAAACTCTTCAGGGGAGTCATAAAAGCGGCAAATTCTTTTCAGGTCTCATAACACATGAACCTGTTATTTACATCACATGCTGAAACAAACATATAGGATAACAATAAATATCAACATGTCAGCCATTCAATCATATTTTCATATGTAAGAAAACTCACCAATTAGCTTAGACTCATCACAGAGTCAAAATGCGGCATATCCAATTCAGGTCCCACAGAATATGGACCTGTCACCTAAATAACATGCTGAGAAAAATGTGCAAGTTGACAATAAGTATCAGCATGTCAGATGCTATTGCACATACACATATTTGGGGAACTCACCACGTGGCAGCAGCGGCCGTGCTTCTCGCTCTATCAAAGAGCCACCGCATAATGCCCGAGTTTAAATGTTCCCACTTACCTTAGCGTGTGATGTTGCTTCCGCCCACCCGGTCACATGACAATACCCGGGTGTGCCGCGTCATAGTGTTTAAGTGGTTACCATGGCGGTACATGCCGCCGTGTCATGCCGTATGACGTTGTTTCCGCCCACTCGGTCACATGACAACAGCCGGGTAACCGCATCATAATGTTTACGCGGTTACCATGGCAGTGCGTGCCGTCCTCTCTTCTACAGGTCATGTGACATGACGTCATACAACCAGAAGCAAATTCATTATCTTAAACAGAAAAGAGCAGTGTCACTCTGTTTGGCTAAAACTTACCAACGTCTCATCCAAAGGTAAATGTCAAATTATATACAGGAGGGCATTATCATGCTTTGTACTAGCAAGAAAAGACTTCAATAAAAACTTATTGTAATTTGGAACCTGCTCCCGCTTGTAAAGTCGGTTTAACCAATGCCTATCACAAACAGTTATCAGGTGACTGCATACCGTGCTAACACGGATCATAGCCATATCACCAAATGCTCTGAGATATACTCCTGGAGAACAATAGCCCCATAATTAAAAGTATATCGCCCAGATATATGGTGGTTTCACTAATAATTCCATGATTATCCTCTTCACGGACACCATCAAAAACTGGCCGTTTGAGTCTAATGATAAACGGGAGGCCATAGTCGGGGTAGGCTAGGATCTCTTCTCCGGTCAAAGCCGACTTCAGCTGCTGAAAAGACTCTTCATGTTCTTCACTCCAGGTGCCTTGCCATTCTTAGTTTGCCCTACCAGAAGGTCCTGCATGGGGGCTGCCATTTTGGTGTAGCCTTTAATGAAGCGACAGTAGTAACCCACCAGGCCCAGGAATTGTCTTACTTCTTTAGTTATGGTAGGCTTTGGCCAGCTCTAGATGGCTGTAATTTTCTCTGGGTCTGGGGCCACACCTTCGGCACTCACCACGTGCCTGAGGTACTGCACTTTGGGCTTCAGCAGATGGCACTTGGAGGGCTTCAGTTTCATCCCGTATTTAGAGAGAGCTTCAAACAATTCAGATGTGCCTCGCACGTCTGGGAGTAGACAATGACGTCATCCAAATATAACAGGACCGTTTCGAAATTTCGATGTCCCAAACAGCCCTCCATCAGCCTCTGGAAGGTTCCTGGCGCATTACACAGCCCAAAAGGCATGCTGTTGAACTCGCAGAAACCCATCAGGGTAGCGAAAGCAGTCTTCTCCTGGTCTTCTTCTGCGACGGGCACCTACCAGTAGCCACTAGTAAGGTGAAGAGTAGAGAAATAATTTGCTGTTCTCAATGGCACAACCTAGTAAATATGCCTGTTTGGCTGATATTAGGAATGAAGGGCCTGGACTAGGGTCACTACAGCAGGATGTTGCTCCTAGCAATCAGGAAAACAACTGCTATAGGAAGGAGGGAAATAGGAGTGCAGCAAAGCCCAGACAGATGTTGGTGGTAGGGGACTCTATAATTAGGCGGACAGACAGGGTCATCTGTCGCCGAGACCGTGAATGCCGAACAGTGTGTTGTCTGCCGGGTGCTCGGGTTCGGCATATTGTGGATCGGATAGACAGATTGCTGGGTGGGGCTGGGGAAAACCCAGCGGTCATGGTGCACATTGGTACTTGGTACTAATGACAAAGTTAGAGGCAGGTGGAAGGTCCTTAAAAATGATAACAGGGAACTAGGAGAGAAGCTGAAGTCCAGGACCTCCAAGGTGGTGTTTTCAGAAATACTACCGGTACCACGAGAGTCACTAGAAAGACAGCGGGAGCTTAGGGAGATAAATATGTGGCTTAGAAATTGGTGCAGGAAGGAAGGGTTCGGGTTCATGGAGAACTGGGCCGACTTCTCAGTCGGCTACAGGCTCTACGGTAGGGACGGGCTGCACCTCAATGGGGAAGGTGCAGCTGTGCTGGGGGAGAAAATGGTCAGACGGATGGAGGAGCTTTTAAACTAGGATCGGGGGGAAGGGAGGGTAGTGGAGCAAATAAGGGGATAGATAGAGCTGATAGAGACAGGGAGACAGTAGGGGTCAATGAAGGATTAGGGGGGGATTGGACATACAAGGAACGTAGGGAGGCTAGGAGTAATAAAGGTGTTAATAGGATTAAATGTCTACTGGCAAATGCAAGAAGTCTTGCAAACAAAATGAATGAATTGGAGACTCTTATGTCAACCATGGATTATGATGTAGTGGGCATTACGGAAACCTGGCTGGATGAAAGCCATGACTGGGTGACAAACATACAAAGTTATAGTACATTTAGGAAGGACAGGAAAGGCCAAAAAGGTGGTGGGGTGTGTATATTTATCAAATCTAACCTAAAACCTGTGTTGTATGATGACATTGAGGGGAACAGCAACAATGTAGAGTCAGTATGGGTAAATGTACATGGGGAGGGGAATAATGGAAAAATGCTAATTGGAGTTTGCTATAAGCCTCCTAACATACCTGAACAAATAGAGGGTGAAATGCTGGAACAAATTGAAAAGGCAGCTAATAATAATAATCGTGTTCTTATTATGGGGGATTTCAACTATCCAGACATACAGTGGGACATAGAATTTTCTGGTTCTGCTAAAAGCTGTAAGTTCTTATCTACCATTCAAGACCATTTCCTCTCTCAGATGGTAGGTGAACCGACCAGGGGAGATAATTTGCTAGATCTGGTCCTGTCAAATAGACCGGATACAATTTCAGATCTACAGGTCCGGGAGCACTTGGGCACCAGCGATCATAATATGGTAAGCTTCGACATAATATTCAATAGAACATTTCAAAGGGGGAATGCTAAAACCTGGAATTTTAGGAAAGCTGATTTCAACAAATTAAGGGAAGAGCTTAAATGTGTAGATTGGGACAAAGTCATGGTAACTGGGGATACCGAACATAAATGGGGTAAGTTTAAGGATATACTACTAGAGTCCTGTAAAAAAACGTATACCCTCTGGTAATAAAATGTCCAGGAATAAAAAGAAACCACTATGGATAAATAAGACTGTACAAAGTATAATAAAACAAAAACAAAGGGCGTTTAAAATCTTAAAGGCTGAGAATACAGAAATAGCATTGCAGGAGTATAAAGATATCAATAGGCAATGCAAAAAAGAAATCAAACAAGCAAAACTAGCTACTGAAACAAAAATCGCTAATGACATTAAAATAAATCCCAAAATCTTTTATAAATACATTAATGCCAAAAGGAAAACAAAGGATAGTATCGGACCCTTAAAATATAATAACAAGTTAGTTATAGAGGACAAACAAAAGACTGAGATATTAAATAGGCATTTCTCATCTGTATTCACCAAGGAACTGACTGTACCAGGGATCATTCAACAAGTGAAAAATCAAAGTCCACCACCCGATATAATTAATTTAACACAAGATGAAGTACGCCTACGTCTGAGTAAATTAAACATTGACAAATCCCCAGGGCCAGATGGCATTCATCCACGAATATTGAGGGAATTGAGCTCCGTAATCGACAGACTGCTGTATCTCATATTTTTAGACTCACTTGTAACAGGGTTGGTGCCTCAGGATTGGAGGATTGCTGATGTGGTACCGATATTTAAGAAAGGTAAGAGGGTAGATCCAGGCAACTACCGTCCAGTAAGCCTGACATCAGTAGTATGCAAAGTTTTTGAGGGCATTTTAAGGGATGACATGAAAAAATATATTGCAGAAAATAATATGATAACTGACAAACAGCATGGATTCATGAAAGATAAGTCGTGTCTAACCAACCTGTTGGGGTTCTATGAGGGGGTAAGTTCAAACCTGGATATTGGTAATGCAGCTGATGTGATTTATTTGGACTTTGCAAAGGCATTTGATACTGTACCACATAATAGCCTTATACTAAAGCTCCAGAAGCAAGGACTAGGGGACACAATATGCAACTGGGTAAGGAATTGGCTAAAAGATAGGAAACAAAGAGTAGTCATAAATGGTACATTCTCTAAATGGGCTATAGTCAGCAGTGGGGTGCCGCAGGGATCTGTGCTTGGACCGATTCTTTTTACTCTCTTTATTAATGACCTTGTGGATGGGATTGATAGTACAGTGTCAGTCTTTGCCGATGACACCAAACTATGTAGGATATTAAAAACTGACCTGGATAGTACAATATTACAAAAAGATCTGGATAAGATGTCAGAATGGGCAGATACTT
Organism: Anomaloglossus baeobatrachus; assembly: GCF_048569485.1. Classification (NCBI taxonomy): domain Eukaryota; kingdom Metazoa; phylum Chordata; class Amphibia; order Anura; family Aromobatidae; genus Anomaloglossus; species Anomaloglossus baeobatrachus. The sequence continues at coordinate 136,983,923 of NC_134359.1, forward strand.
GGCAAATGAGATTTAATGTTGATAAATGTAAAGTAATGCACCTAGGACGGAGTAATCCTATAGCTGCGTATACATTAAATGGAAGTAAACTCGGGACTACAGAACAGGAGAAGGACTTGGGTATTCTCATTACAAATAAGCTGAGCAGCAGCACTCAATGTCAAGCAGCAGCTGCAAAAGCAAACAAGATTCTAGGGTGTATAAAAAGAGAGATTAGATCCCGTGATCCCAACGTATTGTTACCCCTCTATAAATCACTTGTAAGGCCACATCTGGAATACGGGATCCAGTTTTGGGCTCCATATTTTAAAAAGGACATTCAGAAGTTAGAGTCAGTTCAAAGGCGGGCAACTAGACTATTACAAGGAATGGAAGGCCTCCCATATGATGGCAGGTTGAAAAAGTTAGATATGTTAGCTTAGAAAAAAGACGTCTCAGAGGAGATCTCATTTATATGTATAAATACATGTGTGGTCAATATAAAGGACTGGCACATGACTTATTTCTTCCGAAAACAATACTAAGGACCAGGGGGCACTCACTGCGAGTGGAAGAAAAGCGATTCCGACACCTAAATAGGAAAGGGTTCTTTACAGTTAGAGCGGTCAGACTGTGGAATACACTACCACAAGAGGTAGTAATGGCAGATACTATAACAGCTTTTAAAAAAGGGCTGGATGATTTCCTCAGTACACAAAACATTGTTGGTTATAAATGACTTAGTGACTAAATGTAGAACTGGTGGAGGAAGGTTGAACTAGATGGACCTAGGTCTTTTTTCAACCTAAGTAACTATGTAACTATGTAACTATGTAACTATGTAATGCAGCCAACGATTCCTCAATACGGGGAAGAGGATACGCATCCTTGTGGGTTATCTGATTAATCTTCCGGTAATCCACACACATGCTCATCGTGCCGTCCTTCTTCTTTACCAGAACCAACAGAGCTGCCCAGGGACTGCAACTATCACGGATGAGCCCTGCCTCCTTCATGTTCCTCAACATGTCTTTGGCGCACTGGTAATGTGCAGGTGGAATCGACCTGTATCTCTCCTTGATGGGTGGATGTGTACCAGTGGGGATGTGGTTTTGGACTCCCTTGATCCTCCCGAAATCTAACGGGTGTTTGCTGAATACCTGCTCATACTCCCGCACTACCCTGTACACCCCTCCCTTGTGGTGTGCAGGTGTGGAGTCGGTGCCTACGTGCAACTCTTGACACCACTCCTCTAACTGTTTTGGTGAACTGTCACTGTCTGACTGTGATGCAGTGATGGTGGAGGCTGCTGCTTGGATGGCATCAGTGTCTACTGTGATAAGTTTAGCGATGGTGGCATAACAGGGTAGCCTAACCTCTTCCTCTCTGCAATTCATCACTCTCACGGGCACTCTCCCTTTTCTGACATCAATCAACCCTCTGGCTGCCATTACTGTGGGCCTGTGTTCAGAAGACAGAGGTAATCCTGTCCTCGGGGACCTACTGCTGCCCTGCACCAAATCATTATTTCACTCCGCGGAGGCACCACTAGAGGCGCTACATCCATCACCCGCACACCACCAATCTCTCTACCTGACATGTTCACCTGTTGCCGCTGCAGGAGAGCCCGGATTTCACGTTGCAGAGCCCTCTGCTGGCCTGCTCCTGCCGTGGCAGACAGTTGTTGTAATAAATGCAATACTTCGCCCATGCAGTTCTCAATCACATTCGTCCCTAGGACCATTTTCGGGTTACGGTCACTAGGATCATTCTGTACTACAATGAGTCCTTGATGCTTCAGCTCCACTTGCCCCACCTTTAACCCCTTCACGACCACGGGCAGTAAAATTACGTCCTATTTTAACGTGACTTAACGACCAGGGACGTAATTTTACGGCCTAAACTTCATTTGATTGCCGTGGCCATAGCAACGGCTGTCAAATGATGTCCCCTGCTGTTTCTTACAGCAGGGAATCTTTGCTTGACCCCAGGGGGGTGGCATCGCCAACCCCCATCGACGAAAGATCTGATTGGCTGTTCAAATCTGAACCGCCAACCACATCTTTCGCACTGATTTCGGCAAAAATAATGCCCAAATTAGTGTGATACTGTGAGATCCAGCTATGATATGCTGCAGCTGCTACAGTACATCATAGGTGGACCTCAAACATGTCGTCCCCAGCCCCTGCAGCACTGATTGGAGCGATCGTGCCATGACGCGCAATCGCTCCAATCAGTGTGCAGTGGGGTAGTCTGATCTGGAGGTGGCCGCCCTCCCCAGGCCTGTGCTGGTCTGGGGAGCCTCCCCCAACATATCTGCAGCGTGGACTGGCTGGTACTTGTGGTACCACGCCACCACTGCTGCTGCCGCCGCTGATGTTACTGCTTCTGCTCCTGCTCCAATGGTAAGTATTCCGCTCCCCTTGCAGCCCGTGCGCGCTCCCCTTGCAGCCCATGCGCGCTCCCCTTGCAGCCCGTGTGCGCTCCCGTGATGGCCCCTGCCCGTGCCCCCCCTGATCTGCCCTCCTCACGCCCCGATCTGCCCCCCGACATCCCGATCTGCTCCCCACGCGATCTGCCTGCCTCCTCTGTGATCTCTATTCTGCTTCCTTCCTTCTGCCTCTGCTCTCACCCCCCCTCTGCTTCCCCCCCTCTACTCCCCCCCTCTGCTCTCCCCCCTCCCCCCTCTGCTCCCCCACCCCCCGACGTCCCCTACCTGCCTTCATTGGGTCATCCGAGGTTTTCACTGCCCGATCACATCTGCCTCCATCACTGGGTCCTTCTGCTGATCTGTCCAACGTCCTGCCTGCTGCTCGTGTAAAACTGTCCATCTGGCTGCCTTCTGTTCCTCCTATCCTCCTGCAATTCTTCTGGTCAGTAATCCTCCTGCTAATCCTCCTGGGTACTGTGAGTATAACTTTTTTTTTTTCTCTTGTATCCCCTGTCCATTTTTACACCTCATCTGTCCGTGCGTCCCGCCGAGCGCTGATCAGGGATGCAGATAACGGATCTGCATCTGTGGTCACTTTTCGGCGGGACTTTTTTTTTTCCAGTATCCCCGACGCTTCTTGTATCACATCTGTCCGTGCGTCCCGCCTAGCGCTGATCAGGGATGCACATAACGTATCTGCCTCTGTGATCAATTTTTGGCGTGACTTTTTTTTTTCGTATTCGCGACGCTTTTTATATCGCATCCGTCCATGCATCCCTCCAAGCGCTGATCAGGGATGCACATAATGGATCGGCATCCCTGCTCAATTTTTGGCGTGACTTTTTTCCGTATTCGTGACGCTTTTTGTATCGCATCCATCCGTGCGTCCCGCCGAGCACTGATCAGGGATGCAAATAACGGATCTGCATCCCTGCTCAATTTTTGGCGTGACTATTTTCCGTATCCCCAACGCTTTTTGTATCGTTTCCGTCCGTGCGCCCCGCCAAGCGCTGATCAGGGATGCACATAACGGATCGGCATCCCTGCTCAATTTTTGGCGTGACTTTTTTCCGTATCCCCAACGTTTTTAGTATCTCATCCGACCGTGCGTCCTGCAGTGGCCGATCAGTGCACCGCGTCTGTGCGTTTGAAAAGTCAAATGGCGTTCCTTCTGTTCTGAGTCCCGCCATGCGCCCAAAAAATTTATTTCCACCACATATGAGGTATCTGCGTACTCAGGAAAAATTGCACAATATGTTTTATGGTGCATTTTTTCCTGATACCATTGTAAAAAAAAAAGCTACCTGGTTGATGCAAAAATTTTGTGGTTAAAAAAAAAATAATAATTTTTACGGTTCAACGTTATCAACTTCTGGGGAGCCCCTGGGGGTACAAGGGGCTCACCAAACATCTAGATAAATTCCTTGAGAGGTCTAGTTCCAAAATGGGGTAATTTGTGGGGGAGATCCACTGTTTAGGCACCATAGGGGGTCTCCAAACGTGACATGGCGTCCGTTAATGATTCCAACCAATTTTGCTGTCAAATGGTGCTCCTTCTCTTCTGAGCTCCGCCGTGCGCCCAAACAATTACTTTCCACCACATGTGAGGTATCTGCGTACTCAGGAGAAATTGCACAATACGTTTTATGGTGATTTTTTTCCTTATACCCTTGTGAAAAAAAATCTACATGGTTCAAGTAACAGTTTTGTGGTGAAAAAAAAATTATCAACTTCTGTGGACCCCTTGCCTTGGGGCTCGCTAAACATCTAGATAAATTCCTTGAGGGGGTCTAGTTTCCAAAATGGGGTCATTTGTGGGGGAGCTCCATTGTTTAGGCACCTCAGGGGGTCTCCAAATGCAACATTACGTCAGCTAATGATGCCAACCAATTTTGCAGTCAAATGGCGCTCCTTGTCTTCTGAGCCCCGCCATGCGCCCAAACAATTACTTTCCACCACATATGAGGTATTGTCTTACTCAGGAAAAAATGCACTATAAATTTCATGGTGAATTTTTTCCTGATACCCTGGTGAAAAAAAGCTACCTAGTTGAAGCAACAGTTTTGTGCTAAAAAAATTTTTTTTTCTTATCACGGCTCAACGTTATAAACTTCTGTGAAACCCCCAGGTGTTCAAAGTGCTCACCAAACATCTCGAAAAATTATTTGAGGGCTTTAGTTTCCAAAATGGGGTCACTTGCGGGGGAGTTCCATTGTTTAGGCACCTCAGGGGGTCTTCAAACCCGACATGGCGTCCGCTAATGAGTGCAGCTAATTTTGCACTCAAAAATTCAAATGGCGCTCCTTGCCTTCTGAGCCCTGCCGTGTGTCCAAACATTTGATTTCCACCACATATGAGGTATCTGCGTACTCAGGAGAAAATGCACAATACATTTTATGGTGCATTTTTTCCTGATACCCTTGTGAAAAAAAAGCAACCTAGTTGAAGCAACAGTTTTGTGGTAAAATAAAAAAAAATTCTTTTCACGGCTCAACGTTATAAACTTCTGTAAAGCCTCCAGGGGTTCAAAGTGCTCACCAAACATCTAGAAAAATTATTTGAGAGCTCTAGTTTCCAAAATGGGGTCACTTGTGGGGGAGCTCCATTGTTTAGGCACCTCAGGGGGTCTTCAAACCCGACATGGCGTCCACTAATGAGTGCAGCTAATTTTGCGTTCAAAAATTCAAATGGCGCTGCTTCCCTTTTGACCTCTGCCGTGCGCGCAAACAATTCATTTTTACCACATATGGGGTATCAGCGTACTCAGGAGAAAATGCACAATAAATTGTAGGGTGCACTTTCTCTTTTCTCCTTTGTGAAAATGAAAATTGTATAACTAAACTAACATTTTTGTGTTAAAAAGTAAAATTTTCATTTTTTCCTTCCACATTGCTTTGGTTCCTGTAAAGCACCCAAAGGGTTAATAAACTTCTTGGATGTGGTTTTGAGCAGTGTGAGGGGTGCAGTTTTTAGAATGGGGTCACTTTTGGGTATTTTCTGTCACCTAGGCCTCTCAAAGTCACCTCAAATGTGATGTGGTTCCTAAAAAAATTGTTTTGTAAATTTTGTTGGAAAAATGAGAAATTGCTGATGAACTTTCACCCCTTCTAACTTCCTAACGAAAAAAAAATTTGTTTCGAAAATTGCGCTGGTGTAAAGTAGACAAGTGGGAAATTTTATTTAGTAACTATTTTATGTGGCATATCTCTCTGAAAATTTATGCCCATAAATCTAAGTTTGAAAATTGCGAAATTTTCAAAATTTTCACAAATAAACGCAAAACATATCAGCCTAAATTTACCACTGACATGAAGTACAATATGTCATGAGAAAACATTCTTTGGAACGCTTCAACGGATCCTGGCGATTCTGAGTTATAACCTGTCAAAGTGACACTGGTCAGAATTGCAAAAAATGGCCCGGTCATTAGGGTGTTTTAGTGGCCGGGGGTGAAGGGGTTAAAGTTACCTCCTTAAATCCTACTTCGGTCATAGGGAGTCCATTAGCTGCAATGATGGTAATACTGGCATCAGGTGGGGTGAGTTCACTATCAGACCAATTATGTTTGTACAGTACATAAGGTATAGTCGTTACCTGCGAGCCAGTGTCCAGGAGGGTGAATGTCGCGATACCGAGCTGATAGGGCGACCTCCAACGTATCGACCACGTCAATCAGCCGGGCCATGAGGAGCTATTCCTGAGGATTGGCCGTTGGCCTCAGGGGTTGCTCATTTAGAGGACACCAGCGGGAATAGTAACCAGTCTTGTTGCACTTATAGCAGATGGGCTGTCCATACCGGCTGTTGTTGTTTCTTCTCCTTTGCATCCAGGGGACTTCTTCCAGGCTGTCGGAGAGCTGGATCTTCTCTGCTGGCTGGGCCTTTGGTGGAAGCTGTAAGGCAGAGAGGATCCTCGCGACGTCATCACTCAAACACTGGACTTGCGATGATAAGTCCTCAGGAGTCGCAGGCGTTGCTGTGGGTGCCGGCAGGGCTAACAAAAGGGCCGCTACCGAGACATGAGCGGTGTCAGTCGGCTAAGATGGCGGGTCGGAGGCACCAGCTTCAGATGTCTGGAGCGCCTTAATGGCTCGGTCCTTTAGGACCGCAAAGTTCAAGTCTGGATGCTCCAGAGCCCACAGCCGCAGCTGCTTGCGGTCTTCAGTGGACCCCAGCCCCTGCAGGAACTGCTACACCAGCATTTTATTGCTCTCAATCTCATTGATAGAGTCCATCTGTTTCAACGTACGTACGCCAGTCTGCAGCCTCAAGGCGTAGTCTCGAATGCTGTCCTGAGGACGCTGTCAACAGTTATAAAAATGCATTCGCAATTCTGCTTCTGTGCGGGTTTTGAAAGCGACCTGTAGTTTGTAAAAAATGGCGGTTACCGAGGCCCGGTAGGCATCAGCCCAAGTCTCTACCTCTTGCTCAGCGGCGCCGGTCAACTGCCCAAGCACTACCGATGCATGCTGCTTGCCGGTCATGGCATACTTATCAAGGACGGTACATATTTTCTTCTTGAATATCTGACTGGGTTGTCCTTTTTCACGCCTAAAGAAATCAGACAAGTCCAGTGATTAACCAAGGTGCTAGTGGCCGACCGCCGCGGCCGGGTGTACTCTGGTCCCCCACCCGGGCTGGTGGTCTGTGTCACTTTCCTCTGCACTGTGTTGTGATGTGGTGGACTTACCGGTGTGGAACACTGACCCGTGGGATCTACCAGGCCCTGGCAGATGCCCTATCCTTCTCTGTGGGTGGTTGTCTGCTTTTGGGACAATGGTTGGGACAGGACCTGTAATCCTGCCCTCCATTGGATAATTAGCTAGGCTGTTGGTTCCGGTCCTGGCTTCAGGGTCCAAGTACCCCCTCTGTGCAAGGTTTCCGGGTTGGTTCTCCGGTGTCGATACCGGCGGGCTACAACCCTGCCCCGGTCCACCTCGGATCTCCGTCCGCCGTCTTCCCGTCTCCTGCTAGACACGGACCACCGTCTGCTACCTACCCAATGCACCAGGGCTCCAACCCCAGTGCCTGTCAAACTTGAGTCTCAGACCGTGACACTGGTCTGGACTCCATTTTGAGCTAGAGACTGTTCTGACTGTTTTCCCACCCTGGGCTCTCCAGACCCCTAGGTGGGCGTTCTCCATCCGCCTGGTCGCGCCCACTGGTGTGCCTGTCCTTCCCTGGGGGAGGTGACTAGGGTTTCAGGTCGGCTGTATGTAACCCTGTGAGGGATGGTGTTATGCGGGGGGCCTATGTGTGACTACCTGGTTTTGCCAGCACGTCACACTGTATGCCTAAGAGGCTATCTCGTAAATGTCACTAAGCCTGTATCCATATAACTGAATAGGATAACTGAAGTGAGCACTAATATATATATATATATATATGAGTGCAAGCCAAAAATACATACTATATATAAGAATAAGGCTGCACATCAAACTTAGATAATGGTATAATGCCTCAAGCATATGGAAAAATATTGGAATATACAATGAAAAATGCTACTTGCTAATTTGAACATGTGAATAATGAATTGCATACCTGCTATGAATATTAGGAAAAAGGAGATATTTAGCAATCGCATTGATCAATGTAACTGAGCCCCAAAACCTCGTCAAGATATATCTCTATATTGGGGTCCCTAGCTCTGTGACCCTAACTGTGTGTCATCTCATTGCAATTAAAAACTGCTATGGGTGGAGAGGGGTAACTAAGAACTTTCTTATATAGGAGATGGAAAAAACATGGCCGAAAGGGGCGGAGCTGTGTTCACATTCAGAAAAAAAACTACATATAACTGAATAGGATAACTGAAGTGAGCACTAATATATATATATATATATATGAGTGCAAGCCAAAAATACATACTATATATAAGAATAAGGCTGCACATCAAACTTAGATAATGGTATAATGCCTCAAGCATATGGAAAAATATTGGAATATACAATGAAAAATGCTACTTGCTAATTTGAACATGTGAATAATGAATTGCATACCTGCTATGAATATTAGGAAAAAGGAGATATTTAGCAATCGCATTGATCAATGTAACTGAGCCCCAAAACCTCGTCAAGGTATATCTCTATATTGGGGTCCCTAGCTCTGTGACCCTAACTGTGTGTCATCTCATTGCAATTAAAAACTGCTATGGGTGGAGAGGGGTAACTAAGGACTTTCTTATATAGGAGATGGAAAAAACATGGCCGAAAGGGGCGGAGCTGTGTTCCATCTCCTATATAAGAAAGTCCTTAGTTACCCCTCTCCACCCATAGCAGTTTTTAATTGCAATGAGATGACACACAGTTAGGGTCACAGAGCTAGGGACCCCAATTTAGAGATATACCTTGACGAGGTTTTGGGGCTCAGTTACATTGATCAATGCGATTGCTAAATATCTCCTTTTTCCTAATATTCATAGCAGGTATGCAATTCATTATTCACATGTTCAAATTAGCAAGTAGCATTTTTCATTGTATATTCCAATATTTTTCCATATGCTTGAGGCATTATACCATTATCTAAGTTTGATGTGCAGCCTTATTCTTATATATAGTATGTATTTTTGGCTTGCACTCATATATATATATATATGTTAGTGCTCACTTCAGTTATCCTATTCAGTTATATGTAGTTTTTTTTCTGAATGTGAACACAGCTCCGCCCCTTTCGGCCATGTTTTTTCCATCTCCTATATAAGAAAGTCCTTAGTTACCCCTCTCCACCCATAGCAGTTTTTAATTGCAATGAGATGACACACAGTTAGGGTCACAGAGCTAGGGACCCCAATATAGAGATATACCTTGACGAGGTTTTGGGGCTCAGTTACATTGATCAATGCGATTGCTAAATATCTCCTTTTTCCTAATATTCATAGCAGGTATGCAATTCATTATTCACATGTTCAAATTAGCAAGTAGCATTTTTCATTGTATATTCCAATATTTTTCCATATGCTTGAGGCATTATACCATTATCTAAGTTTGATGTGCAGCCTTATTCTTATATATAGTATGTATTTTTGGCTTGCACTCATATATATATATATATATTAGTGCTCACTTCAGTTATCCTATTCAGTTATAGGCTATGTGCACACGCTGCGTTTTTTTGACGCTGCGTTTTTGTGCGTTTTTGGCCGCTAAAAACGCACAAAAACGCACCTGCGTCGAAAAAACGCACGCGTTTTGCCGCGATTTGGTGCGTTTTTTTGCTGCGTTTTGCTGCGTTTTTGCTCACTGCGTCCTTATGCGTTTTTTATCAGTGAACAAAAAAAAAAAGGTCTGATGTCATTTCCTTCTTCAATGTGTTCTTCATTCTCCACTAGTGTATGCAGAAGAGCAGACAGCTGCAGAACTACAAGGCTCAGCATCCTCGATCCAATAGTGTATGCAGGACAGCAGACAGCAGCTGTCGAACTACAAGGCTCAGCATCCTCCATCCAATAGTGTATGCAGGAGAGCAGACAGCAGCTGTCGAACTACAAGGCTCAGCATCCTCCTTCCAGGACTGTATGCAGGATTTCTTTGCCCCCCCAAAAAAAAAAAAATGACGTGGGCTTCGCCATATTTTTGTATGCTAGCCGGGTACAGCAGGCAGGTACGGGCTGCCCCCAACCCCCAGCTGCCTATTTGTACCCGGCTGGGAACCAAAAATATAGGGAAGCCCTTTTTTTTTTAAATTATTTCATGAATTTCATGAAATAATTAAAAAAAAAAAATGACGTGAGCTTCGCCCCATTTTTGAGTCCAGCCAGGTACAACTAGGCAGCTGGGGATTGGAATCCACAGTGCAGGGTGCCCATGCTTTCTGGGCACCCCCGCTGTGAATTGCAGTCCCGCAGCCACCCCAGAAAATGGCGCTTTCATAGAAGCGCCATCTTCTGGCGCTGTATCCAACTCTTCCGGCTGCCCTGATGCCGGGTGGCTAGCCAGGTAATAATGGAGTTAGGGCTAGCTGTATATTATCAGCTAGCCCTAAGCCCGAAATTCATGGTGTCACGCCAATATTAGACATGGCCACCATGAATTTCTAGTAAAGATAAAAAAAAAACACAACACAGAAAAATATTTTTATTAGAAATAAAACACAACACAATTAGTGACTCCATCTTTATTGAAATAAAGAACCCCCCTCCGCAGTAATCCTGGGTCAGGGTCCCGCGCCGTCCAATCTGGATCCAATATCATCTGATCGGTTTGCTGGAAGGCAAAGCGATCAGATGATGTGTCAGGTTAAAGGATGTGAATCCCATCACACTTCAGCTGATTGTATAAAAGCCGGTTATACAATCAGCTGATGCATCAGTAGAAAAAAAAAAAAAAAAAATACTCACTTATGTGCTGAATTACCGGCAGCTCCCGGAGCGATGGGGCGGGAGTCTGATCCCGTCCGATCGCTGCAGCAGCTGCCGGTAATCAGGGATGAAGTCTCCTGACGCATCCGCTGATACCGGCCGGGCGACCGCGTCAGCCCGAGACTCGATCAGCTGATGCGTCAGGTGACTGCATCAGGTGATCCATCGCCAGGTCCTGCAAGCAAGGTCCTGCCCCGGGGAGACTGCACACAGCCGGAGCGGGAGCGGCGATACCGTGACAGGAGCTGGGAGCGGGCATGGCACCGCGAGGCTGCACACAGGTGAGTATAACTTTTTTTTTTTTTATTCTACTGTTAACTTTTGTTTTCGCAGCCGCTTCCACCTCCTGCCTGTACATGGCGCCGCACGGCAGCATACATGCACAGGACGGGAGATGGACGCGGCGGTGACGGTACCGGGAGGATTCATGCTTCTGTCTATACTGACAGAAGGAATCCTCTTCCTGTACACGTCACTTTACTACCCACCTCCTGCGCTTATAGCTGCGTTTTTGGTCTTAGAAACGCACCAAAACGCAGCTATTTGCGTTTCTCATTGCGTCTTTCAACATCCCATTGAACTCAATGGATGAAAAGCGCAGTGAAAAACGCGGGAATAATTGACATGCTGCGTTTTTGTGGTCACCACAAAAACGCAGCTGAAAAAAAACGCTGTGTGGGGACAGCAAAAATGAAAACTCATAGACTTTGCTGGGGAAGCAAAGTCATGCAGTTTTGAGGCCAAAAACGCACCCGAAAAACGCGCAAAAACGCCGAGAAAAACGCACCGTGTGCACATAGCCATATGTAGTTTTTTTTCTGAATGTGAACACAGCTCCGCCCCTTTCGGCCATGTTTTTTCCATCTCCTATATAAGAAAGTCCTTAGTTACCCCTCTCCACCCATAGCAGTTTTTAATTGCAATGAGATGACACACAATTAGGGTCACAGAGCTAGGGACCCCAATATAGAGATATACCTTGACGAGGTTTTGGGGCTCAGTTACATTGATCAATGCGATTGCTAAATATCTCCTTTTTCCTAATATTCATAGCAGGTATGCAATTCATTATTCACATGTTCAAATTAGCAAGTAGCATTTTTCATTGTATATTCCAATATTTTTCCATATGCTTGAGGCATTATACCATTATCTAAGTTTGATGTGCAGCCTTATTCTTATATATAGTATGTATTTTTGGCTTGCACTCATATATATATATATATATATATATATATATATTAGTGCTCACTTCAGTTATCCTATTCAGTTATATGTAGTTTTTTTTCTGAATGTGAACACAGCTCCGCCCCTTTCGGCCATGTTTTTTCCATCTCCTATATAAGAAAGTCCTTAGTTACCCCTCTCCACCCATAGCAGTTTTTAATTGCAATGAGATGACACACAGTTAGGGTCATAGAGCTAGGGACCCCAATATAGAGATATACCTTGACGAGGTTTTGGGGCTCAGTTACATTGATCAATGCGATTGCTAAATATCTCCTTTTTCCTAATATTCATAGCAGGTATGCAATTCATTATTCACATGTTCAAATTAGCAAGTAGCATTTTTCATTGTATATTCCAATATTTTTCCATATGCTTGAGGCATTATACCATTATCTAAGTTTGATGTGCAGCCTTATTCTTATATATAGTATGTATTTTTGGCTTGCACTCATATATATATATATATATTAGTGCTCACTTCAGTTATCCTATTCAGTTATATGTAGTTTTTTTTCTGAATGTGAACACAGCTCCGCCCCTTTCGGCCATGTTTTTTCCATCTCCTATATAAAAAAGTCCTTAGTTACCCCTCTCCACCCATAGCAGTTTTTAATTGCAATGAGATGACACACAGTTAGGGTCACAGAGCTAGGGACCCCAATATAGAGATATACCTTGACGAGGTTTTGGGGCTCAGTTACATTGATCAATGCGATTGCTAAATATCTCCTTTTTCCTAATATTCATAGCAGGTATGCAATTCATTATTCACATGTTCAAATTAGCAAGTAGCATTTTTCATTGTATATTCCAATATTTTTCCATATGCTTGAGGCATTATACCATTATCTAAGTTTGATGTGCAGCCTTATTCTTATATATAAGCCTGTATCCAGTCCAGGGCCGGACTGGGACTAAAATTCAGCCCTGGCATTTGGGGGTGCACTGGCCCACTGTTCGCATGTTGAATGTGTAATATCTTTGTGCACTTGTAGGTTGTGTAACGTGACCATATAACATGCAGTCACGGATGTTTTCAGTATAACAGCTCAGGCCTATTTATTGCTCTTAGTAGCAGGACCTGGTGAAGCCGCTATTTTCCCTACAGAGCTGGGTCTCGCAGATAATGAAGAGGATGCTGCTCTCCATATAAAGCTGCATCGTCGTCATATAGCTGATGGGCAGGGATACAAAATCACATCCCCCTGAACTAATACTGATGCCATATTCTACAGATAGGTGATCAGGGAAGCTGTGGTTGTCACTGGTTATAATTTTGGACACATCCCACTTAGGGAATGTGCAATGACATTTTTTGGGGGCAGATCCCATCATGTAAACTATGAAAAATCCTCGAATCCCCATCTGCATCTCCTCGCTGTGCACAGGTTCAGGAAATTGAGCATCTTTTACCCACTTCAGGATTCTAAAACCACCAAGTGATTAAAAGAAGTGACCGCTCCATTCTTCTGGTGTTTTCCACTTGGAAAACGTTCTGTATTTTACAATGCAAATCAATGGGAAGGCTCGGAAGATGCCGGAATCTACAACTCCCAGCTTGTCCTTAACAATGGTGAGGAGATGCTGGGAGTTGTTTTTATCAGACTGCGGCCCATACAGGAACCACAATACTGATAAGACGCAGGCATCATCACAAATAATCATTTACATCCAGGTACCTTTATAGGTGACATCCTCTGAGTCGATCCTTTTGGTCTCCACGCAGTACTGACGCCCTGATGAGGTTTTGTGCCCACCGCTCGTCTCTGAAGCCCTCCATCTTTATTCTTCAGCAACACATCCCCACACAACACCTTTACAAATAAAAGTATCATTATACTGCCCCATAAATATAAATATCTCCCATGCTGTGCCCCTAAATAAATAATTGCTGTGCTTCCTTCACAAAATATCCCCCCACACTGCCCTTATACAAAATACATCCCATACTGCCTCTCTCCTTAATATACCTCCACGCTGCCTCTTTCCATAATGTCCCCATACACAGCTTCTCCACACTGCTCTCTTTATAATATACCCCCATATTGCCCCTTTATTATTATTATTTATTTATATATTACTCCCAAACTTCTCTTTTGTAATCCCCACACACACACAATACAATACAATGTACCCCCATTACCCTTACACACACACACACACAATACAATCCACCCTCCATTACCCCTGCACAGACACACACACACACACAATACAATGCACCTCCATTACCCCTACACACACACACAATACAATGCACCTCCATTACCCCTACACACACACACACACACACAATACAATGCTGCACCCTCCATTACCCTTCCCCCTCCCACACACACACACCCCCACACACACAATACAATGCACCCCCATTACCCCTACACACCCACACACACAAACACACACACACACACACACAATATACACACCCCTATACGCACATACAACCACACACACACAATACAATGCACCCCCCATTACTCCTCTCCCCACACAAAACAATCCACCCCCTATTACACCTACACACACAATACAATGTACCCCCCATTACCCCTCTCCCCACACAATACAATGCAATCCCATTACCCCTCCCCCCACACACAATACAATGCACCCCCATTACCCCTCCCCCCACACACAATACAATACACCCACCCATCACCCACTACACACACACACACACACACATACATACACAATACAATGCACCCCCATTAGCCTCACACACACACTACAATGCACCCCCCATTACCCCTCCCCCCACACACAATACAATTCACCCTCTATTACCTTTCCCCCCACACACAATACAATGCACCCTCCATTACCCCTCCCCCCACACACAATACAATGCACCCCCCATTACCCCTCTCCCCACACAATACAATGCACCCCCATTACCCCTACACACACACACAATACAATGCACACCCCATTACCCTTCTCCCCACACAATACAATGCACCCCCCATTACCCCTCCCCACACACACACAATACAATACACCCCCCATTACCCCTCTCCCCACACAATACAATGCACCCCCCATTACCCCTCCCACCCACACACAATACAATACACCCACCCATCACCCACTACACACACACACACACACACACACACATACATGCACAATACAATGCACCCCCATTAGCCTCACACACACACACACTACAATGCACCCCCCATTACCCCTCCCCCCACACACAATACAATGCACCCTCCATTACCCTCTCCCCAGACATAATACAATGCACCCCCCATCACCCCCTACACACACAAATTACACTACCTCATCACTACACCCTCCTGCCACCCCTCGGAATACAGTACTCCCCCTCTGCCTGTCACAAAGCTGTGTTCCTTCACAAATGCTCCCTGTTATGTGTCCTCAGCCCCTCCCCACTCATCTCCATTAATTAAAACTGTCTCTTCGGCTCCTCCATGGAGAGCTTACCGCTGCCTGATGCGTCCAGCGTGGCGCCCGCAGCACTGTGATGACGTCATCAAGCTGCTGATCACATCATGTTGCACATCGCGGGGGCGGGGCCCAGTCCCGGCGCACAATTCAAATGTATTTACGTTCGAAAGACGCAAATACATTTCAATAGGAACTGGAAGGAGGAAGCTACGGTCACCGGCACCGCCACCGCTGCGCTCCTCTGCACTGTGTGCACGGGCACACTATCACACAGCAGGGCTGGCAGCACAGTGCGCTGCCTCCTCGTCCTGCTGCAGCTAGTGTGCCTGTGCACACAGTGCAGAGGAGCGCGGCCCACTACAAGCACCGGCCCACTACAGGGGCTGGCCCATCTGGCATTTGCCAGATTTGCCCTATGGTCAGTCCGGGCCTGATCCAGTCAATGAATCACGGCCCATAGTCATAGCACGAAACATGGATTTGTGAATTTCGCACATTGATAGGAAAAATACAGTCTTATTTATAATGTAATACACAAAGTAGTGCCATCGCTGTCCTTTTCCAAAGTGGAACTTCATTTACCTGGTATATGTAAATGAAAGAGCTTAACCCAGTTTGGAACATAGTTGCCACCGGCAGGGCCTCTGTGCTTTAGGCCCCCTTCACACGTCCGTGAAACACGTGCGTGTTTGGTCCGTGTCCGTATGTACCAGAGACACGGACAAACGTGGACCATTGTTATTCAATGTCTGTGGATACACGTACGTTTTTCCATACGCTCCGTTTGTCCGTGTGCGTGACACGTATGTGTATCCGTGCCTCACGGATGCTTGTCCGTTTTTGGCACGGAACACGCACACGCGCATCCAATGATAGTCTATGGGTGCGTGAAAACACGTACGTGACACGGATGCATCTACGTGTGGTCCGTGTCCGTTTTTTCAACTATTCTTGTAATTAATGTATCTCTTTATTGCCAGGTGTCTTCAATTTGCTTTGAGCTGTATTTAATGTCATTTTGCAGCCTGCAGGCATTAAGGAAGGAGTGTGAGGCTTAATTTGAGCGTTTCTCCAGCTTGTTTTTGGTTTAGTGCTTGAAAAACTAAACATGGCTCCATGCGTGGATACTGGACGCATAATTGCGGTAGTTGAGGTGCACCCAGATTTATGAGATACACGCACAGATGGGTATCGTGACCGAACAATTGTAGAGCGAACCTGGAAGTCGGTTGCAGCTGAGCTTTATCCAAACAATGGATGGGACCGTTGCTCACCTGGTAAAAGAGCTCGATTTGGTGTTTTTTTTTTAGGTGTTTTAACCTATTTTTTTTTTTTTTTCTAAAATTACACTTACAGATGCCAATTGTTAAAAAATTGTTAAGGCTATGTGTACACGGTAGAATGTAACTGCGGATTTTTCTTTTGCGGCAAATCCGCACCTTATTTTTGCCGCGGATTTTCCGAGGATTAGCGGCGGTTTTTGATGCGGAATTTTTTATATCGTATTCCCCATTCTATACCCAAAATCCGCACCAAAATCCGCAACAATAATTGACATGCTGCAGATTTTTCCGGATCAAAAGTCGCGGCAAATCGGCCACGGAAAAATCCACAGCATGGACACAGCATTTCCAAAAAGCCATGCCGCTGCTGCAGATTTGCTGAAAATCAGCGGTAAAAATAAGGTGCGGATTTGGCGCAAAATAAAAATCATCAAGTACAATCGACCGTGGAGTCTGTGATAGCACTAATTTTTTTTTTTCTTGTTTTTTCCCCCAACATATCCAATTGTCCTTTTTGTTTGTTTAACCAAAAAAACATCATTATGGTACAAATATTCAATTTCAAAACATGGATAAAGTGGAATTAGTGCGAAGGAGATGGAGATCTGCCCGGGACCAGTACAGACGGGAATTTAATCCCATTCCCTCAACTTCCACCAACACACGCAAGAGAAGATATGTTTATTTTGAACAGTTAGAGTTTCTGCGACCTATAATGGAGGTCACGCAGTAAGTATATACAGTTAGGTCCAGAAATATTTGGACATTGACACAATTTTCACGAGTTGGGCTCTGCATGCCACCACATTGGATTTAAAATGAAACCTCTACAACAGAATTCAAGTGCAGATTGTAACGTTTAATTTGAAGGTTTGAACAAAAATATCTGATTGTAAAGAAATGTGTACAATTCCTACAATTTCAAACACTCCACATTTTAGGAGGTCAAAAGTAATTGGACAAATAAACCAAACCCAAACAAAATATTTTTATTTTCAATATTTTGTTGCGAATC